>NC_046359.1:40351369-40691786 GCF_004027225.2 Strigops habroptila
GAGTTACTTTGGGAGCAGTAAAGCATCGCTTAAGAAGTAATTAGCAAGAAAATTTTCCATCTACACGTCTGCACTGTAAAAAAAGCTATTGAATCATGGCGAGGTATTAATGTGCTGACTGAGAATACAGACTACAAAGGGAGCACAAGTTCCATGCTGGAGGCAAAGCATGTTCACCAAAGGTACTGGGTGGGTATCCCAAAGCACACCTACCTATCAAAACAGCTAAATACATTTATTAGCAGCAAACTTTAATCTACAATATGGTACTGCCATAAAAGGTGTAGTACAGTTTATGCTTGTAATGCACTACATAAGGAGAACCATCAAAGCTGGATTGTTTATCACTCTCAAGTGTAAAACCACAGCATAAAATTTAGATAGAAGTTGTCAAAACCAAAATGAAAACCAAGTCCTAAAATCAAATATGGGCTCCCACAGGAACAATGAAAACCTCAGGAAGGTCAGGGAAACAGTGGAAGCTATGAGAAAAGAAAACAACCCTAAAATAAAATAAAGGAGTATAATATTTGATAAGTATTTTTTCAAACATATCAAAAGCAGAAAGTATGCTAGTGCTGTAGCAATAAGAGATGATTAAGGTGTGAGGACAAGACATGCAAGACAAAGGCATGTCAAAAAAGCTGAGTAGATTCTTCGCATCAGTGTTCACTGCAGAAGAACATAAAGCAGCTCAGTTCCAACATGCTTTGACGAGGGAAGCATGAGAACTGTGTCACATCAAAGTGTCCACACGACGTACCACAAAACAAACTGGTTAATGAACAAAAACAGATTACCCAGACCAGGTGTAATTCATCCGAACGGAAATCACTGAGCATGTACTCTACTGGTGTTTAACTAATGCTTAAGCTGGTCTTAGTTCAAGAGAACAAAAACATGGCAAGTGTGATAACATTCTTCAGCAAGTAGGTCTGCAGAGTGGCGAAAGGGTTGAGTTATTAATAGAGGCATACAGTTAAATGTAGAAACATTAAGGGAGCCAACAAAGACCTTGTAAAGGGAAAACATGTTTAATGCTCTCACGTTATTCAGCAGTGTGGCCTTGCAACAAGAGGGACAACTGCAGGAAACCACGTCCAGACCCTGTGCCAAGTTCTGGGATACCCACTACAAGAGATGCTTTTGGAACAAGTCCAGCTATTGGAGACACCAAGCTGGTGTCTGGAGTGCAGGACACACAGAGAGACTGAGGGAACTGGGTCTCGTCAGCCTTGAGAAGGCCAAGGGGAGACCTGATGGCCATCTGTAACAACAGAGCAGCAGAGCACAGAGAAGACCCAGCCAGACCCTTCTCTGAGGTATGCAGTGATAAGACAACATACTATTTCTGTCTGTGGCAACAGACGCAAGCTGGGAGATGGAAAATTGTTGTTAGATGTAAGGAAAAGACTATTTACTGTGAGGTTGACTCAACACTGGAAGAGGTGCCTAGGGAAGCCGTGGAGTCTCCATCCTTGGGAGATACACAGATCTCATCTGGACAAGAGGCCCATGAGCACACAAACATGCAGGGGGTAGGATAAGAGACCTCCAGAGGTCCCTTCCTACCTACATGTGCTGTAAACCAGTGACTGCAAGTGCCACAGGTCTTCCAGGAACCTCTGAAGGAATCGTGACATGTACGCATGCAGCTGATCTGGCATCCAACATGGCATTTCAATTGGCTCTTAACAAACTGTGTCACCAGACTGTCAAACTGTCCCAAGGTAAAAGAGAACGGTTTTCTTCAGGGATTAAAATTAATTGTCTGTGTAATCCCCAAAGGATCTGTGCTGTTCAACATTTAAATGATTGGGAAAAGAGGCGATCAGAGAGCTAAAGTTTCCTGGTAAGAAATTCCTGAGTATAAATAAGCTAAAACTGATGGCAAAGTACATCAGCAGCACCATGCAATAAATACAAGGCTAAAAGGCTAACACACAGATGGAATGATGAGTTCTATACCACCACCGTGCAGAAGAAAATCCATGGAGTCAGTGTTAATAGCGTTCTAAAAATATCAAGACAATACTAAAGAGTGGTCCCTTGAGAGTAAAATCGGAGTATTATAAATTATGATAGAAAAATAGAAAACATGTGAGACTAAAATAATGGAAGACCTGTCCCTTGAAGTACATGTAACCTGGGGCACTACAACCCTAGAGAGGACACAGTATAACTAGAAAAACTCCAGGGAACAACATCACAAACCACAGTGGGAAACAGATTCTTCACATAGTTTTAAACAGACCAAGTTCTTCACCTAGAAAAGGGATGACTGTTGTGGGTATTAGAGGCCAATGAAGTCAGGAATCTTGTAGAGAAGATGACAGTGAATGAGGCTTGTTCTTTCAGATTTGAAAGGGGGTTTTAATGATTTCCTGGTTTTAAAAAACTAGATTTACAGGTCTCCAAGGCTTAGACCAATGTGAGGAGTTATTTCTCTTTGACATTCCATCATCTCTTTATCAAAATTCAGATTATCTAATAAACATACTGTGCTCTATGTATTCCCTGAATTGTATTTTTCTTATAACTTCGGGAAAGAGAGTGTGAAAGAATGAGTCTTTTTTTACTGGCTAATAAAATGAGGCATAAATTGCATTCAAAGACAACAGCAGAGAATATATTTTCATCCCAGTGGCAGCCAAAACATCTTCCATAGCTATCAAAATCAAGGATGGAAAACAGTGCTTGTGAACTAATACCCGTAAATGTTACTCACCTCAGATGAATGGGTAGTTTGATGTCAGTAAAACACAGGCTGTGTGCTTACAAGACAGATCAGTAACATTTTGCATATTCTACTTAATTTTCACTTGTCTTTATCAATCCAGCCTGTAAGAAGCAAGTGCTGTGCACCAAACTTGTTATTAAATCTGCAGGTTAAAAGGTATGTTGTTTTGATTGTGACCAGTATACCCATTTCCAGATAACTATATTATACAGATTCATATATTAGCATCCACTGAAAACATTTTGACAATCACGACTACACAGACGGAGTGCAGTTACCCGAATTTAAATTACTATAATTAATACATAAGAGTTATAATGGTAAAACTGTATCTGATCAAGGGAAAAAGATCCCTCAAAAACCTTCCTGTGCTGAAGTAAGAAGGTTCACATATATCAACATGCTCATAAGCTAGAAACAGATCCAATCTTGCCAGCAACTGCCTGAAGAAGAATGCCCACTTTGGCTTCCTCTAATTCAGAGACCTTCCACAGTCAGGGTAGTTTTGATTAACTTTCAAACTAAAAAGAAAGTATTTTGCCTAATTTAGAGCATGAGAATTTCCTCTTACTGAAACAGTTCACCAATTCTAACTATTTCTAACAATCCATCAGACAAGTTTATTGCCAGCACCTACAGTGAGTCTATTATTTTAAGGCAGAACAAGGTTTGAGGTTTCCATGATGGGTTGTGCTCTTAAGCAGGAGACACCGTGCCCTCTCAACCTCCTGGTGGCCATCCCCAGATTGCATGCATCATCTCCTCTAGCTCCTGCTGGCATCAGAGCAGGGGCCATGCTACATGGCTCATTAAGGAGAAAAATCTAAGTCTCTGCACTAACTGAAGGACTAAAGAGCATAGAAAGGGCCTCGTTTTCTGCCAATGGATATAATGGGCTGAAAGAGCTGTTGTGGGTGGAATCACAATAATAAAGATGTTTTCTTTCTGAAACCTGGTTTCGCCTAAAGGATAGTTGAGCCTGAGATGAGCGTTCTATCCCTATGATTCTCTTCCATGCTCCTCCAAGACAAAAGAAGTATCTGCAGATGAATTTGGGTGGAATGCAAACATCAGTTTGCTTTATGAGCCAGCTCACCTGGCTTTTTCCAACTTTCTCAGAGCTGGGAATGAGCTTCATTTACAACCTGGCACTACAACAAACTGCATAAGACTAAGACAACACAAAACCTGGTACACTGCTGGGAAAAGTGCGCTACCACCTCTTGTCTTTAGATTTTATGGTTTCTAAGTGTTGGTCTGGTGCCTACTGCAATATAGTAGAGAAATGCAGCTACATTTTGAAGCACTGGTTTGGTACACACAGGGTCAGGTGAGTCTGACAAAGCAGCTAAGCAGTCATTAGATTCAAGTTTCAGCACACCAACATGGAAAACAAATCCCAAATCAATTCTTAGATTTAAAAATGAAAAAGATTTAAAAATGAAAAAAGATTTAAAAATGAAAAAAGATTTAAAAATGAAAACAGATTTAAAAATGAAAACAGATTTAAAAATGAAAACAGATTTAAAAATGAAAACAGATTTAAAAATGAAAACAGATTTAAAAATGAAAACAGATTTAAAAATGAAAAAAAGATTTAAAAATGAAAACAGATTTAAAAATGACTTGCATCAAGCTCTCTTTAGGAAAGGATCCAAGGCATTCTCAGGAAGAGAGTGCATATTTAGTTCTAACATTAAAATCTACAGTGTGCACTCAACATAGGTCACCAGATATAAGTACAGGAACAAAACTAGAAAACTTTTAGTTTTATCTTTAAATTTACTTACTTACTAGTGCTTACTAGAGTAAGGATATGCCAACAACAACGCAGGTAAGAGCACTGTACAATTCCACAAAGAGAGACAATGCCAGCAACAGAGTGTGCATGTGTATGCATATGTACACACAAACACAAGTTCAATTAGGTATCATTTGGTTTCTGCTATTTATATATTTATAACTGTTTTTTTCCTTCTATTTTTTCTCTTTCTTAAAGCTTCATCTTCTTTCAAACTGAGTTACTGCAGGGAGGGAGAGAAAACAGGGATATGAATAAAAAAAGATTTAAGGTTCAAGGGAACTCCATGATTCAGCAGAAATCACTGCCAATTGCACACATTAAATGGTGCGATTCTTCCCTCTCAGAAAATAATTCTTATTTTGTATTAAGGATTTAAAATATAATCCTTGTCCAGCCTTAGACACACTTCTTCCATAAAGTACAATCCACTTGGACATATGACCTCCTTAAATCTGAAAGCTGTTCCTGAATTGCACAGCTTTGAAAGAAAGAAAATGGCCAACAGGACAACTAAAGACCAGGACAATGAACAGAAATAGTCACCATGTTCTGGACAACTGCAGAAGTAGGTCAAGAGTTTGCATGTGAAGGATGGCTGGTGTTAGAGTACATAAGAGGAAAATAATTACTCAAAAGCAGATTTTAAGCCTCTATAGAGTAAATTTCTTAAAATCAACAGTGACATCATCTGCATCCCAGTTAAAAATGCTGGGAAAATATTTAGCTTTAATCTAGTAAACATGGTTATAAACCCATCATCTAATATTCTAAAAAGGTCTCTTCAATTCTAACACAATTCACAGTATGATGAGCCAGCACAGCTCATCTTGGAATACCAAGTGTCTGCTCCAAGAACTGCATCTATGAAAGTCTGGGAAACACAACCAGACAGCACAAGCAGCAAAACAACGCTCTCAGCACAGACACAAAACCTGCTGAAATAGTCAGTGACTTTGCAGCAGAACTTATGCATATAAAGAGGACAACCCATAACTAGTGAATTTATCAGTTCTTTCTATTTTGGCTACAAAAAGAACAAACATAATATAGAATTTTATTTAAAACTAAAAGTTAAAACTGCAACAAGCAAAAAGAAACAAAGATGCAACTATGATGTAATAATAATCATGGCTATCACCACCATCTGATCACCAGAGCAAACAAGGGCTGGATTACAGGCCAGATTTAAACTCTTATGCATCCTCAGCTCCTTAATTCTTCACCAACCCCACTGAGAAAAAGTAAAACATGTACAGATTTATGCTTTCTGCTCAGCAGAAGAATCAACACACAATATGAAAGCAAACTTTCACACTGCCTAGTAGGAAGCACGGTTTTTATGTCACAGCATTGATTTCCCCTCACTGCCCTGGATTTGTTATAAATGAGAATTTTTTGTAAGTGAATGAGGTAATAGTTATCTCCTTTTTAATTCATCTGAATTTTTCCCCTGCTTGAAATCTGTTGGAGGCAGCCAGACTTGATTAAATGAATTGGTGATATGCTGGACAAATGAAAAAAGAAAAATGAAAAGCAAAAGTGTATAGACAAGAAATGTTTATTGAAAAAGAAAATAAAATTAAAAGACAAAAAAAATGGGTGGGAAGCACAGCACACAGAACTAAGAGTTAAAAAAACATCTTACATTCTGCCTTAATGGCAGCACAGTTAATAGGGACAAAGGGACGTCTCGCTGCCTGCCGCAGCCGCAGGGTGTTTTTGCAGACCTGACGGGCCAGCTTTGTCCAACACGTTGTGTGAAGAAAGAAAGCCTGACGTGTTTTCACCGCCGACTTTGGGCTCCCAGTGTTACGAACTGGAGTTCCCTGTGTGGCCTGCCGGGACAGGTGAGTCCGAACATGGGATTCCTACAAAAAAAACCAAACAAATAATCAGAACACATACATCTGAATTGCAACTTTAAAAAATTACACAATTTGGATCAATTCACAAGGCTGAATATATATATATACATCACATGTATAAGCATGTATAATGTAGCATATATAAGCACTAGACAAAAAAATGGGGCTTATGTATGAAGCTGTAAAAAAGAGAACTCTTTTTTACAAGGTACCGGAGAGGGACTCTTCATCAGGGACTGTAGTGACAGGACAAGGTGTGATGGGCTCAAACTTAAACAGGGGAAGTTCAGGTTAGATATAAGGAAGAAGTTCTTCCCTGTGAGGGTGCTGAGGCACTGGCACAGGTTGCCCAGAGAAGCTGTGGCTGCCCCATCCCTGGCAGTGTTCAAGGCCAGGTGGGACAGAGCCTTGGGCAACATGGTCTAGTGTGAGGAGTCCCTGCCTATGGCAGGGGTTGGAACTGGATGATCTT
The DNA here is from genome assembly GCF_004027225.2 of Strigops habroptila. Classification (NCBI taxonomy): domain Eukaryota; kingdom Metazoa; phylum Chordata; class Aves; order Psittaciformes; family Psittacidae; genus Strigops; species Strigops habroptila. The sequence continues at coordinate 40,358,251 of NC_046359.1, forward strand.
AAGGTCCTTTCCAACCTGTCTGTGATTCCATGATTCTATTGTGGGTGGATATATAATGCCATTCTAGATGGCATTTTATAGGGAACACACCATCTGACTGACAAGATGACATTTGTCCACCAAAAAATGCATGAAATGGATGTTTGCTGATCTAACAGTCAAATAAAGACAAGGAAAAATAAAGACAGGAAAAGGATTAAGAAATTGAGCTTTGTAATACCGAAGTTGAACACATATATAAAAAATTCATATCATTAAATATTAAAACCACAGCAGTCTCATGAAACCCCGCATTTCGTCCTAGGAATGTTTATCTACACAATCCTACCTCTGTAGGCTGGCTGGAAGACAGTTTATCTTCATCTGTCTGTGTGGGCATTTTCAGGCCACCATATTTCTTCCAATAAATCCAGCAAGATGCACACAACCTACACTGCATATTAGGAGGACCCCAAGAATACCACTGGTGAGACTGCGGAGCTAAGGAGAAGAAAACAGCACACGTAAAGTGGTGCATGCTTCATTCAACATAATAAATCCAAATGATGTAATAGATGGGTGTATATGGCCATAATATATGGCATTAGAAAAGCATTATAACATACATATTTAATACATTTGACATGGAGGAAGTAAGAACTTGAATTTTTAGGTGATTTATGTTTTACAAAGGCACCCCAGAAGTCAACTGCAAATGGAAATTTCAAAAGTGCTTCCCTATTTAATTTTGAACCAAGGACTTTATATTGCCAAGAAGACATTTTCTTCCAGCAGACTACCAAAAAAGTCCTATAAATCCTCTACTAGTTCTAATCTTACCTAGGTTTATTACGTTGCTTGTTACTTACTAGAATTAATTAAGATCTGTTTTTTTGCTCAAGTCATATAGAGCACTTATAAATCAAGATCCCCATATGAAAAGGACAAGCACATCTTCTATTGAAGTCTACAGAAGATGTACCTTTATTTCGTGTGAAGACTCTGCAGGAGGCAATAATTTAACCTTTTTTCTTTTTGTCATCTTTCACAAGAAAACTCTTCTTAAAAAAAAAAAAGTGATTTGAAAAACAACAGTTTTCATTTAATTGATGTTTGAGAGACAGGCAGCCGCAGCCACAGCAATGGTATGTGAAGGCTTTTTCAGTCTTGCCATTTCTGGATTTTTTAATATCTACTCTCATATAACCTATGCTGAAGGCTGCTATTTCAAGAAGTCCAACAGGGACCATCAGAAACACACAAAATAGTAGGAAAAACTCAACACACCAGCCCCCAAACTCCAAACAACAATGGGGGGACATATAACACAAACACACCCCCAAACCAACTCAAAACCCCTGCAGCCTTGAAGAAGAATCAAAATTAACACTGAATCTAGTACTCTTAAGGGAAAGGAATAATGTATCAGGGCCATCGTATTCTACTGCTTCATCTTTCTGAATTGTTAAAAAAAGAATAAATCATAAAGTGCATTTGAATATTGGCATTTCATCACTATCTTGAAAGCGGTTTTAACTTAAAAGTTATTTCAGCTACCGAAGTCACTAAAAATTATCATTTGTAGCATGCAAGTTGTTAAAACCAGTGCAGATTAATATTAGCCAAACCCTCTGAGTTATTAAAATAAAATAAAAAAGAAAGAAAACTTTACTTACTGTAGCAGCTTTCACAAGCCCGACCTATTAGAGAGGCCTGTGCCTGATATGAGGCTCCCATTGCTCCATTGACTGCAGCAGGTTTCCCATTGTTGTTGGATATTTGATTAGGATTTGGTTTATTGCTTTAAATAAAAAAGAATAAAATTATTTTACCAATCTTTTAGTCAACATGAAAACAATCTAATTCTGGAATTCTGATGTGTGGTGACAACATCTGTAAAATCTGCTCTAAACCACAAGGCTGGTTTTTATACTCTGCTTGTATTTTCAGCACTGTCAGAGACTTGCTATCTGAAGAGCTGCTTTGATACTCAAGTTCATAAATCTTTCTGAAATGCTCTCTCATGGTCTGAGCTATTTGGCAAGCTAGTGAAAGCTCAAGTGTCAGGTCAAGCATTAACAAAACCTGACATAGCGCACAGTTTAAGAAGGGGGTTCCAGTCAAGACATAAGGCTTTACAAAGTGAGGCTGGACGGACATTGGGTGAAGTGTAACAACTAAGAGTAGTAACACTGCCTGCAATACTACAAGGCTGTCCATCCTAGAAGATGGCATGAGATGGTTAGGACTTCTGCTGCCTCCTATTTCAAGCAGCAGCACATACTTCCACCAGCTGCAGTAAATGTGAATGTCTCTAACCCTGGCAAAGCCCACCCGTGTAACATCAGGCTGTTCTGTCTGGGTTCTGTCCTAAACTACTTTCAGAGAAGACTGAAGAACTGGATTTGCCTTTTTATTCTTTTCTTCTTTTGGTTATATTGTATTATTTTACTTACTAATACTTCAGCGAAGAAGGACTTTACAGGTCAGTTAATTCAGACAGAATCAATATACTCCTCACTAGGTTAACTACAATATTTCCAAACTCCAACTTTGTGGGTGTTAGTTACCCCTCCGACAGACTACACCCTCAATAAAATGCAGGACTGGATACATTTTGACCCCAAAACTATTCATTGCTTTAGGCAGCATAAAATATATTCAAGATTAGTTAAAATGAGTAATTGAAGAAACCTTTGGTGTGTCAAGTCTCTGCTCCAAATGCCAGTAAGCCTGCCTCCTGCCTTCTCTTTTTTCACTACATCCAGTGAGAGACACAATTTCCAGATACCCTTTTATCAAGTACCTTGGGCTCAAGGTACAAGAGAAGGGATCAAGACATGATTACACCTCTCACATTATGATTTCTTGCTTGGTTGCGTTCCAGAGAAGCTATGAATTGAAAGGGACTCACCGGAAATGCAGACAGAACATTACTTTTACAGGAAACACCTCACGATCAAGTTCAAAAAGGTACTGAGCTTTGAGAATCAATTCTACTCAGATTTCAAATACAATAAAGCAGTCCTGAAGCAGAGCAGGAGCAATCCATTTGCCTACCAGTGCCCCAGACTGCACAGTTACCATAGACTTGACAAGTCCTACCACCCGCATACCATTAACTGGGGTTTTGCCTTGAGGAGACAAAAGACAGTAAGAAAGAGAAAAAAATCCTACATTTTCCAAACAGGTTGTGCCATCCCGTGCAACCACTCCCTACTGAGAATGTACTGGCAGAAGTCCTGAATTGTCCAAATAGACCAAAGAAATTATATTGAAAAAGCATTCTGCAAAGACTGAACATCTTTCAGTTTTCCTACAGCAGCCACTTTCCTGAGGTAATGAGGGAACACTCATAATTAGAGGTTTCAGCTTTTTTTGAATGGCATCATTTATTAGAGACCTAAGCTTCCAAACTCACATTTCTCCAGAGATGAGATTAAAAGAATGAATTTAGGAAGTCTGCTGTTTGTGTTATTAAATCTGTTTAAGAGAGAAAAGTCTGTATGCAATATGGAAATGAAGTTCTATTGTACGCATTTTCTACAAGTCGTTGAAAAACAATAGCAGATTTTTAAAGTCTTTCATTTGGTATTCTAGTATTCCGTGATACAAACACTCCTAACAATGGGAAATTCACATATATGTAAACTGAATATACCCACAAAAAGCTTAGAAGATCATAATCTGTAAGCTTTTCTCATAATCTTGAGGAAGTTATGAATATGAAAGAGACATTACATCTTGTTTCTGTGAAGTACATCTTAACAAAAGCAGGTATAGCTTCGAGTTTAAATCTAAAAACCCCCTCAGAAGAAAACCCATTTCATTGATAAGACTTGTTCAAAGATAAAACATTTGGGGCTGTGTGCTAGCTACCTTTAATTTACAGCCAGAACATCTCCTGTCTCTAGCTGAAGAACAGACCGTATCAGCAAGATAAAACTGTAAGGGGAAAGTATCTCATTTTACTTGATGTAACTACATTAACAACTGCTTCTATTCTGAAACGCTGCATTTACACAAATAGGAGGTATTGTGCTACAGGGATCCGAAAGCAACTGTTCTGGAAAACTTGCTTTTTAAATGGTAAGGCCCTTCTTGCATGTGAGCAGCCCTCATTGCACTTGATCACCTCTGCATAACTTCTCACCATTCCAGACCAGGCAGTTTGTAGGTCAAAGACAAAGGGCTCAGTGAAGTACGAAGGTTTCACTTCTGGTAAAAGCTTGTAATTTTCTGATTGTATCTCTATATATTGCTTGTATGTAACAAATACTAAGAAAGTAACAATTAAAAAGACAACTAAGAAAATATCATGCATGTAACTGCATGTAACTGGTTCAATTTTACCTGTATATCCTTCAACAAGAAGACTTTATTATTATACTCACTAGGTGGGGATGTATACTTGTTTCAATTTGCTTTCTGCTTCAGCTGCTTTCAGGCGTTTCTAGTTGAAAAATTAACACATTAAAATAGTTTATTACATTCAAATACAAGATTTCATAAAACTGCACACAATCCATCTTGAAACTACTTCTAATTTCTGATTCCACAAGAGCCTCCAGAGCAAGAACTCTACAAGATGAAACCCATGCAAAATGAGTTCTCTATTTTTATTGTTAGTCTGAAATTGTAATACACTGTCCTCCCCAGTGAAACTCCGAGGCCTCACATACAACAACAAAACTGTAAACACAACAATTACAATGCACACAGATTACACCTACATAAACATTGTGGCCAACCTTCATTGCAGAGTAAGTAGAAGATAAATAAATGAATGAAAGCGCACACGATGAGTTCCTCATCAGTCACGTAACTCAATACATCTTACATGCTACATCCGACCTGAGGCTACTTTTTTACAAGCAGCAGAAGGAAGTAGAACAGTCAAGACCACTGTCTGTCAGAAGTAACTAAACATCTACTTCCATTAAGTGCCATTAAAACGGCAGCTCAAGGACAGCAGCAGCAGGACAGCTACTATCAAGAGAGTCTGTGAGTTTCCTAAATTAATACTTTCTTCATACTTGCAGCAAACTCAATACATGTTGCACTCAAGGTAGTATTGCTAACTTCCAAAATGCTGAGTTCTAGTTATTACCATTATATTATACAAGTAACTAAAACGACAAGTATTTCAGCAATGGGCACAATATATATGGAGTTCAGATGTCCACTGGTTATCTGAAACATTTGTCTGTATATAAAAGATGAAGGACACCCCACTATTTCCCTGCTCTACTCATACTCAAGACATTACTTCTGTTCACTCGCTTAAAAAAACAGGAGAAAAAAAAAAGGGGGGGGGGGTGAGAAAAGGAGTTGAAACAAGGGCAGTTTTATTTTGGGGGGGGGGGGGGTGGGAAGAGGGACGTTGATATCCAGTGGTAAGAAATTAACACTACCTGCCTGCCTCTCAAGATCCCCCCTTTCTTTATCAGGTGTCTAAAAGTCAGTCCTCCATTTCTCCTACAACAGCCAGTTCTCTCCTCTGCTACCCTCTTTATTTTCTGATACCCAATCTTTGCAAGGTTCATAATCCACGAAGATATTTCCCACCTTGAGAAAAGTCATCAGCAAAAGACTCTGCTCCCAGAGCCTCTAGCCTGAGCCATGAGGCGAGGGGCAGGTTCCAGCTTTCCTGGTTGTGCAGTCCCAGTTAAGCTGCCTCATGGAAACAGCATCTCTTTCCCATTTCAGAAAGCTGCCTCTGTGCCATCCACCACCGTAACTCTCACATTTATAAACACTTCAGCTTTGAGGAGCAATCCCTGACAGACTCCTAAGCAGTCCATGCCACTTCGAACGCAGTACAAGAGCCCTTTTCCATTCAGGTTTCTCCTGTTCACAGATGCCTCTTTGTGTTCAGAGCTACAGAAGCAACTTCCAGCTGCAGTCTTTCCCCAGCACCAGGCTCAGGACCACTGCACTACCTTCAAGAAGCCCATAGCAAAATCACGAACGTGATATGCTCTCCCTAAGTCAGTTTTTATAGGAGAAGGAGCAGCAGCAGCATCATGCACCGAGTCTCATAAACTGAGTTTTCAATCTGAGAACATTTCAGAGCCCCAGGAGAAGAGGTCTCAACAGTGAACTCTTTCCACTTAAGTGGAAAACTTTAGACCACAGGCTTTCCACAATTCTCTCCTTTTTCTTTGTTTTCCAAGTGAAAAAGCACACGAGACTGCAGGTCAGCAGGTAATGTGCTCCACTGAGGTTTTTAAGAGACTGGTCCCATTCTCCAACAGGATGAATAAATGTCCCTGCACACCCATCAAGATCATCTGAGCAATGTGAAAAACTCCATAAAGAGAAATAAACAGGGAAAGTGGCCTTGAAGCACTGTCAAAATGTAAAGGCATTTGTAAGAAGCTGTTTAAGTGAGAAATGACTATACACACTAATTACATTTTAGCACACTTTTAGTACTGGCATGGGGCTTGTAAGGAATGCAATTTTGGCAATTGCTTTTCTCCTTTATTTACACTGAAGCAAATGATATACTGCCTTCTACAAAACAATCACACAACGCCCTTTCAGTATAAGCTCTATTTTTTGCATTAAAACTGTGGTTAACATTGCTCTCTAAAAGCAAAAAAGAACATTACAGCTTGAATTCACACTGACCTATCAACTTTCAAGTACCGAAAGAGAAGAAACGATGCAGAAACAAAACTATCAACAAAACCAGGTGCAATTTCTGAGATTAAACCTCTGCCTGTTGAAAATTAGAGGATGAAAACAGGTAAAGTGTAAAGGCTGGAAGTTGATCTGATCTTAAACAGTAACTATTTCAAACAAGTCTTACAGACTGCATTGTAGAGGAGGTCAAGCTACACTAACCCAGCTTTTCACCCGGGCTCTACCACTTTGAATCAATTACCCTTGAAACTGAATGCTATTTCTTTCTAAGAACTTCTGTGATGACTATCAACTGACAAATATCCCAAGAAACTAACATTTCCCTGTGTTAGTACTGTTTTCAACAGTGGAAATCAATAAATGAGAAGGAAATGGAACACTGTTGCTGTACAGTAATGTAGTTATCCTTACGTAAGTTCTTCCCTTTTCCTGTTCAAAAGTCTTTCAGCATTGAATATTTTAAGGAGAACATCACATTCAGTGGAATTCACCACCTGACCTTCCTCATAGTATCTCATGCAGGGGTCATGGTAAGTGCTATACCATCAAAAGTGACACCCAAGGCCTGAATTAGTTTTGCTAGACAGGTTCAGCACTGAGAACATTAACACATCTATTTCCCTTCATCTTGCCTTGAAGGGAACATTCTCTGAAGGCAAGGTGGCAGCAGCAGCACCTCCACTGCCATTAAATCACCACCTTTAGCCACCTTTAGCTATTGGTACATTTAGTACCAGTTATGACAAAGAAACCTTTCTTATACCTGACAGAGTGCAGCCAATTAACACGAAGAAATAAAGATAATTAAAGAGCAAATCTTCAACTTAAATCACACCAATCTAAAATTCAAAGACTGTATTTCATGTATAAGATTCAAGTACCTACATTGACCTTTTTGTCTTGTGATTCCCCCAAGCTGCCCTACTCCTCAAACACGATATTTAGAGAAGAATGACTCTGAAATTGCCACTTTTTACTGAACATATTTTCTCCCTGAAATACATTCAATTATCACAGCTTGTTCTGGTGTGAGGAAAAAAAGATACAGATATCTTTTTATTGAACTATATTATTTTTACCATTCCAAAACAAACGAAAGGGCAGGATGAAATTCTGGTCTCTCATTAGGAAGGATTACAGAAATGTTAACCAGAATAACATTTAGATGCATCCATTATTTGCAGGACAATGGAGATTCAGGCTGGAAGTGAGGAAGAAATTCTTTACAATGAGATAGTAAAACACTGGCACAGGTTGCCCAGAGAGGTGGTGGATGCCCCATCCCTGGAGACATTCCAGGCCAGGCTGGATGTGGTTCTGAGCAACCTCATCTAGTTGAAGATGTCCCTGGTCATTGCAGGGCGGTTGCAAAGCTCATCATGAGCTTTGAAGGTCCCTTCCAACCCAAACTATTCTAAGATTCTACAAAAATGAGCTATTTGGCCTACACTGGTTTTGTTATCGATGATCATACGCATGACCCTGAAAGTACCTGTCTAAAGCATTCAATCCTGCGGTGTATCACCATGTTCCGAGTTCAGACGTTTTAAGTTTACCGAATTAGAAGTAAAACATGGGCATTTATAAGAGCAGTCAAGATGTAGATGACCATAAAGGCATATGTTTTTCTTGTACGTGAGGCTAAAAGCCTAATCCTCTGAAAAGAAACAACACACCATCACACACCTTGATCACTGTAATAACAGAATTCTACAAAAGCCCTAGAGAACTTCAGAAAGGGAGTCTTAGTCTTTCACCAACCTCTCCAGAGCAACTCCGGGAAACAAGATCAGTCTCTCAGCAACCTAAGAGTGTCAACACAAGTCAATTTGCACTTCAATTTACCCTTACTCCATGCTTTCAGTATCAATAAAATCTTTTTATCTCATTCTTCACAATCATCTCCTGCCAATCCTTAAGAGCTAACACTCAGCACTGCTAAACTCTGCTGGTAACACCTTTCTCGGATAAAGATTAACAGCACAAAGGAAGTGAAATGACTGGAAACAAACCCAGAAAAACATCCCTTTATAAACAGCACATTCTTTCCTATTTGTATTATTCACAGAACTAAAGGTCCCAGTGATAGTCTAAGACTCTACTATGTCCTAAAAGACTTTTTCCCTTACTTTCCATGACCAAACGAGATTTTGTTAGAAACACTTCCAAACAAACCAGAACAACCTGAAGCAATCATCCTTCCGGCACACTGGAACAAGATCTGGAGCAGTTCCAAAGATCCAGCTAACAATACAGCTGTAATCATTACAGCATAGGATTTATTTTCAACGTGCTGTACGTAATATCACCACTATTATGCAGCAAGTAAAGGAGCTACAAACTTAAATGTTAAATCATAATGAGCATTTCAAATTATTTTATATATCTAAACCAAGGAGAAAATATATAAAGAATACAATATATTAAAAGCACCAACGTGGAAATTTTGCCTAAACCTGCTTAAAATATCCCAGTGTCAGTACCCAATATAATCTTATGTTTCTGCTCCAGAGCAACCTAAACAATTGAACATTCCATCAGAAGAATGAACACGTCCACTGTGTGTAGAACATTGTCCATTTTGTTTTTAAATTCTGGTAATGACAAAATAATACTTTACCATGGAATACCAGGTTTATAATGTTCGCAGCCACTTCACCACAGTGTGTTTTTCCTTTTCCTTCAGTCCCACTAACAGCTTCAAAGCCTAACCCATTTGCTCTGCAGCCCATTTCCTTCTTATCCCATACTGCAGCAGGAACCAGGAATCATACTGCTGCAAAGCAGCACACAATACAAATAGCTTAAAAACCCTTCACAGCTATGTGATGTACAGTAGGCATCAGAGGATTTGACAATGTGCCCTGCGAAGAGCACAAAAACATCGTTCTAGAGCCTAAAGCATTACCACAGGCCTCCCACAAGAACACAAACAGATTTTTATGCTTTAACATGTTCCCATTAAGAATGTGGCAGACTGGTTCATGCTGAAATAGTCATTAAATTACCTGCTGCACGTATCTGTCAGTGGTTTTCCACATATAATAATACTCAATGATGCTCGTCAGCGACTTCCAAGGGAGCTGAAAAACGTTTGTTACAATTAAAGTGGTTCCAAGAAACTGCAAGTTCACATCTTAGTAATACGTTAAAATCAAGTATAGGTGATACACAACTACCAAAACGTGAATGTATTCAATAACTACATTAAAATTCATATGCAAATGAATACATATTAGTATTAGTAATATACAACCTTTCCTTATAGTTAACAGGGATGAAGAATTACAACAATATCACACATCCAAATCCAACTGTAATTTATTCTGTTTAAGCCATACAGTTAAACAAAATGATCACAACAGAAGCCAGATTTCCATCAGGAAACACAGAAGGTAGTGTCTCTATTATAAAGTGTTTCAGATGGAGAACAACATCAGGACTAAAATAAATCATCTTGACCAGACCGTGCTCGAGTCTCATGTTAATGTGACAAAATAGAATGGTTACTGTACTCAACTGACAGGTTTTCCAAGTCCCACAAGAATTCAGCCCTTCAGTCCATGCCACTAGTTTGGCAGAGACCTCCAAATGCTCTCAACCACTAAACAAGAACAAAAAGATGCTAGGGACAAATGTTACCTGGAGCAACAAGAGTGGTTCTGACGATGAGTGTTTCACAAAAATCTCTGTGCAAACTCAGGGCAGTTGATGAGAGTGATGATTATTTTGGTTGCATATATTCATTGGTAAAATTAAAATGTCTTAGCCTCTATTTAGGGAGAAAATTATACCTACAGTAGCCATTTTTAGTTACTACCAAACAACCTATTTAACTCCATAGAGTCTTTCTATCATTTAAATTAGTACTTCTCTTACAAAATTAATGCAATTTTTCTTCATTGCCTGGAAACATGCTACTACTCTGTGCATGGTATTTTCTAGAGGCATGCCTTAACAATAATATTCTTTGCTTTCTAGAAATGAGCATGATATTTTTAGGGAGTCCGACAAAATACAGGTGTGGAAACATCTTGCCAACCTTACTCACTCCCCTCTGGGGCTTTCTGCATGTCTAAAGCCAAAAGAACAGGTTCCTGAACCTTCAGTGAAGTTCCTATAACAACGGAGGAACACTTATCAAGCTGCCTCTCCCTGTGTGCAGGAGCTCACAGCCAGTTTTTCCCACTGCTGGCTTGTGAACACTTAGAGGAACCAAGCCTGGCTCCCACCTCTGCCTTTCAAGAGCTGGGATTCAGGTCCAGACTCAGCTGTGGACTCTTCTTGGGCAGTGTATCTCTGCCCATCTGCATTTAATTAAAAAGTAGTAGTTTAACAAATGCATTAGTTGATGTTCCAATAAATAGCAACACGATTTGGCTTACTAAAATCCTTTAATTATGCCTTAAGAGAAATCTACCCAAGAAAAGGCTAGTGATAGAAACGTGTTTGGTGTGAGGTGACAGATGAGCTGCTTCTCAGTCTCTACATCCATACTCTTTGTGGCATCCAGATGAAATACTGTCATCACAACTACTTGCCATTGTTAACAAGTACATTTTAGCATCTCCATATTTATTTTCCTTCCTGAACACCTATTAACGCATTTATGCTACAGATTATCTTTGCCGTTTCTCTAGAAAACACTTTAATCTGTTTTAACTATGATTGTGACACCAGTATGTTCATTCAGCAGGCATCTACAATTAAATGAAGAGATAATTAAGGTGCTTGTACTGGATAACCAATAATCCTTTTACGCCCAGATTCCCAACTTGGAAAACCTATTTGACACACTGAATTTGAGTATCTTGTATTCTATTTACCCACACACTTAAGTGACAGCACAAGAGAGGCATGAGAATTTTCTAGAGGTTGTTCTGAACTGCCAGAGAAGCTGTGAACAGCCATAGAATAATGTACTCTCATTACCAGATTCTATCAAACACTAATTGCAGGAGGAAATTAGCAAAGAGGTGTCAGCAGTAAAAAAAACAGGGAGAGGGGAATTTTCAGTTCCTTCAGGGTAAAAACAGGCCACTCAGAACAGCAGGAAAAACCTAGAATTATGAAGTATTTTTAAATGAACATGTTAACTTTAAGGCACGTTTCCACAATTGTCTGAATCTGGAAATCAGTTGCTCCCGTTTTCTACAAATGGTTCAAGCCTGATTCCCAAGGCCTTTCCTGCTGTATTTGAGATCTAACATTTGTGGAAACTTGATAATGAAAACCTAAGAATTAACAAGCACAAGAGCTGTCTCTTACCATTAGGAAAACAGTTATATTTGGAGAACATAAAATATTCAGTCTTCTTCCACTGTACTCCCCTGGGGTGTGAGGTAATTAAAGTACATCAAGCAAATTTAATTAACTTTAAAAGTTTAGGTTGATTAGGATTCACACAGGGTCTTAAAGACAGCAGAACCTCAACAAATGAGCTCCTATAACAGCTGATGAGTCAACAGTTGATGAAAATAATTGTTCAAATGCAAGACTGGTGATTTGATAACAAATGAGCTTATCCTGTCTATTAAAATAAAGGTAAACTCCTTTACACCATTTAATTTATAAAAATTGTTTGCTTACTAATATTTTATGTTTATAGCTTAATGCTTGGGCTGCACATTGAATGTCAAATAGTGCTGGTCCTTACTAATTGCTGGAAAAGCAAATAAACCTGCCCTTTAGAAAACTATCACTCAAGGACTGTAATTGCTGCCATGCCTTGCAAATCTAGCCTGATTCTGCAAAGGCAACTCCTCTGGCATCGAATGACTTGAGCAGGCACTAAATAACCCTTCTGCTTCAGAAGACTGCTACCAACCACTTTCTGCTACACAACATGAAAATCTTGCCTGTGATGCAGCACCACCGTATGACTGCTTAGGTTCCAGTTTGATCTCAGGCACCACAGGGTCTAATTTTATCATTAGATCCTACATGGAGACTCAGACAAGTTCACATGTACACTACCAGTGCATTAGTTTCTTTGTATGTACTCTTACATAGGTAAGAGTACTCCCTTTTCAATGACGAGCCACTGAAGAGAGGGAAGATGATAATGTATTCTTGTGGAAAATCACTGCTTAAGTCCTACATATTTATACCTACCTCACTTTGCAGAAACTTTTCATATACCCATGATCAAAGTCTTGAAGGACTATTTCAGATGATCACTTAAACCCAAATATTTGTTTTCAAATGCCTATACTTTTAGGATGCTACATAGCAAGTGAGAACACATTGGTTTTACTCTAGGGAAATGAAGATATCCCAAGATTACACAATTATTAATATAATTGAAAGATTTCAAATTACATAGCAATAGATCAAGACTGTGTGCACCAAGTTACCAACACCATAGAAGTTGATATGTAGAACAGATGTTCTTCTAATGATGGTTTAAAAATGATATGCCACTTTTCCCAAGGTAAAAGAAGTGGTGACCAAGGACAGACTACCTACCTGTGTTAACTAAATGAGACTGTAATTAATTAGTGCCCCACATCCATTGCTGTTGCACTCTGACTCATCATTAACATGCCCTCAGTAGGCTGCGCAACCCTACCTCTAGATGCGTGCATGGCTCCCTTTGGGAGGAGGGCATGGAAAGATACCTGCATTTCGGGAAGGAAGATTCAGTGAAAGAGAGAAGGTATCTACCTGAGATAAAACTTCAACATTTTCAATGGCTTCTTGTAGACTTACTCTTATCTAGCATTTGAACATTACAAACACATAAGCCATTCCTGCAACACATTACTCCACTGTATCACTTTAATGTACACATATCCCCAGAATCCCATGCTATGTAACACAGAAATTATACATAAAATAATACAACATGAATACCAGAGAGAAGGCGTAGGTATATTTGGTCACAAATTGTGTTAGGACTCAACTCGCACACAGACAATAAAACCTCAATTATATGCTTTCAACATTTTGAAAAGCCAAATACTATGTATTAGGAAACATCTAACATTTTGACTTGATGACCTTAAAGGTCTTTTCCAATCTTCCAACCAAGTTGATCCTATGATTTAGTTAGAAGACACAGCTACTGAACTACTGCACAATTACAGCTGAGGACCACTTATCTGTATGAGAAATAATAAGGAACTGTAGTTTACATCAAGATTTCACTTCTAAAACTCTATAAAATACTCCTTTCCGATCATATTTTCTTGAACTTAACAGAGCTGCTTCATCCATGATGTAATTTTCAACCTTATGTGATGAATGCAGTGAACGTTTTCTCCCTTAGGAATCTCAAAATTAAGCATGCAGATATAATACACCTGTTAAAATGTCAGTTCTTCAGAAAAACAATAGCCTTCCCTTCCCACCTTCATTCCATTATCTGGTTCATTTCAGAACTGTGGAAGTGAAAGGAAGACAGCTTAGCTCAGTGCCAAGCCTCATCCCACTGTCCCACACTCATCATGGAAGGACTTCTACATTTACCATACTGCATCATTTTCCCCTCATAAAGGCTATTAATAACCTCTGCAAAGAAAAAAATAGATCTGAGCTCTAAGAGTCAAGCAGAATGAGACCGTTGTGAAAACGTTTCAACTGACTTCACTCTTACATAATGGAATTCCTTTGGCTCAAATCCTAACCTTTTACAAAGCCCAACTTGAACTTAGTACAACAGAGGAAGTCTTTTCCATTGAAAGAAAGAGGCTCTATAAGAAACGTGCAAAAACCTTTGCAAACTACTACTATCAACTCCAGCAATCAGTGTTAGAATTAATTTAACTTAATTACTCCGCCTTAGAACTCAGCAAATGAAAGCTCTGCTGCCCTCCAGTTTGATACTTCAGTACCAAACCCAGTGTAGTTAAAGCATAATGGAAAACATTTCCCTTACTTTTCAAAAGAGCCAAAATACCTAATAAGTCAAATAACTCCCTTTAGTGCACTTTAAAAGCTATCTGAATATAAATTTCTCTTTGCTAACCACAGGAGGAAAACCCAGCTTTCCAAAACCACTCAGGGGAGTCAGCCATGGAGCTGCTACTGAATTTCAGTGGACATTGTGCTAAAGTTCTGAAAAGTTGCTGGAACTTGTTCAGATGCTGATGAAATCCTCGTAGAAATCCTTATGAAACACATCAGCACAAGACATCCTACGTGGTATTAAACCATTAAACGGATTATCTTTCCGAAGAATGGCACTGAACAAGAAAGCACATTGACTTTCAGCCAGATAAAAACAGATGTTGATTACATATATCAGCTGCACAGACTTCTCCCTCCTCTAATCTTCCAAACCTACAGAGAGCAGCTATGCTCACCCATGCGAAAACACAGCAACAGAAAAGTGTACTGCTTTTGTACTTACAAAGTCTTGTCGAATGTCATTGAAGTCCTTGCCATACTTTTCCAATGCCTCTTCAAATAAACTAGCTTCTGACGCTGACCACTCTTCCATTTCATCTCTACACAAGACAGGTCCTCCAAGTGGCACTAGAACGCTGATGGCACTGCTCAAATCATAGTTGTGTTTATGCAGTGTATCCATTGCATGAAACTAGCAAGAAGGCAAGAACAAAACCATGTTTAAATAGACAGTAGTCCATTTCAGTTAATGCGAATTCAATGTATTACTTCCTATAAGCCATGCAAGAAGTCCCAACTACTGCTAAATTCAGATTTTATCTTGCTATCGTAGGTTGTCTGCTGTGGAACATAAGGAAGATACATTGTTTACTAGTTAATTTGGGAAAGAAAATGCCTTAATAAAATGTTTACTAAAAATGCCATTACTTTATTAGTTCATGCAAACATTTCTAGAGAATCTTTAGTTAGTAGGAATTGGTTCCAAGTAACTCAATAGAGACAGTGGCATATATTGACTGAGGAGCTATTTTCAATTAACACAAGTTCTAAATAGCAGTTAAACCACTGCCCAGACATCTATGGGCTCAATATTCTCACTGCTGGCAAAGGAAGCCATTTATTATTTTTATTATTATCATACTGAAAAACAAGCAAGATTTTTGTCCCTTACTAAACTCTGTTGTTAGAGATGGGTAAATGAAGTTTCTCTGGCTAATTCACTTTCTGTTATAAAAGAGGGAAATTGAAACCAAGTTTAGCAGCCTTCCCTTTACAGCTAACCCTGAACGCTTGTATCGCAAACCTATGTTGGGGAATATGAAAAGTAAGCAACTACATCACAAATACAGCCCCAGGGAAAATGAGCAACACAGAAGCAGCCTTTCTGACTCAGCGTCCCAGAAGACCCCATCACCACAATCTTAAACCGTTGTGCTGAAGGAGGTATTAGAAGTATAAAGTGCAATAATGTGTGTGAATGTGTAACATCACTCTCCTATTTGTCCCATGACAGTGATGAGCTGTAACTTGTAGCACGCCAACTCTCTCACAGCCCTAAACTCATCTTATGAGAGGGGGCACCCCAAGCCTTTCAAGGAAGGAGCATTCTTGTGTTATGTGTCAGTATAGCACTTACAGAGCAATTCCAGAGGAGCGTCTGCATACGAATGTACTGCAAGTAATGAATTCTCCTTATCTTTTGCCATCTCCTATGAGTGGCTATAGTCTTTCTCCGGCTTTCAATACACCTCTTTGAAAGCTTATCAAGCACAAGATTCTTGAACTGTTTTGTCTGCAAGAAGCATTGTCACTATTATCCTGCAATATGTCATTTTACTTACACTTCAAGTCAAATTCACCAGCCTCGAGAATAAGCAATTCTTAAAATGAAGTATTCTAATATGGAAATAACTAGCACATCTAAAATTCGTTAACTTCAGGTTAAAAAATGTACAATGAAAACACTGATTTATTGCTTATCATTCAGGCAATGAGTAAACCAGGCCTCAAGATTGAACTCTTACAGTATATGGTTTAAATCATATAAATCAAGGTTTAAATCATTGTTTAAATCCCAGCCTTTGTGGAAAGGCTGTACAGTAGGTTTTTCTAAAGCACTGGTAGTTTCCTGCCTTGTCTCATTTGCTTTCAAACTAATGATACATGGAAGTAACCTCTCACTTGCTGTGCATATGCAAGACCTCTTTAATGTGTACACCCACCCTGAATTTACTCATGTTTAGAACCTTTACATTTATTGTGTTTTAGTTTTTTGTATCAGTCTGTTTACAGTCATCTCTAATCGAAACAACTGTTTGGAATGCTGGAAAGCCACAGGTGTGGTGTACAGAAATCCCATTAAGAACACTTCAAGTGCAAGGGTTATCTGGCTTGCAATAAGAATACAGACAGGATAATTTTCTTAGTGTTATGCACCCACATCCCTTCCAAAGTACAAATGAGACACAGACTTTTGCAGAACTTGCAGTGTAACTAACTGCTGCTCAAAATATGCTCCCAATTAACACGGGAATGTCTGAAAGAGTAACTGCTATAATGACAAATATGTCTTTTCTTAACTTGGAAGTACGTTGCCAAAGAGCAGAAGAGAAGGGTTTTTAAAAGCTGAGCAGGTAGGAAAACAAGAACGGGCAAAATAAGTAAACCTGGGGTGGCTCCTCTAGTGCCATTGTTAGATATGCCTTTCATTAAGCGTAATGGAACTTAACGGATCATTTGCAATGGAGAAACATTTATAGGACACTCAAACACTGAATGCATCCCCTTCTTAGCAGCACTGCACATGTACTTGCAAACAAGAAGAAATTGCAATGAGGATGAACCTGTTCTATTAATCACTGAATACAGCAAGAAGGATGCACAATGTGTGGGATTTATTATAAATACTTAATCAAATAAAAACTTAATAAAAGGGAAAATGTTAAAGAACTATTTTGATGGAAAAACTGAGCATTTAATGTGAACAGAACTGCGTTGGTCATATCAGCAAGCGCGAAACAAAGAACTCAGTCTGAGTATTACTGAAGACATTACCTTTTGCCACTGCCTTTATTACACTATCATAGTCCAGCTTAAACCAATTTCCTGTTTTAATAGCCTTTGAGTACACCGAAAAATGTAAGAAATTGAACATTTTTCTCATGATATTATTGAACATACATTATCTGGAATATAAGAATTGCCCCACTGAATCAAACCAGCCATCCACCTAGCCAAGCATTCTGGTCTCTGACAGCAGCGCCAAGGGATGTTACTTAAGAGAAAATAAGTAGCTAAGTCTGACCACAGTCTGAGGTCAACTCCCCGAGGTTTGGAGATGCTGGGGAATGAAGTGGAATTAGGAAGGCTAGATGGTACACCTCTCCCTGTTCTCCTCAGCACCCATTTATGGACCCGTGGTCCATAATTTTTCTAATCCCTTTTTTTTTAACCTGCTGATATTGTCTGTTCCCACCGAATTTTGTGTAACTAAATTTCACAGGCTTTCTAGTCACTTTATAAGGCAGTACCTTAACTAAAACTGATGTTAGTTTCATCAAGTGTCCTCTAGTTCAAATACTGAAGTGTCTGATGAATAGTAGATCTACTTTAGCCGTAACTGTCATCTTCATGATTCTGTACATACATACTTAAAATAACAAACAACTCCTGCTAACGTCTTTGGAAATCTAAGTCAAACTTGATCCCACAAAGCAGTAAGATTGTTTTGTTCTCACATAGTTTTCCTGGCACACTTTTATTACTGTGGCACATCTTGTCATCTCAGCTAATACGAATATACAGAGACAAACCTTTGGTCTATAACTGATGTATTTTCAACTTTCTCTAAAAGATGCAGGTGCTCACATTACAGTGAATACTTTAACAAACTAAGGAAACATCCTAAAGATATCCTAAGTAAAATATTTCTCAAAAAGTTGCTTACAAAGTCAGATTGCTTATCCTTTAGAAATTTACTGACATCTAGTACAAAATATCTAATAAATTTTCAATAAGCTTTATTGTTGCCTACTCTAAATCATGCTATTGATCAATTATATTAAATGAATCCCTACACAATGTGTATTATCCACTCTGCTGTGCCAATTATCATATACGAAGATACTATATTTAAATAGATTCAGGTTAGATCTAAGGCAGAAGCTCTTCCCTGTGAGGGTGCTGAGGCGCTGGCACAGGGTGCCCAGAGAAGCTGTGGCTGCCCCATCCCTGGCAGTGTTCAAGGCCAGGTTGGACACAGGGGCTTGGAGCAACCTGCTCTAGTGGAAGGTGTCCCTGCCCGTGGCAGGGGGTTGGAACTGGATGATCTGAAGGTCCTTTCCAACTCAAACCATTCAAGGATTCTATAAAGTCAAATGATTTCCAGTATGATTACTAATAACCTTACAGAAAATGCACATGCAACTTGCACGCAGGTATTGAAAAGATGTCCAGAGGATGAGGACTCTGCAGTAATAGATACTGCTGAATTCCCAGATATAAAAGAAGCTGTAGGGTTTTTAAGAAGCCACCTACCAGTGTGATGTCTCGGGAAGCAGCAGCTGCACTCATGTGTAAACTAGGTTGCCTGACAGAACTACTGCAGTCCAATGCTCGAGCGAACGTGCCAACCGCACTGCAACAGAGAAACAACAGAAAGTAAATCCACAGAAAGATGTAACCTCTTTTTTCATTATTAAATCTATAAAGGTGTTCTTTTAAAAATAAAAGTGACATACTGTTAGTCGTAAGATTTCAGATCTTTGCTAACACAGGACAATGTGAAAAAGACAAATCACTAAACACTGCACCAAAACCTCTGACCTTCTCCCCCAGAAGTAATAACCTACATATAAGAACAACAGCACAGAAACAGAAGATACTTAGAGAATCCCAATGTACCAACTTTTAATGTATCAATTTTTTATTCATTATAAAGGCAATGTTCCTATTCAGTCTGGGGTTTACGAAAGTGACTATTATGTTCAAAATCAAAAAGTATGTTTAATAAAATAAATGACATCATTTAATAAAAAACAATAGTTAAAAGAAGGGGTTTCACCATGTTCCCATGAGGAAATTAACATTTTATTCACTTCAGTAATGCATGTCTACTACTTCCATTAGTGAGACAAAGAAAGCATATCAGCTTAGTCTAAGGTACCTTCAAAATCTTGGTTTTGTCACAGGTTTTAAGTAATAGTGAAATAAATGGACCTCTCAGCCTATTTAATAAAAGCATTCCAGCATTATTGAAATGTACGTGTTTTTCTCCAAAACTCTGCCTTTTTTTTCACCACCACTTTTGTGGATGACTTGTACATGGCATTTATGTCTTACCAGAGCAACAAAAAGGAACAGAGATAGGGAATTAATGCGACCAACATTTTCAATCCAGTGTAAGCCTCTGGACTAAGGACTGGAGCCTCCGTCAGCAATTACACTGCACACAAGTTATAACTGCAGAAATACACCAATGAGGAATGCCATTGACAGAGATCGACACAATGCCAAGTGTCACATTATTGTGTACTATAAACCTGATATTCAACAACAAAATAATGTAATGTGCATCAAGAGTTTAACTCACTAAAGTGTATTATTGATCATGGGGAAACTGGTAATAACATCTGCTACTGCAATTTCATCTTGAATCTCAAAACATTTAATACCAAATGCATGTTTCAGTACTTGCCAAAATCTTACAAAACACAGTTAAGATTCAACAGCAGTGATTCACACACTCCAGATATTAACTGCCTCAGTTTCTAGAGGCTGTGGAATAAATAAGTTATATTCAAACACTGTTCCGCAACCTTTGCTCCCTCTTTGCAGAGATAGCATTTCTGTGCCAAGAAGACACACACACATTCTATTTTCTTCCTTTAAGTTTGGCAGTACATAAAATAGTATTTGTCCACAAATCAGTCCCAAGAATAAGGTTCTATTGTGAACACATTTCCTGATAGTCAGTCAACCCTTTTAAACATGTTGGCATTGATAAGGGTTGTAGCTAAACAGTCTTTCCTGTGATCCTTCTGTCGCTAATGTTCAAACCAGCAAAGCAGCATGCGGCATGACTGTATTTCCCTTCTGCTGCTACCTACTAGCTCCTTATCTTCCTTTTGCATAATTAGCACTATATGCTTTTGACCATATTTCTAAACCAAAATCAGAGTATGATCTGGAAATTACAAAGAGCGTGTTCTCACAAGTCACTCTCTGGCACAACAAACTTGAGGCTGATTTCTGGCCCAGTATATAAACGCAAAATGAAGACACACTATAAAGCTAGGTTTATTTTGAATACATGACAAAGAGGTAAGAATTGATGCACTAAGGCTGACACTGCTTCCTGTGCTGTACTGAGTAGGAGAGGATCGCAACCGTCAGAGGAATGCTGCGTTGGAGTGTGGGGTACGTGAGTGCAAACCAAATAAGGAATCACCATAAAATGCAGATAGTGTGCCGTTCTGGGATGGGCGACAGGACAGAGGGGATGTGCCTGTGGCTGTACCTTGAAATCAGTGTAACTCCCAGTTTACCCTTCACTGTAAACTTCTGAAAAACAGGGAATGTTTAAGACAATCCAAATAGCTGTAGGAATCTTAGAGCTTTTGGCTGTTAAACAGTAACTAGTGTCAAAACAGTGGTGCCAGGCAGCAGGACGAGAGACAACGAGCAGAAACTAAAACACAGGAAGTTTCGCCTAAACAGCAGGAAGAACTTCTTTGCTGTGAGGCTGACTGAGCATTGAAATAGGGTGCCCAGATTGGTTCTGGAGCCTCCTTCCCTGTTCAAGAACCATCTGAAACATGTTCTGGTGTAACCTGCTCTAGGTAACCCTGCTTGAACACAGAGGTTGGACCACATGAGCCTCGCTGGTCCCTTCCAACCTCAACCATACTGTGAGTCTGTGATACACAGTGCTCTGTATAATCTAACTATGCAATCCAAATTCAAAAGTAATTTTAGAAATCATTAAAATCCCCCTTTTTTTTAATGGTTTTTCCATTTAAAATACAAATACAAGGAAATTACTGATACAAAGGTCAAACATTTCCTCTGTCATTTTTCCTTGCATGATTTTTCTTCTAATGCCACCATCAAAGAGTTAGTTAAAAAAGATGTTAAAAGGAAAAAAACCCCACCAACCAATGCCTATTTCCAGAATACACACTATCATCTACTCCTTTTTTCTTTTAAACAGACTCTTTCACTTAAATGTTCCATTAAGTTGGTAGACTCCAAAGAATAACTGTAAATATTTAAACTACATCTAATTCAATAATAGCAATAATAAACTCATATAAAAAAATTGTGCTCAGCGACCTAGTGACAAATGAGTTATAAAGAATAATTAAAGTACTTTGAGTTCAAACAGAAACCAACACTCCCCATGCCTGCCACAATGAGCTAAAGCCAAAAGGCACAGAGTGAATTACACAGGTGGCAGAGAGACAGGCATAATAAACAACTGGTATTATCAGCCTAGAGATTACTCTTTGCACAGGCGGTATCAACGAGCAGGTATCAGAGCTTTAAGGGTTAGACCAAATGATCAAGTGTTATCTTAATTAATTTTTCCTCGGTTTAATTATCTTAAAGACCAGAACGAAGAATGTACTCTCAAGGACTTGTAACAGATTGCAGCTGACAACCGTACAAACATAAAGCAAACCGAGAGACTCCAGTGCCAGGCTCAGAGACTATCGAATAAATCCACAAACATGTCCAAAAAAACCTGACAGTCTTGTGCCTGTGCACCCTACATTGGGGCAAAACTTCAGGGTAGGTGTTGAACACACAAAACACATTGCTCTGAACTTCTTACAGCTCAAGTCTAAACATTAAAGGAAGCCGTTCAAATTTCTGCCTAAGATCAGTATTAGTCAATGAAATTATGAATCAGCAAACAAGAGACTGTCATAAACATCTCGAAAGATTCAATTGCTCATCAGCAGCTACTTTTGAAAAAGGCTGTTATTTACCAAAGAAACTCTGGAACCACTGCAATTATACGTCAGGATAAAAATAGCCACTGGTTTCTGCAGCACCATCAGCAGTCTGACATCCAATCAGATCCAGAAAGTTCTGGATCCAGCCTAGTAACTCTATTTTCCTCTTGTATTCTCAAAAATCCACCCAAGTTACTTTTTAATCGGGATGTTCATTTGAAAACTGTTCACTTTTATATGTTCTTTCTCTGTTTCAGTGATAGAAGATGAGCAATGGGGGCACTCTGGACAAATCTGTTTCAAGAGAACCACCTCTGTGAACCCATGAATCTGCAAATTCACAATTTTCCTCACATATCTGCAAGCTAATGAAGGAGACTTGTGCCTCTCTTCAGAATTAATGCCGCTGAGGAAAAGAATTAAGTGGATCTTTGGTGGTTTCCTACATATTAGAAAAGCTTTTTGTTTTCCTTATCATTTTGGCAATGTTCCCTTTCACCGTGAGCTAGAAACGGTCCTAAAAAGTGATCTTACTCTGCTATCAGTAACAGCATCTTACAAACAGCCAGTTAGTATGTGATTGCTCCTTAACAGAGTCTCATGATACTTAAAACCTTAAAAATACTCTTTCAGCGGAGACCTATGTCACCAACACAATATTGACATCGAAAAACACTCCTGAGATTTTTACTACTGGATAATGCAAAATCTGACATGAAGAACATATTCAAAATAAGATGCTGTTCCAGAAGACAGATTTTCCTTGCATTTCTAAGCAAGTGTCTGTACAGTGCTATGCTTCATTGTTATCACTTTAGGTCTTTACAGCACGAAAGAAGAGGACATGATAAACATGAGAAGTCAATTGCCACTGTTCCTTCTCTGAAAGGTTCTCAAAGTTAGGGTAGGGGTTGGTTGGCATTCCATATAACATCCCCTATGCACCACAGCTGGAATATATGTTAAATCTTTATTATTCAACAGAAATAGAGCCTGATACATACAAGTAGTTGCATTCACAGGGTATGATTTAAGCAATCATCTGCACATCATCCTGCAATTTCACACTCACAGAGTAGGAGATTTACAGCTCCCAAAAAGCAGGTCCATGAAAATGCTGCTGAAGGATATTTTCCTTCATAATGCAATAAATCAAAATTCACTAAAAAAAAAAGATGCTAAAAGAAATTCAGCTGCAAGTCTGAATTAGTTGTTTTCAAAAGACTTTGGTCAAGAAGAAATAGAGTAACACGAAATGCAGAAAGGAATAAACATGTATTTGCCAAGCATGATGGAGAGGCAGAAACATAGTATTTCTGATACTCCCAGTAAACATGATGTGAACATATTTTTCCTTTTTATTGCCAAACTATCTGCCTACCAGTAGATGCTGTAATTCATACAGGTAGCAAAGGTCTAGTTTTGCTAGTGCACCACTGGCATCAAGTTTTTTCACCTTCTTTACCACGTAATTTTATGTTACAATTCCGCCATTAAGTTTTATTACCTCTTCAATGAACTCCAATTTCTCTTGCTTCTCACCACCTAAAGAGAATCCAGAAAGAACTAATGCTGAAGCCTTCAAACCAGTCACTTCTAGGTATTTATTTTCATTGATGAGCTTTGGAATTCTTGTCTACTGCTACTGACTACACTGAATGCTCTTGCAATAACACAGCATTACTATTTGAGCACACTTTTACGTGTTTATACCTAATCTCAGTTGATGAGTGTATTCTTATCCTTAATATGATGACAGACACACTGCCAGTTGAAGCTGCATTGCGTTCCCTCCCTCACTGCAAGATAAATTTGTGTAACAAATACACCTCCAAATATACCGATATACCATGAACACTTGGAACTAAATCGACAGTGACCAACATAAGATTAATACAATCGCTGTCTTAGAGAAAATGGAAAAATGGGAACATCACAGGAAGGATCAAGCTCTAATGATTAACATTAAATGATTGAGTGATTAACATGTAGTTTTCCATTCTTCTGTGATTTTATATCAAAAAATAAGCAGGTATTCCAATGAAGATAAATACGTTATGCTAGCCAGCGGTATGCAATGCCATTTTACTCGCAAAAAAATCAAAAAACAAAGTTTTAAGGTAAAGATGTAATGCTTTAAGGCTATTTTAAGTAGTCTTCAAAAATCTGTTTTAGTTGGAAATAGCTGGGACCACAAATACCTGGAAAATTGCTCGATTTAGAGACACATTCCTTCCAGAAGATTATGTTGATAATGTAGCTAGATGAAGCAGAATATAAGAACTAAGCTGTTAACTGTTCCATTGCATCATAAAGTACATAAACAGAACTAGAATGTACCAAAAACATATTATGTAATGAATTATAGACCAAATTAGCAATAGATAGAAAATGGGAAAAAATGGGTCAGGTCTGTGGCTCTCAGCATCTGTCCAGACTGGAGCTCACACCTCCCACTACATTTGAATCTGGCCAGGACCACTTTTGCCTCTGACAAACAAAAGAAAGACAGGACTATTAGATACACAATAGAAAAGTTTCTGTTTCCTAAGACTATGTGATCTGGAACAGAGCTAGAAAGAGAACCTGACATCTCGCAAGGAAATGAAGTACCCCATGTATATTAGGTATGATAGAGACTGCTGCCTGGAGGAAACAGGCTTCATCTGGATCAGTGTTTTAGTCCAAGTTAGGAATGGATTTTCAAAGCGATTGTACCCAGCATCTTTATCTACTGCACTTTAACCAACATCAAAGATATAGCATACATACTGGATTTCTGTGAAGTTAAACATACTCATAGCATTTAGTCCAGAGGACAAGATTAGAATTAGCCTAAAAATAAAACTGCTCAAAATGTGAGTAGTATGGATGCCAGGTCCTCAGCACCAAACACTTCAATCCCCCAAATCCACTTTTACTATATTGTACTATTTGCTAATGTGGACAGATCTGAACTGCCGTTGCAGCTCTTCAGAGTGCTATTCCTTGAAGCTGGTAGACACAAAAACTGCTTGATTATTTCAGAGCAGTGGAGTAGAAAACAGTGTCAGAATTCCCACTGCCAAAGTATAAATGACATTGCATTACCAAAAACCAACTGAAAACCAGGATACATTAGTTTGATGCCTCAAGCTCCTCCTAACAGATGCAGATGCTTTTTGCTACTTCAAACAAGAGCCCTTGCCCAAATTATGCTTAAGAAGTAGCAATAAGGGACTTTCAAGATTTGTAGGCAAGCAAGACTACTTAGGGAGCTCAAGGTTAAGGATCCTTCCATTCAAGTACTCTTATGCTTTTTTCCAAAAAGTATAGATCAGAAACCTCCAATTTCTGGACAGGATCAGCATATTCTACCTTTATATCCAGCATACTAGGGCTTAGTGACAGACCCAGACTGACCAAGCATATAAGGCCTTTCATTCCTGAGACAGTAAACCTTGCAAAACTTGGGAAAGCTACATGCCCGAGAGCAAATATACATGTTCTTGCAAATGGGTAACACAAATAGAAAAACAGAGTATTTAAACACCTTCTAAAGAACCAACAATGGGCAACTGTGTCATTAAAAAAGCTATAGCCTGTAAGAACAGAAGTGCCTTCTTTCACCCAGAGCAGAATGACAAAACTGAGAAGAAATACTCCATGCCTTTGATGCAGCACAGCATTACAGAATGTCTTGGGTTGGAAAGGACCTGAAGATCATCCAGTTCCAACTCTCTGCCATGGGCAGGGACACCTCACACTAGACCATGTCACCCAAATCCCATCCAACCTGAACACTGCCAGGGATGAGGCAGCCACAGCTTCTCTAGGCACCCTGTGCCAGCGCCTCAGCACCCCCACAGGGAAGAACTTCTGCCTTAGATCTAACCTGAACTTCCCCTGTTTCAGTTTGGACCCATCACCCCTTGTCCTATCGCTCCAGTCCCTGATGAAGAGTCCCTCTCCAGCATCCTTGTAGCCCCCTTCAGACACTGGAAGCTGCTCTGAGGTCTCCACGCAGCTTCTCTTCTCCAGGCTGAAAAGCCCCAATGTTCTCAGCCTTTCTTTGTATGGGAGGTGCTCCAGCTCCTGATCATCTTTGTGGCCTCCTCTGGACTTGCTCCAACAGCTCCATGTCCTTCTGATGTTGGGGAACCAGAACTGCACACAGTGCTGCAAGTGGGGTCTCACGAGAGCAGAGCATGTGAAAAACATGCAGCATGTTAAACAGGATCACATGAAAATGCTTTCAGAATGTCAAATACAGCTACATACACACAGTTCACCAGAATCACAGCCAGGAAAGCAGTTAGGAAATGGCTCTTACTGTCAGAATTTCAAGTTTGCAATACTAAACAGAGAAATGCCATTCTCCCTGGAAACCCAGCAGGCACAGCCAGTGCACAGTGAACTACAGTCAGGCCACAGTACTTCTGAGTCTGTACGCAGTTTACCAGACCATAATACCAGCTCTGCTGTTACTCAAGAAGCTTTTAATGGTCCAGTATAATGAAAGCTTGTACCTACAAGCACACAACTGAATTTAAAGCTGACACAATCATTAAAGGAGAACGGCTTCTCCAAAAATTGGTCAAATCAGAAATGTGATCTTGCAGCCTATGAATACAAACAAAGAGGAGCTTGGAAATAGCTTCTGTCAGTTCAAAACCAGCTTACAAAGGTGAAGACAGTTTTGTGGATGAACATCAATAAAGTGATACCTGAGTAACATCTGATTACAGATGGTCATTAGTGATTGCCTACCAAAACATCTTGGATAGTTCTAATTCATCACCTATGACAAAGACCCATTCCTGTCGTAATAGAAACCTTTACAAAGAAGAATACATTCTTGGTCAGGGCACAGCACTGCACAGGATGTCTTAAGTAAGGTGAAGAAGAGAGGAGAATGTTTTTCTCTAGAATCTCACTTCTCTTTCACTTCCCTGTAGCAGACTGGGAACATTGTCAGCTTCACAGGATACTATTTCAGCTTCTAGAGTGGCTGCGAAACAGGGAGCGGAGGGATGTGAAGGCAATGAATGAACTCTTAAAAAATACACATAACCTTCACGTGGGTGTTTTTTTTAGGGCACCCCACAATGGTTTGCCCACACATGTCCAGGTATTCTATTGCTGGTAATAGAAGCAGTTCTGTTTTCTGGGTTCTGCTCTATAGAGCACTTCTCAGGCATTGTGATCTTCTGAAAAGATGCATTTTAACACCTACACCCGTCTGGCTCGCTTGGAAATTTAACAGGGGCAGGCAATTCTTACTGCTGTTTAGAAAGCATACAGCACTATAGTCAAGCAGAAAGAAAAAACCCAGGTGGATCAATATCTGAACTGCAAAAAAATAAATCAGCAACCCGTTTCCCCATACACATAAGCTGTAAAATATAAAGCAACTTCTCCATTTCCTTCCTGAAATGCTTTGTGCAAAAGGGAGAAAGAATAAGAACAAAAGCTGGAAACAGTGTGAAAGGATTATTTGCCTGGGAAGATTTGAGACTATGCTGTGCAACCATGTCATAGAAAATACAGGAGAGAGAGCGACTCAGGATAAAATTCCCTACCTTAGCTGGCATTAACAGTCCTGTGCCATCATTACAACAGTACCTTTGTACTATATTTCAACTACAGGTCAGGCAAAACATGCTGTATGCTATGAGTGTAGCACTGTCCTTCAGTTCAGAAGCCTAAAGAGTTTTGAAAGTCTTCTTTTTAAATACAGAAAAATAATTCCGGTATTGATGAATTCCAAAGGCTTTGATGCTCCTCTCGTTTAATTTATAGATTAAATTTAATTTATAAAATGGAACTGACCACATTTTTTCCACTAACGAAATACATCCAAACTTTTATTTCAACATCCATCCAAAATAATTGCACTGCACATTACTCAGCTTCAATGCAAACTGGGCAAGTTCTGCATCTGTTTCATCTGTTAGCATTTTCTTGATTTCTACTCTTCACTTTTATTTTACACTGCAAAATCCCAAGTGTTATAATCCAAGACTGAAACATTAAGCACTGAAATCCTGTTTCGTTTAGTCTGAGGGGAAAATAGACTGATGTCTACATTTCAAGTATCAAATTCTACTATAACCTGAAATACAGGGAGGGTAGCATTATTCCAAAACTCTTTTTCTCTCTTCTGTTTTGGTAGCTTCAATAAATATGCAGAAGGTTATGGTCTGATTTTCTCTTTTAGCTAACTGTGGGAAAGAGAAGGGCTCACAAAATGGCAAACAAGTTGAGCAATGCAATATAGGGGAATAAATAGTCAGTAGGAAAAGGAAAAGGAATTTGTTTTTATTAGAGGATTTTAATCTTACCGTGCTACAACTAAAAACTGGTCAATCTGACGGTCAGTAAGGGGACTATCTGGATCCCATACTTTTACTTCCAGCTTTGCCTGTTCTCTGTCATCTAATTCTCCTGTCAAAAGGTAGATGGGACAAAACACTTATTACTCACAATGTTTTTCCTCTGTGTATTTCTAGTACTATGTTTAAAAGATACATTGTACATTTTTAAACATACACACAGTACTTAACAATCAGCAGTTATCCATTTAAATTCCATAATGCAGCATCAGTAAAACAAATATCTTCCCTTAACATCAGCATTTCAATTTAAGGAGGCACAGCACCAAAGAACTTTAATAACATGTGATTATAAACTTGAAACCATAACCTAAGTAACCAGCAGTTTCTTTAAATTGCTTCTCAACTATATAAAAGTTACTATTTCACTTAAGCCATATTAAAATTAATGTTACACTTAGGCAGCTTTAGCAATTAAATTATATCCAATTTGTATTCTACGCCCCAAACCAAAAATCATTATGAAATAATGATACTGTGGTGAATTACTTTTTCACCTCTTGCTCTCAGCCACTACATTATCTGTATTGTTAACACAAGTCATACTATTAAAATTGCTGTGTACATTGACTAGTTACATCTTCTTACAAAACAACATGTAAGGCTACAGCACAAGAAAGTTACTATATACTGTATCTTTTCCCAACTCCATTTGTGAAGCGTGAAAACGCTGCAATGATTCACATTCATAGGGAAGCCTAAATCTTGTCTTGACCACTTTACCACTACACCAGTAACTTCTACTGCAAAATGAGAAACACCACAGAGGATGATGAAGTAGGCACCATATATTCTACTAGTACAAGAATATTTACGCGTGGGATGTGGCCAGCACATTTCTGGCCACAACAGATGACAAGAGCGAAGTTTAAAATCATTGTCTTTCCTTGGTGTTTTATAATCCAAGCGTGTTCTTCCTTCAGTGAACATGTGAAAGACTAGTTGGCTGTCAGTACCTGTCTTTGACTTATATGAGCGACTACAAGAATAAAAACCTGTTCTCAAATACAGCCATTCCATTTCCTTTGAAAACCTAGGCTTGTGTAGGTCCCCCCCTGAGCATACAGAAGATCTCTTTAGCCTCTGCTACTGCTTATGACTTAATGAAAACAGCCAGTTTGAACACACTGTATCATCAAGACATGAAATAACCTGTACACTTAAGAGTCTGCAAGTGAACTGCAAGCCAAGCATGGTTCTTCTGAAACCAGCTCATATATGGTGAGTTTCTCTAGCACATTCACTCTGGAAGGAAATGAAAATGTGGTATATATATTTATCCCTATCAAATACACAAGTTAGAACTGCACCATGCTGCCTGGCTAATGTTTCAGGAACAAATTTCACAGTCACATTCTAAGAAAAACACAGTAAATTGCTTTCTTCTGATACACAGGCAATCAAGAATTGCCTGCCTAATGGGAATTCTGCTTAAGCGAATTCAAATCCAGTACTGGAGACAAACTGTTAACTTCTGGCAAGCTTGGGTAGGATTTTAGATCTATAAACTTATTCGATGGACTACAGACCTGTCAATACATTCATTTTTTCCATCTGTGACAGACGCATTGTGGGTGATGTTCTACATTTTATAAATAATCTCTGAGCACTTCATTTCAATCTGTTAATATATAGTTTTTAAATGTCTTTAATGCTAGTTAACTGTTTCAGGACATCGCACCCTGGAGATCGTAACAAAACTCTGGCATGGTATACTTCCCACAAAGAGGAAACATCATACAAGCACAGTATGAGTACTCAAACAACACATGTCACTCTCCTGAATCGAGTTTGCAAAAAGAGGAACAAAACTGCAATACTACACATCTTCTTTTAACTGGAGGTCATTAAACAACTGCTGCTACAAGATGGTGTTTTAACTCTTGATAAAGGTAAATCTGAAATATTGCCAAACAGTATTTTGTAACGGCACTAGACATAAATAGGATATGAGCAATGGAGTATCTCTAGCGAAAGAATCCAAACACATATACTGTAATATTTGCAATATTAAATATTACTGCAACAATAGACAGAGAAGTTTTCGGAAGATACGTGGTTTCTGACAAACTGTCCTAAAAAAAATGGCTTCATTCCCCATTTTCTACCGAAATGGCAGGATATTCTCACTGAAACAGGAAGAAAAGTAACCTAACAGAGACCAATTCATGGAGGCAGTCAAGTGGGGCTGTAGAAATCTCTTAACAATTTATTTCAGGAATAAAGATTTTAACTTCCTTTGAATGTGTTGAAAGAATCAGTACAGGAGGATCACATAAGCAGGTCTTCTTTCCAGAAGCCTTCTTTCAAACAAGAAATTATAAACCCCCTCTTTATACCTTGGGCTGTCCATCCTTAGTCAATCATGCCTAAGTTACACTATAGGATTTTTAATGTGGCAGATGCCTTTAAAGCTAAGACTGGATTTCTCTGTTAACACCTCTACATTAATCTTTTATATTCAAATGTTGTTAAATTTGACACAGAACTTTAAGACTTTCCAACTGAACAGGTATCCAAATTGCCACAGTATTAATTCCTTATATTGCAAACTGCAGTACACGAACAGACTGGGGGAGTTTAACTTCTAACGTTTTCAGTGTTGCATCAGAGAATCTATTTTACAAGTGTTACCTTTCCTCACCACCATACACCAATTCCAGCTCCTGAGAAGTGCTGAGCTACCTTTTTGAATGGCTGGTATGACATACTAGTGTACCCAAATTATTCTCTGAGCACTATTTATGATTTTATTATTGCCAATCTAATCCTGAAGATACATTTTACTGGAAAACACTAGTAGAAGGCCAGAAATACACCTGGTTTTCTCCTCATCAATCATTTGATGCCTCACTCCACATGGTTCTCCTCTAATAAAAAAACGCCAAAGCAAGCAAACAAAACACACGAAAGAAAGAAACCCCCCCAAAAAATTAAGTTCTGCATTTCAGCTGGTCCTTTTAAACAAAGGAAAGTATGATATCCCTCCTCCTCCCCAAAAAAAACCAACCCAATGAGAACAATTCTACAGAAGTAAACCAAATGCTACTTTTAACCAAATGCAATTAAGATGAACTGCAAGAAAATAAAGATCCAGTGTCAGTCTTTTAAGACTCTACTTCCTGCAGATAAATACCCCCAAGGTAATTAATTTAGCATGATTCTATGTTCTTCTTGTAACACAGAATGATTCTTCTTTTTAATATATTGCATAAAACTACAAGGTCACCTTCAGTTCAAAGGCAAGGGTAAGTATTCAACTAAAAGAAAATAACCTGCAACATGAAGTACAAACATTTGCTTAGAGTGCAGCTATTTTAATTTCACAGATATGTAACCATGCTGCAATGCTGGATCCTTTTAAGAAACTGAAATATTAAATCTACAATTTGGATTCTTTAAAAAAAAGGCTTTCAAGGAAACAATTCCAGTTTTAATGATTGTTAGTTGATGAGGTACCTGACTGAAAAATAGCTATTTCTCAGGTCCAACGTCTTACTTCATATTTCACACAATTTGCCCCATTTTTCACAATAACTTTTTATTCTCCTTTTCAAAAAGTAACGCAGCAGTCACTTCAACCCAAATATATAAACTGAACACCTGCACTGCTTATCTTTCTGAGTGAATCCATCTTTCCTGATATGCAAAACAGAGGTACCAGCTGCTAAATCCTTAATCGCATGGGACAGAAACTCTCTAGTTGCGATTTTTTGGTCATAGGAAGAAAGCAGGCATATCCATGGACAGCAGTTGGACATGAGACCAATAGGTTGTACAGCAGAGTTCCTCCTACTATAGAAATTCATTCCGGGCTTGGTACAATCTCTTGAAATCAGGCAGGAGTTTTGACTCATGTATTCATTACCCAGACTCACGAGATACCCAAGCACGGAAACATGAAGGCATTTGTAAACATTTATATTTGTAATGCTTCGCACATATCTGAGAAATAAATTCAGTGTCTTCATCTTTGTGTTTGAGTTTCATACCTGTGAAACGGGAATATGTCTTGGCTGCACTGCAAGGATGTCTAAGAGAGGTACTTGTCAGCTCTTACCCTCCCTCAGCGCAGGTGCAGCAGAACAGATGTCTCTTACTGACATACGGGATCAGATTTAGTATTTACAGCATTTAGCTGATTTTTGCCAGAACTCTTTGCCAGTATGCTGACTGCAGGTAATCCTAGATGTGTTTTAGAACATCATTTCATGTGCTGATACTGAAAAAACAGGCAAATAATTACTGAAATGGAGGTTTCAATTCATGAACCACCTTCCCATGCTGCTATTTAGACTGTCTGTCTGCAAGCTTTTCCTCTAACTTACAGATGAGGAAAAAAGCATCACACTGGATTTTCTCCTACTGCCTAGGTATAAACAAAGTTCCAGATATTAAGCCTGTCTACAGTAAAATCTGAGCTTTCTCCTTCAATGAAGAGTTCATTAGCTCCCCTCTAAAGCAGTCACCATATTCCTGCTGCAGAAAATGAATTATGCATTCATACGCAGAGGTTAATTATCACACAGCTCCTTGCAAACAACTGATTAGGGAGGAATGTACAGCTTAACAGAGAAAGCAGGTTATAAAACATCAAAGTAACTGCCATGGGGAGACTACGTTTTACATGAGATATAGGAGGAAAGACATCTTTCAGGTGGATGTACAAACCATCTACTGACACTTAATGAGTTCAACTCTGTGTAAATTGAATTCACAGTAAACAGCTTGCTGACTGCTGCTCTGAACTAACAGAAATCGCACCCCTCCTCGCTATAAAAGCTCTGCAGATACAGAATTCTTAGTATTCATTTTTAATCTTATTTGTTATTATTTGTGATTCTCCCCAGCACTGATAATCACAAGTCAGCCACGAAACAGTTCTAAAGCTTCCACTTAACTCTGCCAAAAATAAAAGTGAGTTATGTGCAAATAATTTCTCTGATCAAAGCAACATGAGAAAGCTTAGATTATTTTAGAAGTGTAGGCAACAGGAAAGTGATCTGTTTACCTTCCAATTGCAGAGCATTCCCCCCTCTTTAGCCTGCCTGACAGATGTACATTCAAGATTTTGATTAGCCATTCAGATAATGAGTTGTATGTTTACACAAATCTTATGTTAAAACTCAATTTAGGAACATAATGCATGTCTGAAGACTAGAAATGAAAAACAGGCTGTATAAAGACTACTTGTATAGAGACTACAAACTGAAGATACCAGGCGATACAAGCCCATTATGTGCCTACAGCAATTTAAACTGCTACTGAGCATAGCCCCATCACCTCCTACCTTCTAGAGCTCAGGTCTATAAAAAATGCAGACATCCTTCACTTGACAAATCCTTTTGGAATTAAGATCACCTCCATCTCCAAGGATCTTAGAGCTCTCTCAGTGCTCAGCCTTACAGTACTTCTAAATCAATCACTGACGATGAAAAGACACGACCTCACAAAGCATTCAAAAGAGCTTTAATTCATCATGTTCTAAATTCCTAGAAATAAACAGAAAGAATTACAGCTGGGCTCAGAATAAACTAAACTGTACCCATGCAGTAATGACCAACTCCTCCATAAATGCTGCATCAAGAAGACTTGGCTTACGTGAACACCCAGTGCTGGAAGAAAGAAACAAATTAGGTTGCCTCTTCCTCAAAACCCTGCAGAACAGTATGCAAAAAGGGACTTCCACAGATCCGATAACAAGGAGGCATAATGTCCTACAATCACACTATTCCTCACTTTATAGACCTTTCATTAAATCACATTCGAGTAGAATCTCCATTTTCACAGAAATGAACTAATAAAAAGTCAGCCCTTTCATTTTAGCTTTTTATGGCAAATCTAAAGGCAACGACCTAAATTAATATATTGTATAAAACTACAAGGTCACCTTCAGTTCAAAGGCAAGTGTAAGTATTCAACTAATGAAAAGATACCTGATATTCCCCTTTATTCTGGAATTAGCTTCTTGTTCTCCTTTGACATCTGTGAATAAACCTGAAAAGTGTGACTTGCACCAAGATTCCCCACCCTACACTCCCATCTGAGATGATGTTCTGGTTGGTAGACACTGTGCAGTGGTCTAGCACCTATTCCAATCTGAACACAGAAAGATTACAACAGCTTTTCTGAATGCCTGAAATAACACAGGAAGCAATACAGTTCTCAGGAAAGCAGGGTGAAAATGATTCAGTGTATAAATAGGGACAGTACCATACTCCATGTGAATATTAACAATATTTAAAATACTCAGACCACAATGCATAGTCACTGTAGTCTTAAAAAAACCCCAACAACCCACTAAACCAAAATGAAATCTCTGGTCCTGCAATGTTTGTATTTAAATAAATAAAATGAATTAATGTTATTAATGTTATAAATATGCAAATTTCCCATGACTACAATCTTCTGGAGGTAAGTGGGACTACTCAGTTGCATAAATTTAAACAAAACATAACTTAGAGAAGAATTTTTTCTTTGGGATGAAATGTATTTTGACTTGTTCAAGTGTAAAAACTACATTTCCTCTGCAGCTGATACTGGGTTTTCATCTTCTCCAGAATAAATTTAAATGAAAAATCTGACTTACAGTAGAACAGCAAACGAAACAAAAATCTCAACTTGCAGTTAAGTTCATTTAGGCAAAGTTACTGAGGTAGAAAATAACAGCAAAGTCAATTAAACATTAAGATATTGCTGCTTGAGACATGACTTGAGCGCTCACCTGTGTTATGTTATTTGAGATAATAAGCACATACACAACACCTAATAAGTAACTGTATCCTGACTACCCGACAGAACTCATTTAGTATCTGAACAACCTCAGCCAGGGCCCTATAGATATTTATTACTAAAGAGTATTTCCAACAGCAATCACGCACAACATTCCACACCAACAACACAGCACAGACCATTCATGTTGCTCACTGAAACTAGAAGGCAAAAGAGAAGACAGTTACTTTAGCCACTGCCCTCAAGTCCAGAGGAGGCCACGAGGATGAGCAGGGGCTGGAGCACCTCCCGTGTGGAGACAGGCTGAGAACATTGGGGCTGTTCAGCCTGGAGAAGAGAAGCTGCGTGGAGACCTCAGAGCAGCTTCCAGTGTCTGAAGGGGGCTACAAGGATGCTGGAGAGGGACTCTGCATCAGGGGTGGAGCGACAGGACAAGGGGTGATGGGTTCAAACTGAAACAGGGGAAGTTCAGGTTAGACCTAAGGCAGAAGGCTCTTCCCTGTGAGGGTGCTGAGGCGCTGGCACAGGGTGCCCAGAGAAGCTGTGGCTGCCCCATCCCTGGCAGTGTTCCAGGCCAGGTTGGATACAGGGGCTTGGAGCAACCTGCTCTAGTGGAAGATGTCCCTGCCCACAGCAGGAGGTTGGAACTGGATGATCTTAAGGTCTTTTCCAACCCAAACCATTCAATGATTCTATGTTGCTAAAAAACAGGAAGTTGATAACAAACATAGGAAAAGATGCCTAGGATTCCTCAAGAAGCTAAAGACAGCAGGAAATCATGGCTCTCTTGTGATGAATGCTAAAACTCCAACTGACTTCTCTTTAAGCATAGAAACTTGAGGAAGGAAGACCTGCTTTTACAATTCGGGGCAGGGACAGGGAGGAAGAGGGAAGAAAAAAAAAGACAAAAAAAAAACCTACAAAACAATCCCCAAGCAGCATGACACACATAACCTCAACTGCTGAACAGTTCTTCTAAGATTTATTGGCTAAAAAGCACAATTTCAAACCCGTCTAAGTTATCATTTGACTGTTAACATAGAAGTTGTGAATGATCTGAGAACTGAAGCTCAGAAATTTCCATTATCACCTTATGTAAGAATAGTGTATGTATCGTAAGTATATAAGGAAGAACCAACTTAATCCATGTAACTGTTAGTTTGATCAAAATGATACACGCACTTAACACCTCCATCAATTGTACCAAAAGGCAAAAACCATTTTAAAATAACACTACTGAAAAGACTTCAGGAAAAACTCTGGTTTCTAATGCAAAGTTTACAAATACCTCATTGAGCTACTGTAGTACATGTGGCTGTACACCTCAACTACAGCTTACCCCTTCTTCTGCAAGACTAGGCAGAAGTAAACAAAGTCTTCACTGACAAGAGGCACAAACAGGCCACTTATATGTGCTTTGTTTAATTTACAGTAAAACTAACCGAAGTCTATAAACATGCATGTAGTTGCCCAGTACATAAATCACTAACCCAACACTCTAGAAGAGAGACTGACAAGACTGACATAAAGGACATTACAATCCTATTAAAATTTGACATGACCAACATTGCAAAGAATATTTTATTATTTGTGGTGATCATGCATTTGACAGTTAACTATGCAAAGTTTACTCCACTGAGCTTAATACAAGAAAAAAACCCCTGCAAATTGAACAAGTAGCCACCATATTTCAATGTGCTAACCCTCAAGAAACAGTTCCTTCTTTTAGAAGGTATTCTAGAAAAAAATTACATGTTAACTTGAAGTCCAAAGTGCAACCAACACAAACTCCCATTTGAGAACAAAATATACTTGAGTATACATAAACAGGAGTTTTGCTCTGCTGTATTACCTGTGTCAAGATTCATCTCATCTAACCTTAAACATCTCCGATCTGTTGTAGATATCCACCTTTGGCTGAGATGAACCAAGTCTAGACAACATTCTTTGACCTGCTCCTCTCCAGCTCCACGTGACTTTCCCAGCCCTCAGAATCCTTACAGCAGGCACTATGGGCAGAGCCAGAGGAGCAGACCACTGGACACAGGCAATTCATTAGCAGTAAAACATTCTTACCAAGTACTTTACACTGTTCAGATAAGCCTGTGCACACTGAGAGTGTGAACAGGTGCCCCTGTGGTGCTGCCCAGGATAACACAGGTTGGGAATCTTTTTGTGCCCAAAGACACTCTTCAACCACCTGAACGACTTAAAGGCAGGCAAGGAAAGCTCAGAGGTTAACTGCGTCTACAATCCACTTCCAAGCTGGTGGGTTTGTGCCAAATCTCAGAAATTACCCCGTGTTTTTACACGAGAAACAGAACTGTTAAAGGTTAGTAGCTGCTCTGTTACACTGAATCATACTATGCATATGTTATGCTTTTCCTTACACTGCAGTATTATAACCTAACTATATTGAAGACTTTTGCTAGGTATTAATGCTGTTAGCTTAACATGCTGTTTGCACTTCCTAATCTTCAGGTGTCCTTTTATTTTTAGACTGAGATTTGCTAAAAGCTCAACCTATTGTCCCAAGCCTTTATGGAAAAAGTCACTTGAAACTGAGCATGCTAATGGCAGTGACTGAACACATACAAAGTTATCCCAGCATCACCACTGGAAGGAAGGTGACAAAGCAGCAGCTTGAGGTTTCTCTTGCAGCTTCTCTTAATGGAAGTCTCAAGCCCAACCTGCTCTTCAGAACAGGCTCAGCTGTGAGATCAGACCAAATTTTATCCACTTGCATCTTGAAAACCTTTAAGGACAGAGGACACAACTTCCCTGGGTACTTGCTCCACCACCTGACCATTCTCATGGAAAAAAAAGTTCTGCTCATGGCCATTCTCAACCTCTTATTTCAAGTTATGGCTGTTTTACCTCATCCTCCCACTATGCACCACTGTCAAGACCCTGTCTGTCTTCTCAACAACCTCCCCCCACCCACTTGAGGGGCTGCTACTGGTCCTCCCTTTGAAGCCACTTCTCCAGGTTGAACAACCTTAATTCCCTCAGCCTGTCCTTACAGGGCAAGTGCTCTAGCCCCAACAAATGTGATGAGGCTTACTTCAGTTTATCAGCAACTTTCCCATATTGGGAATTAGATTTAGATTAGATCTTAGGAAGAAGTTCTTCTCTGGCAGTGTTCAAGGCCAGGTTGGATGGGGCTTGGAGCAACTCCATCTAGTAGAAGGTGTCCCTGCCTGTGGCAGAGGGTTGGAACTGGATGAGCTTTAAGGTCCCTTCCAACCCAAACCAGTCTATGATTGGAGGACCCAAACTTGGATCAGTATGTAGCTGTGATCTAATGAATGCTCAGTAAAGGGGGATGATCACTTCCCTTGATCTACAGGCCATGTACCAGGGGACACAGCCCAGGATGCTGCTGGCCTCCGTTGCTGCCAGGGCACGTGGCTGGCTTACACCCTCCTCCTACCTGCCAGCACCCCACAGCTTTTCCCAGAGAGATGCTCCCCTCAGCACCTTCATCCCCCAGTACATTTCACATACTTATGAACTATATGACTAAAAGTACCTTCATATGCTGTAATTTTCCCTTCAGCTAGAACAAAATTAATGTCATCTCAAAACAGAAAGGAAGAAAACTATCCTTGTGACTGAGGCACACTATCAGATAGAGGTTTGTTGGGATATTTTAAGTCTTGTCACTCCTCTTTCATCCTCCTATTGGCTACAACATTGTCCAAATTTCAGAGGACATTCCAATGACTAAAGTCTTCTCTGATAATCAAAAGATCTATATACTTCCTAAGAGTCTAAGACCTTGGCAATATGATCTGTTTAAAAAGGGAGAAAGTAAGAGGAATTCAAGTTAACTGTCAGCAGAGAAATCAAATTAGTTCTCTGCATTTTTGATGACTGAGCAAAACCGGGGAGGTACACATGCTTCCTGAGAGACCTAGATCTACCTCAAAATGAAGCATCTGTAGGAGATGTTACAGAACAATGACACAATATGAAGAGTACCAAGTTATTTGAGTTTGGATAAGCATTCTCTCAAGATCTCTACAGGAACTCAAGGATACAACAGCTACTAATAGTGACATGTGAACTTAAATCCACTTGTTTTACCTAGGGTGGGAAAAAGGGCATATGGGCTAAAGAGAAAATGTGGGCAACTAAGCACTGTCAAGGCTCACAGCTATACTAAGCCAAATCAGTAGAAACAAAGATATACTGGAGATAGGTCAGTAGGTGTTTTATAAAGAAATAATAAAAAAATAAAAAATCACACTCACATACTTAAGGTCAACCCGCCCAAAACAAAACTGTATAGGGATTTTTTTGCCTTTTGCTTGGGATTTTTTTTATGAACTTACTAGTTATTTATTTTATAAGCTGTTGATCAAACACAGTAGGTGGATGCACCAGATAGCAGCTTCCGGCCATCATATGCAAAAAACCAGGTACCTTGCTCCTGCACTGTAGAGTAGGGATACTGGAAACATGATACTCTTTGTCCAAATGCATGTTTTGGTTCTCTAAGATAAACCTTTTTATTCTTGCTTTGTAGAGAGGAGCAGAATGTTACCCTGCTCTGGAATCACATTTGAAAACAAACAACTGCTGTATTCAAAGAATAAACCACTGCAGAATGTGTTGTGAAAAGCAGAGAAAGGACCTTCTTTAATATCATACCAGCGAGAATTTGAGTCAATGTTGTAGAATAGTCTCCTATTCTCCAGTGTAGTAAGAGCATCTAAGAAGACTCTCAAAAATCTTTCGAACTAGCTTAGCAAGTCTTGTCTAGCAAAACTGGAGCACTTGGCACTAGGGGGATGTGAGAGACTGAACTGTAATCAGACTCCACCGTCCACTGTCTCAGAGATTGGTGTGAGGAGTGAGCTAAGACTCCACCATCCATTGCCTCAAGGATTGGTGTGAGGAACTGCTGTCCATCATCTCAAGGACTGCTGACAGACATGCGCAAGACCAGCAAAACTGAATGCACGTGATCCACCAGGAATGTGCAGTAGGTGACATTAAGAACAGACGTACTTCCCCCTAATGCATTATAAAAGGGGGGAAAGGTAATTGCTGTTGGGGCCACCCACCACCAAAGATGACGACTACGGACCCTCAAGATGCTGCTGGATCCCGGTGGTGACTATTTCTCTCTGCACTCTGAATTCTTGCTTCATTTCTATCCTTTTTCCAATCTGTCCTATCGCTTTTTATAATAATCATCTTTTTTACAACAATTATATTTTTACAATAACCAAACTGACCAACTGCGGTACTTGACCTTGTCTGTGTCTTAATTTCACTCTGGGGTTCATGAACAGAGTATTTCCAACACTGGGTTTTATCCAGAGGAGAAGGAAGGGTTTCAAACATCCGTAATACCATTCTAATCTGACAACTGTGATCATTGTTTTACCCCCGAAGATGCTCATAACAAAAGTCAAAATAGACTGCTGAAAGAAATCTAGTTTGCTCTTTCTCCAAAGTTATAGTCTTCACTAAATGTGTCATTGAAGCAATTCAGCTACGCACATAAGCAGTGTAGCTAAGCAAGGCTTAGGCATTTTCAACCAGTTTTAAACTTTGCTTATATTTGTTTACTCTAATTGTGTAAAGGATTTGATTCAATGTATCTCAAAGTGGAAAACTAGCTGGATCTGGAATACTTTACTATTTAACATTTTAGTCTTTTGAAAAGGAAAACATTCTCTTAATTTCAAAAATTAAAGAGAAATATAAAGTTATCCAATTCCCCCATGGAGCGGGGAGGGGGGAGGTATGGTGCATTACCCAAAGTTTGGCCTAAACACCAGGTTTTAGAGCATGGTTTATTCAAGGACAGAAAAAAAATGTCTGTCCTTGATGACTGGACAGACATCATGGTAACATCAATGCAAGCAAAAAAAAAAAAAGTAAACTATTCCCACAGAGAAAGCCTATTTTTCTTCAATAAACGCTAGGAAAAAAAGGTAGTTCATTCAGGCAGGGCATAAATTATCACAGTATACAGAAAATGCAAGCTGTTTGAATTGTTAATTACTATAATACAACTCTATGTTTATAGCAAAATCATTTCATGGATTTTGAATATATATGGAAGGCCTTTTTTCCTTTTCCAGCCCCCTTCTGAATGGTCTTCTGAAACCTAATCTGAACTGACATGTCTGCAGTCATTTGAATTGCATTTATATGCCATGAACTTTTAAAATAAAATAACCTGATGGTGTGTGAATCTGATTTTTGATAAATCTTCTTAAAAATGGCTTTGGGGATTTTCTGTAAACATACAATTCGCATACCAACCACTTCTGAAAAGGTATTCAAGGTATTCTTCCTTTACATTAAAGGACAAATTTTATACGGAAATCAAGTTAGCAATGCTTTCTATTTTAGTATATTATACTATTATTAGGTGACATAAAACCTGATTTTTCTCAAGTGGTCCCTAACTGACTCAAAATTATCTAAATCCTCTCTTTTAATTTAAGGTCATTGCTCTACGTTTTTAGCTTTTCAAAGGTATACACTATGGCATAATAATTTGGACATACAGATCATTCATTAGCCATTTTTAACAATATAGGCTGAAAAGTTTATTTCGAGACTCAGAAATCTTCACAGAATCCCACCATTTCCAAACATATCTGTATGATTCCATTCATTTTAAACATTGTTTAGATTTGTTTTCATGAATGAAAAGGCTTGACAGTGAAAGGATTAACTTTCAGGCTGTCAGCTTACATAAAGACACAGTAACAGCTGAATCATCCTTTTCTTATCCTTGGAGGTCAGCAAGCTATAAAAACATTTAGATAACAATCAGTCAAAACTAGAATAATTCAGCTATTTTTATCCTTCAAACTCTTTTTTTTCCACTAGTCACCAGAAATAAATGCAGATTAATCCAACTGAACTGCCAAAGAAGTGCTTCATATACCAACAGATCTTTGGTTTGTGGGCAACTTGGTCTTTCTGAAACTTAACAACTGAGGGACTGTTATTGCCCACTGAAGTCAGCAAGACAACTGCATCACTTACTGCACTTTGGGGATTACTGAGGTGGGAGAAAAACACCCAGCGAAATCCTGTCTTCATGATGTAAGAGAAGTATCTTCTACTCGTTTAACTGAAGCAATGATGTAACTCAGAAGTTATGTTCCAGAAGAACTCAGAAACTTAACTTTTAATAAATACGGAATTTAATTTTAGAAGGAGAAAAGGAGTAAAATTTCCATGGGCAAACTATTTACTTTCTATGTAGTATTCACTATTCCATAATTAGGCTCTGTCTTGAGTAATTCAAGTAGCAGAATTTAGGAGGAGAAGACTTCCTGCCTGGCAGACAAGCCCAGCTCATCCTGAAAACCCAGCAATTCAACCAACTACTTCAGAAGCACATCAATACTTCCTGACTACTTGATACACACATTGAGACAGTCATTTTATCTTAATCTCTGGGGAGCTTTCCTCTTGAGCATATGAATGTCTACAGAAATATTTGTTTCCCTATGACAGGCACATTTTACAGCAAGAACACCAGTGTATCATATTCTAGTCATAAACTTGTTCTGAAACAAGTCTGTATTCCTTACATACAAGACTGGAAAAGACTTCCTAGAGCTTATTTCTGGTTATTAAAAGAAAAGTCAGAGTAACAATGCAGGTGAGCTACTAAATAGCATCCATTAGAAAGCAATCTGCCACTTGCTAGAAATCAAATCATTCTTGTTTTATTCAGTTTAATAAGCAAGCTTTGTAGAAATAATGCTTGTTTTGTATGAAACAAAAGCATAGCAAGAACAAAAAAATAGCCCATGACAAATGGAAAAGACACCTCTTAAAGTTACAAATATACCTATTTGGGCCATTCAGAACTCCTCTGAATAACTGCAAGTGATATTCCTGCCATCATCTTTTCTTACTAAGGAATAAATATGGAGATACTTGACAGTGGTATCTAGGTGTAGATACTTCTCAGGAAACTTTGTTTTGTAAGCACTCAATGTAGAATGAACATTTCACTGAAGAACACCCAGCTTATTTTAAAATGTACTACGTAAATGTAACCTCAAACATAAGACACAGATGCTCACACTTCCATTAAATAACATTCAACACTAAATACATATTGTACTTGAAATTTTCTTTAAAAGAATCAAGTTCCCATGCAGCAAAAGACTAAGGCACAGGTAGTTGTGCTCAACTACATATAGATAAAATACAATTTAACAAATACCAGTGATTTTAAAGATATGCCAAGACTTGAAAGATTTGTTTCAGTCCTGCCACAAAGCAGGTGAGATGGTTTGATGGAAGCCACTATTTTAAAGTAAGATACAATCTCTATGCAGAGCCTGTTTCAAAAGGGACAGGAGAGTACAATTTTCACTTGTTCTGTTA
The DNA here is from genome assembly GCF_004027225.2 of Strigops habroptila. Classification (NCBI taxonomy): domain Eukaryota; kingdom Metazoa; phylum Chordata; class Aves; order Psittaciformes; family Psittacidae; genus Strigops; species Strigops habroptila. The sequence continues at coordinate 40,402,178 of NC_046359.1, forward strand.
CCATGAGTCTGCAAAATGGGTTGGTCCTCAACATCTTCTTACCATCAGGCCTATACTAAAGAATTAAATGCACTGTACAGTTAAACGAACAAACGCTGAATGTCTTGTGTTATGCACAACATGGAAACATAACAGCCTTTCAGCAGCTATTCAAGTAGCTTTTCTTCATAACATTTAGTGGTATTTGTCAATTTTCTACAATCTACTATTTTACCTTCTCTACCTCTATACCGATTAGGTTAGTTCAGAAAGTCAGCAGAAGTAATGATGCAAGGTAAGAATGTTTTTGACTAATCAAAGATCATAGATTTACCTTCTGCAAGCATGTCTGGCACATCTGCTTGATAGCGAGGCCCCACTCGGATTTCTCCCTTGTCTGCTAAAAGCGTTTTCAGTGATGGATCATACACCAGTGAATAAAAAAAGGTATCCTAAAAAAGAAGACACGTTTGCAACACCATAATGGTTTTTAATCAACCCTCCATGCATGCTTTAAAAGAGCAAAGGTTTGGTACAGTAATCCTTATTTGAAATAAGAAGGATGTTTCAGGAGTACTTTTAAATGGCTCACTGAAGCGTCTCTCATTGCTAAGTGCTATTTCAGAAGAGATCAGTAATGAGAAGATTCATACAGAAAAACGTATCAGCAGGTTTGAAAAGAATTAATGTTAACTGCTTTCTGAATCTAACATGTATCCTCTCAAAAATCTCTACCAGATTGACTTTGCATTATAAATTAATCTGGAAAGAGCATAAAACACTGTCAGTGTCCGAAAAGGGCTTACACAAAAATACCTACTGCAGTCACCTGAAGGATAAGTAAGTCCCGTTCACAGAAAATTATTACTGATTATCAGTAGTTTTGGTGTAGAAATATATCTACATGCTCATTTCAGGTAGAGCCCACTGCCTGATGTATTCAAACACTCTGAAGAAAGATGCGTGTATTTTGAGGGTATTTTACAATACAATTATCTTTTAAATTCTCAGGAAGTTTCTTTCCCCTTGGTAACACTCAGAATTTTCAGTTCCTTCCACAAGAAATTAAAGGTGAGGAGATACTGCCATGCAATAATTCAGAGACCTTAGAATCAAACTCTTTAGCTAAGCTGCCCTCAGGAGCCTCTCTTGCTCTCTCTGTCCATTAACTACAGAATATTCTTCTTTCTAGAATCCATCTGGGGAAGTGGTAGGGGGGAAGGAAGAAGAAAGAGAAAAAGAAAAAAGATAAAACAAGAGGGGAAAAAGGCACCATGTGAATTCCCCCTTCAGTGTCTGTACAGGAAAAAGTCCACATCATTTTCTTTTGTAATATATGTTAGGAATTACTTTGAATTAATGATTTTCAAAATACGACCATATTCATACCAAACCCATCATGTAAGAGTGGCAAAAAAAATATCTTTATTCAATAACATTTTTCGAATCAGTGTTTTCTACAACGTAATTTTTCTAACTTATCATTCAAGGAAAGATCTTCAAACTATTATTTGCCCATTTATTATTAACACAGCCATAAGAAAAACCCCAACACATAAACCCATCCAGTATTTACCCAAAAAGAAGTTACGTCTTACCTCTTTCTCCAGGTATGACAGCACAGATTCGGTCTCATTCAGAAGTGCAACACTGCATTTTCCCCTACACAAACGTAAGGAAGGACTATTACTTTGTAAAAAGTTCAAATTTTTATGAGGTCAAGAAGTTATTTCCAAGAAAATACTTAAAACTATTACATTAATTTTTTTATATAATATAAAATGAACACTGCAATACTTTTGAGGTACCAAAACTAACATCAAAGCAACCAAATGAATGAACCCATGCCCTCAAATACACAGGAATTCTGCCAAACTGGGAAATAGTTTCAGAAAGAGAGAAGCAATGAAGGAACAAGAGGTACTATGGCAAACAATAAATATATATACAGTTACTAATGCTTGGATGAATGAATCATCACCTCCCAGCAGCTCACCCCCAGTCCCTAATTTGAAAACAACCCAAAGAAGAAACAATGGAAGGTTTTGCCAATGGCCTCTAAAATACTGTTCTTTTTTGAACTGAACCATGGAATTCTATCCATTTCTCTTATGGCCACATTAAAATGCTAACTACCACATTTCGGTGCAGGCTGCCAAAAGCTTCCTGTTATTCAGCAGCGGTATAGATCTGCCCATGTATAATACCAGTAGATAATATCACAATGGGGGTTTGACCACATCGCCCCAACCCCTCTTTCATCCCCTTCTCCCCCAACATTCCTTTGGCCTCAAACTCCTCTGCCTACAACTTCTCTGCAAAGAATCTGCAGAATTATTTTCAATGAATGGGATTTTGAAGAAAACCACATCACTGCCACCCGTGTCTTGGGCTGCATCAAAAGCAGCGTGACCAGCAGGTCGAAGGAAGCGATCCTGCCTCTCTGCTCTGCTCTCATGAGACCCCACTTGCAGCACTGTGAGCAGTTCTGGTGTCCTCAACATAAGAAGGACATGGAGCTGTTGGAGCAAGTCCAGAGGAGGCCACAAGGATGAGCAGGGGCTGGAGCACCTCCCATATGGAGACAGGCTGAGAACATTGGGGCTGTTCAGCCTGGAGAAGAGAAGCTGCGTGGAGACCTCAGAGCAGCTTCCAGTGTCTGAACGGGGCTACAAGGATGCTGGAGAGGGACTCTTCATCAGGGACTGGAGCAATAGGACAAGGGGTGATGGGTTCAAACTGAAACAGGGGAAGTTCAGGTTAGATCTAAGGCAGAAGCTCTTCCCTGTGAGGGTGCTGAGGCGCTGGCACAGGGTGCCCAGAGAAGCTGTGGCTGCCCCATCCCTGGCAGTGCTCAAGGCCAGGCTGGATGTGGCTTGGAGCAACCTGGTCTAGTGGAAGGTGTCCCTGCCCATGGCAGAGGGTTGGAACTGGATGAGCTTTAAGGTCCTTTCTAACCCAAACCATTCTAGGATTCTATGTTGCTGAAAAATGTTAAGTGTGCTGAATCATCTTGCTAGCAACTGGTCTTTTTGTGCTATCATTTTCAGCTGAACTACCATTTTATAATAACATGTATAACTTCCTCCTTACATCACCTTGTATTTCATGCACCTAGGTTTTATTTAGTTCCTATCAGTTTAGTCTCTTACTAGGTGGTTCCAGTGGCCTTAGAGATATGGCTATAGGACCTCTGCCCCATAAACCCTTCTCACATCGAGAAGACCAGCACACAAATATATAGAAGAGAATTGTTTGCAGAGACCTCCTTGATTTTAAAATAGCACCAAAGAAGTTATTGTAAAAAAGTCATTTCAGTGAACATTGACTGCTACGCTCAACCTTAACCATTAGATGCCAACTGTTTATCATATGGCAAATCTCCAAAGCTAATGTTTTATTTATTACCATTGCATGTCATAGGAACTGGAGTTAAACCACATGTTAAACCTGCAGTATACAACCTCGTGAAGTTCTCTTCATCTCCGTATTTGTCAGGAGAAACACACCACCAAAGAAAGATCACGGGCAGATGAGCAAGTAAAACCTGAGCACAATGCACAACAGCAGAGGAAAGACTACAGTAGTAGGGAAGCAGGAAACCTTCTCTATACCTGACCATGTCTTTGCATGTTATTTGAAGCTTTTGGTCTTGATAATTCCAGAACATTCACTTCTCAAAAATGAACATGTACCATGAAGTCATCCTGTCAACTTTAACAGATTATTTTATAGTGTTAAAGGCTAAAGGGGAGTTTGTCTTTCCAGTTTGCTCCTATTCCATACACCTCTAGTATTCTCTCTCTGCATTACAGCCTACCCTTATTTAACTTCAGTCATTGCAGAGGCATTCTTTCACTGTGACTGCAAGATTTTATTGACTGACTTTATACCTCATGGCTGCAAGTTGAAATAATTTCATTTTATTTCATTAAGAGCCAAGATTAATCCCCCAGCATATCTTGTGAGTGAATTTCTATTTGCTATTACATTTCTTTGTACAGTATTTTAACTAATGGCCGGAGTAAGACACACAAGTAATATTTTATAAGCATATATGATATCTCACATGCACGACAGTCTCAAAAAGAGACAATACTAGAAATGCACACACTAAACACCACACTAAAATGAAAAAACCCAAAAACACCTCACCCAAACATTACAAAGCAGATAAATAGCATAAAGTCAGAATTAGAAAAAGTTACCTGCTTAAGTTTCCAGTTTCTATAATCTAGAAACGTGCAATACTTATTACTAATGATTTCGAATATTTACCAAACACAAAGCCTACCATTTATATATCTCTTCCTTCTCCTTCTTCCATCAGAGGAAAATCCTCTCAGCTCACTGTAAATGGTTTACTAGGTAGAACCAAGCATCTAGCTCATTATACTGCTTCTGGCATCTCCCAATCACAGATGCCCACGAAATAAGTGAACACAGATTTGCAGTGATACATTTCTAAATATTCTCCAACCACCACTGCACTTTTCACCCTTTCTTCCAATACTAGTAATCCAATGCCCTGGAGAGAAAGTTAATGTGGTTTAAACCACATGGCACAATAAGACTTGGGAGTTCTTTTTTAAGGCACATATCTAAAACCCCAGAGCTTCTCCACATTTACGTATAATATTCTTCTCCTCTCAGTGTTCTGGAACTTCATTCATTAATGTTTTTAAATGATTTCAGATAACTGGGACAGATGGAGCTATACCAAATAAAAAATAGATATAAAAGGAAAAATCTGACTACTCTAACCTAGACAGAGGGGGGAAAAAAAAAGGAGGGAATGGGGAGGAAGCTACAGAGACAAGCATTATGAGTATGATTTAGACTGGCAGAGTATAATGCCATAGTTTCATTGTTCTGTTGATGGAGTCTTCTGCTTGAAAGGTGCCACAAAAAATAACCAAGCTAAGGTAAAAACTACAAAAAATTACCCAGCTTTTGTGAAATGAGATACAAAACCTTCCTCTTATCTGACTGATTCTCTGATTTAAGCTATGTTCTTCCCCATCAAGCAGCATTCTTAACTGGTACCAACAGTGAATTGCTAGCAAATAGCATCAGAAGGTCTCGATGACATTAAGATTATATACCTGGGTTTGACCTTTTTCTCAAATTAAAAATTCAGAAAAACTCTTTTTACTTCCTGCAAAATTAGGCAGAATTTCCCTTGCATGAATTTTGGGGGAAAGCTTTGGATACTTCAGCAATGTACAAATAACTGCAAACAAAAGTAAGTTAGCTTTTGTGTCTTCACTTAAAATTCAGTTCTGATGAGATTGAAGTGCCCCTTCAGAATCCTTTCTGCTCTTAGACGTACTTTATATTTAAACTGGTCACAAATAAGAAGTTATTCCACTGCAATGACAACAATGCCAACAAAACTTGTTATTAAATCAGGCTGCAATAAAAACTAATTTCGAGGTCTTGCAATAAAAAGAGACAACAACTTGCCCATATATATATATATATATGCTCAAGGTGTTACCAGCCTCTATCATATCAACCGCTTGGTGTTCAGTCGATTTCCCTATCCTAGGAACCAGAGCTACAACTCGTAACTTTGCTCTTTTCTTTAAAGCATTAACCATGTGAAAGCTGTTTTCACACCTTAAAATCATAGACTGGTTTGGGCTGGAAAGAACCTTAAGCCCCTCGAGTCCCAACCCCCTGTCATGGGCAGGGACACCTTCCACCAGAGCAGGTTGCTCCAAGCCCCTGTGTCCAACCTGGCCTTGAACACTGCCAGGGATGGGGCAGCCACAGCTTCTCTGGGCACCCTGTGCCAGCGCCTCAGCACCCTCACAGGGAAGAGCTTCTGCCTTAGATCTAACCCGAACTTCCCCGGTTCAAGTGAATGATGCTGACAGGCACGTACCAAAGTCTTCACAGCAATTTCAAGTTCTCCAGATTGCAAAGGTATTAACAACTGGAGAGCAAGCTACTGCACAACACTAAAACCAAGAAAACCAAAGCATCATCATAAATCTGCAACAGACCCCTAACTAGAGCTTAATTTTTAAAATATTCAGTTGATATCTAGAAATGTCAGAAGAAAGATGTGCATTGTATTGATTCATACTTAACTGGCTTGAGTTTGGCTCTGCTCATTTAAGGAGATGTCTCAAATGAGGGGGGAAAAAACAACCAACATTTGATAGGTGAATACTACTGCGATCTGTGTCTCCAACAAAATGATACCAATCTCCCAAACAGTGTAAAATTGCGTACTTGTGACCAAAAGAGAGATCAATAAACTTGATATTACCGATTAACAGTCTTGATTGAATAGAATTAGAAACAGAATGCACAGCAAATTGATTTATGTACATCTAAATGAATCAATAAATACCTGGCATCTACACATATGCACAGATCACATGGATGGCCCAGGCTTTTTATGCTGCATGTGGCTTTTAGACATAAAAAAAATTAAAAAAAAGAAAATAAAAAAAAGAAAATCAGAGTTTTAATCTTTTAATCAGCTGGAGTGCTGATTTTGAGAACTCCAAATGAGTAAGAATTAAATGCAGTCTCTTGGAGCAATCATGCACAACTGACATGGATTTTCAAGTAAACTGCATATTCTTAAGGTTCCAACTTTCATGCAGTTCTCACCACTGATGTCAAGTCACAATCTAAACACAACAAAACATTCCCAATGTGAAACAAATGTACAAAAGGCAAAATTAAATGAGACTTTGCGATTCAGTAGCAATTTACACAGTTTCTATGTTTAAACTGCTATGCTGTTAGCTAATAACCCAAAACATTCAACGACTCTACTCGAAGATCCCATCTTGATAGTTGGAGAAAATGTTAAGAGGTAAATGTAGGGATCTGTGAACATACACGCATTTGAAACAAGCTTTAACGCATTACCCGCTTAAAACCACATTTACACTAGTACTGTTCCAGCCTACATTACTGACTGAATCTTGTATTCTATAGCTGAGAAGGGTCTGCAAGAAAACACTGAGTAGAGAGAACAATGCACTGAGTGCCACTGAGAGAGGTGAATGTTTTCTTGGTCTGGGCACAGTAAAACTACATGTTTTGATACTCGAAATAAGCATAACCACATATATACTTTCTATGAACTACTGTAGGAAACTCAAGTCATTAGTATTTTTACTTTAGGGAATAATTCGTGCTAAAAAGTAAAAGATTGCTAACTTTTAACACAGCAGCAGCAATGCACATACTGAACAAAACCACAGCAGTCTGGTTAGGAATGATTTTTCAGGCATCTTATAACCATTTTGGTTGCAAAAGACCTTTAAAATCATCAAGTTGCCCGGCTCAGAAGCAATGCACATCACTCCATGCAATGGAATTGGAAAGTTTTGCACCTGCTTTGTAATTATGTCACTAGAGGGAAATCTGTACTGATTTTCAGGTATCTGAATGACAAGTTCCACTGATAAATACACTTTTCCTTATACTGTTACTAGTACTGGCTACTGACCATATCTGAGAAAAGGATTCTGGCCTAAATTGAATTTTCATCTTAATTCATATAAGAACTAGCTGAATGCTACTGGGAGAGTCCCTTTGCTCTAAATAAATTCAACCCAGAAAAGAAGAATACCTTTCTTAACAATCCAAATCAGCAGATAAGCACATGCCTATGCAAAGCAGATTCACTCCTTATCTAGTCCGATTTATACCAGAAAAATAAATCAGGCTTTTAAGGCTCAATGTAAGCTTTTAAAAAGTAGCTAAAATTTGTATCTCATAGATAGGCCAGGCTGGATGGGCCTTGGGCGATGTGGTCTAGTGGAAGGTGTCCCATGGGCAGGGGGTTGTGACTAGATAATCTTAAAGTCCTTTCCAGCCCAACCCATTCTATGACATACATACAGGCACATGCGAGGTATATAATGCATACACACACACCCCTTGTATGCCAGAAACTTCTGGTTTGCCAAGAATGCCAAAACTAGAAATCCTGAGGCAATACCACCAAATCCTATGGTGCCACGCCTTAAAAAGTCAAATTTCTTCTATCAAATGGCCTGCCCCATCTGTTTTGAGCTTCAGACCTTTTGGCATGTTTAAAATGAAGGAATCCCACATTGAGAAAAAAAAGTATTTCTCTGCACTTTAGTTGCTTGAAGTAGTAATATTAGTGGCTCCTGATGAGATCATGAAGAAGAAAGCACAGCATAAAGAAACCTGTATGATAAAACCAAGTCGTTTATTATGCATGACCCTTCTACAGGCAGTTTGTACAGCACAGCATGTTTTATACTGCACATACTTTTGCTACTTTTTCTGATAGGTCTACAAAGTGACACCCACAAAAGTTACTTTACTCTATCCAGGAGCTAGGGAATAATTTAACAAAATGAAAACAAAACAAACCAAACAAACAAAATCAAAACCCACCACTAGAAATAATAAGAGACTGTGTTCTGGACTGCATTACTGATCAGAATGATGTGAAAAGATGGAGGGGGAGAGGAGGGAGAGTAAAAACGTATTAAACTAATACAGAGAACCATTTCAGAACTGAGGGAAACCAAGATTCTTATAGTTTGATAGTTTAAAAGGTTGGACTTGATGATCTTAAAGGTCTTTTCCAACCTAGTTGATCCTATGAAGTTTAAGTACAATTTTTGTATGCTTGCATGTAAAAAATATGCAAAAGCTCCAAATTTCCTGATAAAAATTAAAGAACTCTTCTCGTGATTTATTTGGAAGCCCATTAATGTCACGTATGCACAGGCACTCTGCAAAAATACTCACCTTCTCCCAAATTATATTAATCACCCTTCAAGAAAGTTATCTTAAGCAATCACGATCTTTAAAAGCCTCATGATGTCCTTAAAGCATGGTAACGGAAGTAATAAACCAAGCCAGTGCATCTTAAGATAGTTTGGGGTTTGTGTTTTGGTTTGGGGTTTTTTAAATAAAGGGGATGTATGAGAGGGATTCATAAGTCAGAAAAAAATAAAGATTTTGGAGTCAAGAGTTCAGAAAGTTTTTCAGAATTGAGGCCACAGGTATATAGAAAGCTCGGATCTGTTGCTTATGCCAAGCATCAGATATAATTCTCTGAGAAATATAGGAAACACTTACTTCATCCATTGACAGATTGGATAAATACTCCCCATTAAAGAGTACGTAGATTTATTACAGTTATTTGAATTCCCTCCATAATGACAAACATGCACATAATGCACAGGGTTCACACACAGACATGTTGAGTCCAGAAATCAAGCTCAGCGAGAATTTCAGCATCTTGAAATGGTATCCAAGAAGAGCAAAAAGTACTCATTGAAAACACAGTCTCCAGGAGAAAACCTAACCGAAACACAAAGGGAAACTCCACAAAACCAAAGTGACTGCAATCCCTTGGATTTAGTGGTACAGATGCATGCAATTACCAACTGATAAAACTATAAAGTCTATAATAATTATCCATCACAAACAGTTGAGATCACATCACCACTCTGCACAAAACTGTGTGGCCTGAATCAGGTGAAAGAACAACTAAAGAGGTCATGACAGTCCCAGAGTAGCCACCTTTGGTACCAGGGAAGGACTCTTAAATTGTATTCAATAACTTACCAGAAAGATTGCTGAACGTAGGGGATTCAGTTTTAGTTACTAAATATTTGTCACCCTGCTGTAACTAAGACAGAATTTTGACAAAGCGGCATTTAACCCTAACAAAACCCCACACAACTGCATCAACCCAAACCCACACAACTGTACCAACCAACTAAATCACCAACACGACAGCAAACAAATAAAATTGTGTTTGAAATACTCTTTCCCCTTCACAAATAGCCACCACTCTTTGAAACTTGTTTCCATTCTCAAGCTGTCTTGACTTCAGGCAAATAATCTGTATACAAGCCTCTTCTTACTTTGCATGAGTTCTTTTTGTAGTATAGAGCAGTCCAAAAGATGCACACCTGATTTTACTATGATATCTGAGAACGCCTGGCCTATATCTGCTTCCCAAACACTTAAAATAACACCACTACCACAAAAAACCCCACAATCCCAAGACTGAAACACAGTTATTAGCAAACAAGAACTAAGCAGAGATAATGAAATGGCAAGATAAACCCTGAAGGATAAATTTTTCTACTCAATGCCTACAAAGTATTATAATTAAAAGCAATCACAAATGATGCCAGAAGTTAATGAAAGCTTTTCCAGCAATCTAAACACGTTTATCACTTATTAACTCTTGAGACCTTACAAATGAAAGAGATTTAAAGCCCAAGTCAGATAACCCAGTGCATCTCTCCAGACTGGAACTGCTGACAGGAGCCACCCGCAGGAATTCTGGGTGCATTCAATGTGTGACAGTAACGGAGTGTTCAGTGAGCCTGGCTGGCAGCATAACTCTATTTCAAGGACATCTGGGGATTACAGTGCTCGGCAAACTGCATCTGTAACATGCAGGGATTAAGAAGGAAAGAGGTAATTCACTGGAGGGGTGCTACTAACCTTACACATTTGAGCAGATATGGAGGGAACGGTTTCACTTGTAACCTGACAAGCAGGGACTAAGGTAACAAGCCTTGTCTTTGAGACCCAAACTAGTACATCAGCTTGTAGTGTACCACATGCCACTACTCCAGAATGGTGCTGCTCAGAGCTAGGCAATTATACCTTCTTAAATGTACTTCACTGCAGGAACATTGTGTCCACAAGGCAGCATGGCCCTGTTTAACTACCACTACACTACCTATACCTAATGACAAGGGGAAATAAGATGAAGTCTAAAAAATCCCTATAGTTAAAACAAAAACCCCATTATACCTCAAGAGACTTTTATGGAATATATAGGAAAATAAAAAGCATGAGAATAAGGAATTAAACTGTATTTCCGTAATTCAAAAGCTAACAAATTACATCAGAATCATTCAAAACTCAACATTACAGACCAAAGAGCTTCAGAATTAGGTTTGTACATCAAAGAAATCTAACCTGCTAAAATAACTGCAAGGCACCTCAACTATAAAGTAGCAGCACCAGGTATATAGACGACACATGCCTGTATTTGTAATTGGGAATTAGAATAAAAGTAATCTCAGTCAGAAGGGTTTTCGGGGAGGGCTGTAACTTTCTCTGCCATTAAGCTTAAAAGGAAGTAGAAAGACTAAAGTTAGGAAGAAAGATGAAACAAGATCAGCGAAAGTGTATTATTAAAAACCAAACAAAAACATACCACACCAGGTAAATTTCATTCCCTTGAATTACAATCAGAAAGGCAACCAAACTCAGTTTCTTTTCTTGGCTGAAGTTGTAAAAGTTCAAGACCTGTAGCTGTCAAAAGCAACTACAGACAGTTCAGCCTCCTCCATTCTCTTAAAATCACTTGTAGTTTTCTTCTCTTCCTTCCAAAGGGACTGAGGTTTTGTTTTCTTCCTTTTGAGAGAACTAATTTCCATTGTCCAGTCTATACCACTGTACCATTTAGTTTCTCCTGTAAATCCAACTGTTCTCATGCGGGGGCTAAAACTGCAAGTGGGAAGAGCAAAGACTCACAGAATGGAGCTACTCAGACATTTATTGCTGAGTATCTTCCAGCTTTTTATACGGAGATGACTGGCTTAGAAGATGAGTGACAGCAGTGAATGTCATCTACCCTGACTTTAGCAAAGCCTGCAGTGTGTTCCATAGTGTCCTTCAACCAGATTGGTAACGTATGGACTAGGTAAGCAGACTATAAGATGGGGAAAACCAGGCTGAAAAGGTTGTAGTGAGTGGTACAAAGTCCAGCTGACAGCTGGTTACAGGGGACATCTCCCAAGTGCCAATACTGGGGCCAAGACCTTAAGATCTTTATTAACAATCTAAACAAGTTCACTGAATACACTTCAAGCAAGTCTGCGGATGATACTAAATTGGATTTGTTCACTCCTTAAGGGATGACAACTAAAGGGAGAAATCCTACTGCTGTCTTCAATTACCTGACGAAAGGATATATAACACAGGTCCAGGCTCCTTTTCAGAGAAGCACAGTGATATAGGACAAGAGGCAGAAAACAGTTAAGTTTCAATAAGGGAAATCCCAATTAGATGATAGGGGAAAAAAGAGTTTCACCACAACAGTGGTCAAACGCTGAAACAGACACCCAGAGAGGCCATGGAATCTCCATCCTTGATTATTCTGGAGTACTGATGGGAGAAAGTTGGAGTACACCACCTTCACAACATTTCTATCCTCTTCTACAGGACAAGCTAATTAATAGACTTTACGAAGCCTAGTAAGAATCACAGAATCTGAACACTGATTAAATAAGCAAAATAAGATACAGTTTGTGCGTATTTTCTTTTTGTTTTTCTTTTTAAATAAAGTTAAGATTGCTAAAACATCGTTAGACTACATAAAGCTTGCTCCAGAGTTCATCTGGTAAAGATCCTGGTAACGCATGACAGCACAGCCCTGCAGCATTCATCTGTTCTGAAAAGGAGATGCAAGTCATCACTCTACATCTGCCTGCTGTGCAGTGCTGCATGTACTACGGATTCACGTGGTTTTTCTAGTGTCTTTGTGAAGTATGTACTGGAGAACCACTACTGTGTTTGCTCCCAGAGTTGTGAGGTGAGGAGACATTTACAATACTTTTTCTATGTAATCTTCTCTCCGAGAAGAGAATACCTTCTTTCAATATCTAAATGTCAAAGGAAGTAAAACGAACTGTGCAGGATTATTATCTCCAGCTATAGCTGAAGAAGCAGAGATTTGACAGTTAAACGACTTCCTCAAAGTCAGAGAACAACTAGCTGAATCAAGCACAGGAAACTAATATAACAACTTCCAACTTCCAGTTTTTCTGTCATCACTGAGAAAGAAAAGCCACACATTTGCCAACGAGAGAGAAAATACATATTCATATACAAAGCGGTCTTCCCATCGGAGCATATACACTTTTTTTGCCAGCTTCGAGTCATTTATGGTCTGAAATGGCTGAGGGGAGCTGGATGTAACAAGAAAATGAAAATTCCTTCAGAATGCAATGTAAGAGCCCGTTTTACACTTGCTACACTCCTCCCTGTCACTGTGCTCTTGCTTTTCCACCATCACCTCCCACCCCAACACAGTAAGAATTTCCTTGACTGTTAAACAGAGGATGACCTAAGTGCTTACAGAAAGAAAATTCATACACCTTTTTTGAGCTGTAGCAAGCCCCTTCCTACATTAGCCGTACGGCAACTTCAAACAATACTTGAAATACTTTTGCAACATTCATCCAAATTCAATCATGGCTTCTTCATATGCACTGAAGTTGGGATAATTTTATGTTTAAATGCGTGCAGCCCTAAATTGCAGCACTGACCACTGGGTCACTGCCTCCCTTCCAAAGCCATCTGTGGTTTCCCTGGGCAGACGATCAAAGATCCTCTGGCCAGCAGAAGAATAATTAAACAACTCTTCCAAAGTAGAGCAGACTGACCTTTTATACCACATTACCAACTGATGCTCTAATTGGCAAGCCAGAGCTCTGAGATTCTTGTCCCCTCCAAGGCTCAGACATGAAGTAACAGAAGGAAAAACAAAGGTACTTCCCAAGCAGTCCATGGGCCAACCTGGCACAACTCCGTTGTGATCAATCACATCCTTTTGCAAGACAAAGGCTGAAGTGAGCTACTGGCAGGCAACCCACCTCAACAGAACACACAGTCAATAAGATTGACTTCATCTTACCTGATATGCGTTGCTGGAAGGGACTCATACTGGCGAGAAAGGAAGAGCTCTCTGTGCTTCAGCTGATGTTTCTGTTTATCAGTCAAATCAACCTCAACTGTAGTTTCAGACTCTTCTTCAACTTCTTCTGCAGAGAAGCAGAGCGTAGGTCGAAATTAACACCCCTGCAGCCATCTCACTTGACATCCCCCCACCCCTTAGCAACCTCCCTTACTATTGCAAAGAAAAGATGAGTTTAGCAAGACTATAGTTTATGTAACTTGACAGAATACTAAGTATTTTGAATTCCATACCTTCTACTTAAAACTCTTAAAAATATTATGCTCCTCTCCTACTGTACTACGCATTGATGTCTTTCACACAGCGGGAAGAACAATCCTAACAATATTAGTCATTCTTTTTCCATCTTCTTTCGCCTTGTTTTTTTTCTCTGGGGGTGCCTCTTGCTTGCTGAACAGTCCTGGTTTAGACTTGCTCTTGCTGATACTGGTATTACTAAAACTTTTTCAGAAGTCCTGGGGAAAAGCATACTTTCTATGAACAGAAATTACCAACACAACTGCAGTCCAGGACTGCCAAGTCACAGTCTAAGACAACTACTGCCTTCCATACGTTAACCTTATTAGACACTGACAACAAATAGTGTATTTCCATATTTAAATAAGATCTACAATTTTTTCTATTTTAAGCAAGACAGCACTATTTAATCTAGAAGACAGCATCTATAGCAGCAAATCATAAATGACATCATTTTTGAAGGATATTTTCAATTGAAAACTTTCTTTTATGGTTTTAATCTGAAATTCCCTAGTATTACCTCACTTATGATAAAATAATGGAATATTATTCCCTTTTAAAGATGTAAAACAACAGTAAACTGGGAACATAAAGGAAGAAATAAAAGCAGATACAAGAAAGCGTCACACACAGAGTTAAAGAGCAATGTTCACAATGGTTGCTAACATCTCATACGATGGCAGGCTCTCCAAAATGGCCTGGGATCTTCATGGCTGAAATCTGCTTTCCTACTTGGTTCCTGGGACATGTGAAACTTGAATCTCTATTTCCTCTTGCTTCCCAGAAAGGACAAAAAGCCTCTGTGGATACTGTATGCAAAAACACAGGCACTTCAATAACTTCTCTAAGATTTAACCATTTTCTACCTGCTAAATTATCCACCAGCTGCAAAACCAAGTGTTACTTTATAAAATATGCCTCTGAAATCAAACAATGAAACCTCAGCACTATGGAGTATTGCACATAACCATGTACAAAGGATCACCTCACCCACTCCTCCAAGAGTAGCCATTTCTACAACTTACAGACACTAATTCAAATGAAGCCTGCCCATATCCTCATAGCAACCACAGCTCTCTCCAAATGCACTATTTTTTTACTTTATTTCTTTTAAATCATGCCTGTGTGGGGTTCATTCCACTTCAAACAGTTCTTTCCACAAAAGTGACAGAACAATGCACTCTGATATAACCAATTCTTCAAACCCAATCCCAACCACCTTAAGCCTATCTTGCTGTAGTCTCCCCCAGTCACCTTCCTTGTTTTGGCATGTTCTGTGGGGAGACAGAATAAGAAAAACAAAAATGAAAACAAGACTCCTCCAAGTCTCACCTGACACCCCTCAGCTTCGCATGTACAGGTTCAAGTCAGACCACAGCTCAGTTCAGAGTTATCCTGGCATCTAGAATACTAACAGTAAATAAACCTTAAAAAAAAAAAAATCTCTGCAAAGGCAAAGTTTTTTAATAAAGGAATTAAAGAAAAAGTAGAAATTAATGTAAGAAGCTTTATGTTCATGGTGGTTTCATGGTATCTGGTATGGGGCTGTGTTTTAGCTTTGTGCTGGAAACAGTGTTGGTAATTCAGGGATGTTTTAGCTATTGCTGAGCAGCTTACTCAGAGCTGGGTGTGCACAAGGAGTTGGGAGGGGACACAGGACAGCGACCCCAACTGACCCAAGGGATGTTCCATACTCTATGGGGTCATGCTCAGCATATAAAGCTGGGGGAAGTAGGAAGGTGGGATGTTCAGAGTGATGGTGTTTGTCTTTCCAGGTAAGTTACTCGGGATAGATCCCTGCTTTCCTGGGGATGGCAGAATACCCGCCTGTGATGGGAAGCGAGGAATGAATTCCTTGTGTTGCTTTGCTTTTGTGTGTGGCTTCTGCTTTACCTGTTAAACTGTCTTTAACTCAACCATGAGTTTTCTCACTTCTGCCCTTCCCATTCTCTCCCCATCCCACCAGCGCAGTGAGCAAGCGGCTGCGCGGAGCTGAGCTGTCGGCTGGGCTTAAACCACAACAATCTTTCAAGCAGTTAATAGCTACAACTGTTTATTACAAGTAAGTGACCATCACAAGCTAAGTTTGTGTTTCAAAGTTCATGCATTAACATTTCTTCTTAAAACACCAAGCCAAGCCAGTGGTTGCTCTATTGTTTGGGGATTTTTTAAATCAATGTGCTCCTTATATTATTCTCAGCTTGCTATTTATTTCATCTCTCCTTCCTGAAAACTATCAAAGCAAGGTATTCTTCTGTTACAACCATCTGAAAAAGCTGATAGAAAGCTGTCTGCTAGAAAGCAATTCAGGCATCCAAACACAGGTGCTTGGGAACATTTCAGATTGACATACCCAAAACATATGACTGCACATATGGCACAAAACACAGGAGAATATATGTCATTTTAAAGTGGCTGCACGGAGCCAGAGATGGTATCCCAGAGTTTCAAATGGCTTTAGACACCTGTGCTCAAGTACCTTAAAAGCTCCCTCGGAGATAGAATTTAAATTCAAAGCCCCCAAAACTTTAATCATATTTATTGTACTCATCTCACATAAGCCAAGAATCCAATAATCCAAGAGCCTGAAGCTGAAATTAAATGTCTCTGACACAGATCTCTCAAAACGCTCCAAACTTAAACATGAAACAATGCAACTTTTTCTGTTGTACTTTTAGGAATAAAACACAGATTTTACTCATGATCTGGCAAGCTCAGGAGTAAGCAGAACCAACCATAGCAGAACACAACAGAACAGTTCCACTCTTTATGCAACAACATACATCACCAGGTTAAGTGTACAAGTTTCTTCTTTAGTGCTGTAACATCAGACCAATGCTAACAGCAGGATTAGCATTTAGTAAAACAAGTAATAGTTTGCCCCAGCAGTACACAAACCTGTAGCAGGGAAGGAAACACTGCATACCATAAAGAAATGAGAACACTATATCTGCTTGACGGCAAATACAAATATGAAACCAATTTGCCTGATGGCAATACAAAGAATTCTGCATCTGAACAAACCTTTAGAGAGCTGCTTTTCAACCAGGTTTTTGCACAGATCAGGCCTTAGCACCTATTAGAAGAAAAGTGGTGATGAACTTCCAGTACTTTTGGAGATCTCTTCACCTTTTTGACTCAGATTTGCATCACATGTGAAACTTAATTTGCCATCCAAGGAGAAATTATTCCTGTCAGAAGGAGTGAAATGGGAGGTACCTACAGGAAATCTTAAAGCAGCCCTAAGCTAAGCATGTTTTCAGCACTCAGGATGAAAAATAAAGCAATGGCTCAGAGTAAGCAAGTATTTTAATGGAGCAATCTGGTAATGCCATACACAGGCCTCACTGCTCCAAGGGTGGAGCAAAAATAAAGTTCAACTTAAAACTGTTCCACTTCAGAAGTCTTAGGTATGACTACAAAGATTTATCAGGTTTTGAAAACGACACAATCCATTTAGGCCATGGGCAAAGTTTAAGGTACTGCCGTACTTGTAGTACTTTTCCCAGTTTACAAGATATATGTCATTATGTAAAGAAAAACATCCTAGAGTGCAAATGCAGGCACCTCTCGGTGAACTTTTAAAGATTTAGCTCTATTTCTTACACATGGGCTTTCTAATCAGCAATTGTAAATACTTACTTTGATCCTGAAAAGTAGAGTGATCTTGGTGACACTTTCAGTGGCAGTGCTGCAGACTTACCCTTTCCCTTTTCCCTCTGATGTAAATAAGACTTAACTGACTCAATCAAGCAACGGATACTGGGAAGAAACTGTAATACTCACTCATTTTACATATGCATCGTCACTTGTAAAAACATGAGGAACCCACACACACATTTAATTTGTGGATTCATTGTGAGAAAATGGTGGTATTAGTGAGCATGAGGAGACAACTGTCCATGTCACCTCAATTTTTGACACAGTGGCTTTGTTTCTAGTTAAGCAAGGTGATGACTCAAGCTTGCCACTAAGAAGTACTGCTTGTTTTTACAACTGAAATCAAAATAAACTGAGGGGCAAGCCTCTAGAAACAGAATGCTCCCATTTAATAGAAAATGGTTTTAAAATAACCTTAAAAAAACCCAACCACAAAATCCTGAAAGATACTTAAAGGTTTAAATGTGACTCAAGCCAGTCTATATTTAACCATCAGCTAGCAAACAAGTTAAATTCCTCTAACATGTTACTCTTCCTTAACTAAGTCAAAATTACCCACCATCTGCTCCCCTTGTCTACTGCAAAGTAAGAGAAATTAGTTTAAATACTGAAGACAGAAGAAAGTAGTTTAAATACTGAAGAAAGTAAGAGAAGTTAGTTTAAATACTGAAGCCTATCTTCAAGGATGAGCAGTAAATCTTCAGTTTTAAGAGGAAGAATAAAGCTCTCCCTCTCTTGTCACCAAGCTGCTGATGTTATTTTCACCTAGAGGTTGGCTGGACCTCAGAGCCATGGAAACAGAGTAATTCAGGCGACAAAGGACCTCAGAAGGTCTCTCGTACCAACTCTTCCCCAAAGCTGGCTCAGCTGTAAGGTCAGCCCAGGTTACTCAACGCTTGATTCAGTTGGGTCTTGAAAACCTCCAAGGACAGAGGTCACATAACCTCTCCAGCAACTCAAGCATGGTGAAAAGTCTTTTCCTTGTATCTCATCTGAATCACTCCTGTTTCAATTTAGTCACTGCAGAGTCCAACTCCATCTTCTCTGTAACTTCCGAATAGGCACTGGGAGCCCACCTCTTCTCCAAGCTGCGCAGGCTCAATCCCACACCTCCTAGCTGGGCAAGTGCCCATGATGGTGGCCTCTGCTGAACTTGCTTCAATTTATCAGCAACTTTCCTGTATTGGGGACCTAAAACTGAATGTGGTACCTAGATGTGATGCAACAAGCGCTGAATACTCAGGGAGGATCATCACTTGCCTGGATCTACTGGCTGTGCGCCTGATGATACAGTTCAGGATGCTGTTGGCCAACTTCATTGCCAAGGAGCTGCTGTCTGCCAGCACCCCCTGGGCCCTTCCCACAGAGCAGCCCTCTGTCCTCAGCCTGTATCCCTGCCAGGGGTTCTTCCTTCCAGGTGCAGGACTTAGCACTTTTCCCTGCTGAAATACCTTCAGGTTCTCAACAGACCATTCCTCCTGCTTTCTAGGAACCCCTCAAGCATACCACTGGTCATCCCCCCAGTGTGGTGTCACCTACAAACATGATGAGAGCACTCCACATGAACCCTTAACCACAACACCCTGACTCAGACCATGCAACTAGGTTTTTATTCACCTAGCTGTCCCTTAATCCAGATCAATTCCAATTCCTTGGCCTGGTGTGCCTATCAAAAAAGCTAGTGCTGGCAACAAAAGCAAGAAGCAGAAATAAGAGAGTTAAACTGGGAAGACATGATGGGAAAACCCAAGACTACTCTTGTCAACAGCAGCACAAACCAGTGCTGACTTAAATCAGCAGTGGAACCAGAAACTGAGGTGCATTAACTTCCTACCTCTTAAACTTAATTGCTTACCATTTTGAAAGCGTATCTCAGCTTAAATGCATCCGGTTTATGCAAGCTTAGATGGGGAGATTTAAACCACTTACACTATTTCTGAAGTTACAGCAGTTTAACCAAGTTTGTTAAAATAGCTTTAAAATTACCTTAGATCAGTGCCGATTTCGGTTCAAATAATGCCACTAGGCCTTACTTCAGAACAGTTTCTAAGCTCTTCCCTTTCCTGTATCCCTTAGTCTCCTATGCTCAGCCCAAAAACTATGTACATTATAGGTATCGCCAAACCTGCAGATAAAAAGCTGCGAATGCTGAGCAGCAGCAAGTTTACTACACACATCAAAGGAGTCTCTTTTAAGCTTATCTGGTTGTGGCAAAAAAAAAAAAAAAAATAAATAAGTCAAGCGTGCATTTGGCAGTTAGATGCTACAACATTAAGAATTATAAATATAGATTTTGGGGGAGGAGGAGTAAATCCATTTACTGCCAAACTGAGTACAAAAGATAAACATTAAGTATAACCATCTGAACAACTATATTCAGACTGTGAATGAAGAGCTCTCTCAGGTGAGCAGCTGGCCAATTTGCTCATCTGCGTGAGGCTTTTTGCCACACGTTGTGTTGTACTAACTTAGGTGTTATATTTAAGCCCCTAATGCTGTATTAAAGCAGTTTAATCAATTTTGTGAGCTAGACTATGCATGGTTAGGCTGTCAAATTGACTGAGAAAGTGTTTACCAAAGCTGATTTAATTAGTTTTTCTTACACCACGTCTGCTAGTACAATGTTCAAATGGCTGTTAGAATATAACATCAATTTGGTATTTGCTGTTATTGTCAGATAGGAGTAGAAATCTAAAGCACAATTTGCATGGATTATGAGTCAGCTAGACAGCATATTACCATCTGAAGTGTGAATCTGAGCAATTCTGCAGGTAGGAAAATAAAGACTGATCAGCTGTATTGACAGGGAACAGGTGTACTTAAAACTCCTATTGGAGAGCAGAGATGTTCATGTGGCCGCCAAGGGGTTATTCAGTTTTACTACACAATTATCCAGGTTATCCTCCCATGCTACCTCATCATTATCATTCTAAAGGAGGTCACAAAACATAGGAATAATTACACTGTACAACCATTAGGAACTAATACACCACATCTCCTCTCCAGTAATCAAAATTCTCTCTAAGATCATGCAAAAGGGGTTTTTTTAAGTCCTTCCAAGTAGCACGTCACAATAACAACAACTCCCAGGACAACAGTCAGTTATAAACAACTGGATAATTCTCTCACGCTTATGGTGGTCCTGTAACAGAAGTATTTAATGAAAACTATCAGTTTTCATTACCAGAAAACTCCACCTTCCAAAACGTGATGGATGGGTTTTTTGGATAACTGGGTTTGGAGATTTTTGAGAGCAAGGAGCCCGTAGGTGGAATGCAGGGAAGAATTACCTTCATAAGTAGGATGAATCATGTTGTGCTACGTTAATACATCCTAATAAACCGTGACATGAATGAATGCAGGAGTAAGCACAATAGGTTTTTAACCCTGTTAGGCAGCACCACAAACTAGTTGAGGACAACATGACACAAGGGTCTCACAGAAGCATGAAAACAGTGACATGCAGGAAGTGGTGAAAGAGCTGGCAATTCTGTATCAGAAACCTAAACTAGGTTTTTCCTCCCTTATCCCCCTTACCCGGTTTCTGTCTCACCTACTCAAAGGCAAACACTTCCAAATGAGAACATGCCCTGTTACAGGGCTCAAAATGCATTTGGTCATTGTACACCTGTATGAAGAGTAGCAACCTGCTGCAGGATGTGTAAAGCTACAGCCCTACTTTAAGCAGCTCATTAGCAAGCAGCAGACTCCGAGCCGTGCCACGAACACAGCTATTTGCAGTATGATGAATATTTGCAATGTCCAATTACTGGTATCCAGCTCATCAGCTGAATCAGAAGCCAATTAGTAACTTTTCTGAAGTGCAAATATGTTTAGAGCTGTGGGAAAGCAAGCGGAACGTTTTAGTTCTGCCCTCAAAGCCAGGCTGGCAGCCCACCCACTGAGCAACAGTGCATGCGGGGAAGCTGACAATGCCCAAGAAATCAGTTCTTACATCTGCCATCTGACTCAAGGAGTACAAAGGCTATCTGCAAAGGTGCCATGGCCACGAGGATGATAAGAGGGCTGGAGCACCTCCCGTATGAAGACAGGCTGAGAAAGTTGGGGCTGTTCAGCCTGGAGAAGAGAAGGCTGCGTGGATAGCAGCCTTCCAGTATCTGAAGGGGACCTGTAAGGATGCTGGGGAGGGACTCTTCATTAGGGACTGTAGTGGTAGGACAAGAGGTGATGGCTTCAAAGTTAAACAGGGGAAGTTTAGATTAGATATAAGGAAGAAGTTCTTTACAGTGAGGGTGGTGAAGCACTGGAATGGGTTGCCCAGGGAGGTTGTGAATGCTCCATCCCTGGCGGTGTTCAAGGCCGGGTTGGACAGAGCCTTGGGCCACATGGTTTAGTGCGAGGTGTCCCTGCCCATAGCAGGGGGGTTGGAACTAGATGATCTTAAGGTCCTTTCCAACCCTTACTATTCTATGATACTATGATTTTGAGAACAAGGAGATCTGCATCTTCTATTTTCATGAGTCTGATGCCACTAACAACTTTTCCCATCACGTGGATTTTCACCATTTCCATCATTTCCATACAGCCCTCATGCTCATAATAAACAAGATGGTCTTTTCTTTAGAATAGGCCACAGGTATGCCTGATCTAGTTAGTTAACAAGTTGTGTAGCCACCTCTCCTTAACAAAAGGCAGTGTACATATTAATAATAAATGTATCATGTAGGTAAACAGGAACACCAA
The DNA here is from genome assembly GCF_004027225.2 of Strigops habroptila. Lineage (NCBI taxonomy): Eukaryota > Metazoa > Chordata > Aves > Psittaciformes > Psittacidae > Strigops > Strigops habroptila. The sequence goes on from NC_046359.1 coordinate 40,424,508, forward strand.
AAACCTCTTTAGTTTTCTGTAAGAACCCAAAGTCCACAGTTAAGGTCTACACTGGCATTTTCTTTCACAGTGTGATAACAATAACCACAGAGCTACAGAGATCTCAGCTGCTTTTCTAACATACCATTCACATCCTCAATAGCAGGTAAACAGCTTTTCAAGATCTGCTGGCAGAGACAAAGAGGCGCAGATTGTACAAGCACTTTCCCACCCCTACTCAGAATGGCATATGATTCTGCTTATAAAACACAAATTATTTATCTCCTACAGTATCTCCTTCCAGAAGGGCTGAATGCTGTTTGATTTTTTTTGCAGGAAGGAAAGAAGGGGGGGGAGAAAAGGATTTGTATATCCTGTTCTCGAGTAAACTTAACTGAGATCCATTAAAGCTCTACGTGCAGGATTCTCAAATGAGAAGAATGTTATCCAAGATAATGTTTGCTCAATGCCAGAATGGTAAGAAAGCTGTTCTGTTTATAGACCTGACGAGACAAGCAGGAAGAGGAGTTCATTCACTTTGATGGTCTGTGCAAGACTTAAAAGATCATTTGTTTTCCATCTTAAGCTATGCTAAAGATGGATCTTCCAGGGTTTATATATTATTTCCTTGATGCACCTAGAGAGATCTTAAGATTCTAATTAAGAGGAACTATACATATGACTGAGATATGAATATATATGTATCACTTTAAATTATTAAAACCTTTTCATTTATTAATTCTGATGGTGGTGGGGGAAAACAAACCAACCAACCAAACCAGTGTAAGAATAAACATCACACTGTATTAACTAGTCAAATCTTTAATATGTATGCCATTTTTCTCATCTTCTTTCAAAAATAAATAGAAATAAAGGTCAAGTAAGCCAAAGAGGTTTTTGTCTACTCTCAGGACTTTGTAGACAACACATTCAAATACTGTCTTCATTATAGTATCAAGTCAAATAATTCACTTCATACATGCTGAATGTTCAGTATTCTGATCCTGGCTTTGCTTCCCTCTTACTAAGAAAAAAACTAAACAGAAAAAAAAAGGGGGGAAGAGCATTACGAAAATATATGAAGCTGGTCACCCTTTGGAGGAAAATATAAATATAAAAGCTGTCCAAATATCAAAGCCGTTTCTCTTGTATGATGCTTGGCAACTGAGTCCTTGGCCCCTTGAGGCCCTGCTGAGAATAATAGCGTGAGGATTTTGCTCCTGACAGCAGCATCAGTCAAAGGATCTGGCCTCTGTCACACAGCAAAGGGCCACAGTACCCTGTAGGATGAGGTTACAGGTCACTGACCCTGCCAACGCTAACGATTTCTGTGCTGGTTTAAGCCAAAAGAAGGCTGCACTTTTAATATAGGGAACTGAAACATGACTCTCTTCAGCGTTGTGTAGCACTGTCACAATCCTCCACAGAAACAAGAACAGACAAATCCATGTTTAAGCCTATCGCTTGGCGCATCAAAAACGGGAAGTCTGCTAAGTTAGTTGTGCTGGTTTTCATAGATGCTTGACCTGCTGTAGAAGTAGAAAACGCACATGTACTTCCATAACCTCTGGATGTATGCATAACACAGTGCTCTGTGAACAGCCCAGCACTACAGAACCTGCACCGACAAGACACCTTATGTACTATGATAAATCTGCAGACAAGTTCTGGATTCAGACAGTGGGTGGCAGCCAAGATGAACTACTTGGCTCCTCAAAGTCTTTTAGGAATTTACTAATGTAGAACAGGCTTTCACCAGAAAATAAAATGCACTCAAACTTGTTTTGCTTATGGCAGTGACATATTCTACCTTAGCACAAAACACCTCTCTGCAAGGATCCCTGCAGAAGCACTTGTTTTGCACATCAAAATCAGAATCAAAGCAGGTTCATTCTACAAATTTTCCTTGCTCTGATAAGGTTACAAACAGCAGCTGAGGTGAAAACCAACATATTGATCGAACAAATCACACTGCCACACAGCCCAGCCATTCCAGGCGCTCACTCAGATACTTCGTGTGGTTCAGGACATGCCAAACTTGACATATGCTTTTGAGCCCATATCCTGTTATTTGTGCAAGTCACACGTAACAGAAGTAATCTGCAGACAAACCACAGAAGTACTTTACAGGTTAATCTGATCTGCTGCTTCTACCTTTCCCATAAGACCTCACGCCACATACACATACTCAGCACTGCATGAATCAGCTCGGGTGGGGAGCACCGCATTCATTCTCACACAGTGCTCTGCCCAAGCTAAGCTCCATCTCTACCACCATGTGTGGACGGTACATGAGTATTACCAAGAACAACTCTTGCAGACTTCACTCTACTGCATGGTATAGACATGCAAGATTTACAGCTGGTAAGCCTTTAAATCATAAGGCCTGATCCCTGATTCATACATTTAACTGCCTCTGCATGATGGGAATAAAGTCTAAATTCATAGTGAGTTTACATCATTCAGATTTGAAAATCCTATAAAGTACTATTCAACCAGGCTATCGGAGAAGCCTTTGAAGATGTAAAATGCATCTCTAATTCGAGCTTTACAGATAGAGATAACCTAGCACTGTTTTTGTAGCCTAAAATTTATGCTTCAGCTGCACAGTGTGGGTGCAACAGGGAGATCACGGGAAGAGTCACTGCAAATTACAAGCCAAGGAAAAAAAAAAAAAGGAGAAACATCTGAGATTATGGAATCTAGGAGTGTGAAACATCCTATTTATCTTCATGAGACAAAAACACCTGATTAATAGAATCAATTTAAACGTTACCGGTTATTTTAGATGTCAAGGAAACAGTGTAGGATCATTGGCCTGCACAACTGACAAACATGGAGGAGGCAAGAAAGTTAGCAGCTGAGAGATGAGTTACGTGTTTTCCACAAACCAGAATAAAACCCAGGACAAGAAGTACAGTAATACTGATGCACATATTTAAACTTGACCATGAGGAAATGAATCCTAAGGAACACATGGAAATGGAGAACGTACAGTGCTTTGGCAGCTTTCTGTGAATGCCGTCTCCTTCCAAAAACTCGTGTGAAGAATTTATATTGCGAGTAGACCTCAAAAAAGTGCCACCTTTTGTAGCCCAGAGTCCCTCCATACTCCATACTAGATACATCATAGAATCAGAGAATAGTTAGGGTTGGAAAGGACATTAAGATCATCCAGTTCCAATTTCCCTACCATGGGTAGGGACATCACACACTAAACCATGTCACCGAGGACTCTTATCTAACCTGGCCTTGAACATTGCCAGGGATGGAGTATTCACCACTTCCTTCAGACAGTAATTAAGTAATAAAAATACAAGATGCATTTCAGAGGTCTTATTAAACAGTTTAAAGCATAAATATGAACTGCTATTTTGTAGCTTTGCACACTCTGCAGCAAACTCAAGAGTTACTCCAGATTTCGGGTTTAATTTGTTTCTACATTCCCACAGATTATCAGCAATGTGTTTAAGCCTTTTAAATTATGTGTTCACAAAATCAGACTTTTGAATTTAAAAAAAACAACAAACAAATAAATCCAGGCATGGCTGCGCAAAACTATAGATTTATTCTTAAGAGGTCAGAAGATAGAGCTCATGGTTACTAGCTAGTTTGCTAATTCATACAAATGATGCATGTCACACAAACTAAAGAAAGGATAGTATTTTTACATGTGCAAAACCCCACATATCCAAACACAGATCACATGTACTCAGGTGAAAAAAACCAATGTATTTACACAAGTTTTCCACCAGAGCTAAGAACTCCTAAAAGTCTGAGCTTAGTTGGAAATTCATTCACTCCATTAAGAGAAAATCATTAGCATCCACAATCTAACAAGATATACAAGGAAGAGTATGAACAGCCACAGTAGTTAATGATTGCACAAGATACTCAAGAGCTGACAGTAAAGTTGTTAATGAGACAATATACACCACAGTTAACTACCAATTCTAAAATGTCATTCTCAAAAAAAGGAGCCTCGCTGTCAGAAGCAAAAAACCCCTCATTACTGCTGCTTTAGTACTTTTACACTTTTGGGGGGGGTCACAAGTGTACAGTTCTTGTACAAAAATCAAGCGAACAAAACACATAAATTATGAGACTACCCAAAGCGCCCCTTGAAGAGAGTAACTGGGAGCCTGGAGACACGTTCCTCCTTGGTGACAAGGATGTCATTTCAGACAAGGCTGGCTCTATTTCAGCATGTTCTGAATTTTTCCCCCTCTCCAAATAAACGATAAGGATTTCTGTTGGGTAAATGAAGGAAAACTTCACATTCCCTTGTCTCAGAAGGTCGAAAAGGTCACATCTTCCTCACACAAAAACCACCCTATTCCTCAAGCTAATTTTCAGTGAAAGCGACAGTCACACCGATACAAAAATACCCTTGCATAGAAGCTACCCTGTGCCCCTGATTAAAGAATCTGTTATCTGTATCATCCTTAAATGACCCTCCTGGGGTGTGTCTCACCCACATCACAGACTTCAGGATCCCCAGAAGCAACACAACATACTTGAATTTGCTAGTGCTTACTTTGCATGTCTCTATTAGTTGACTGTAAATAAGCATAACATGTAAAATTCCTGTCTGGAGCAAATGAGCCATTGGAACTCATTCTCCTAAACTTTCCTGGTTTACTGGTCTTGTTGTTGTCCCTGTTCACCACCCCATCTTCAAAGCAAACCCAAGATGACTTGCTCACAGGCACGGACTTCTGAAAGACTTATATTTTCCTCAAAGAAAAGAGGGCTAATACATGAGGTCAAAAAGGAATTTTCTCCTAATTCTTGGGTATTCACTGGAGGGGAGTGTGGGTTGACACAGATGACAGAGCCAGAAACACTAAGCTGCAAACAAATACTAGTTCGTACTTACAGAAGCCTTGAGATTAAGGTGGTAGTATCTCACTGAACCGGTTACACAAGTCTGTTCACCCACATCTAGCAGCCAAGCCGCCTTCTTCCTTATAAATGCTCCAAGAGATTCTCCTGTCTCCGATTCTCAACTCTGCCTTCCATTCCTTAGCTCTTTTCCCTCCTAACATCCAGAAAAATGGCATCCTTCATCACCGGGTAATATTAACAGATCTGTTACCTTAACAGCAAGCAGGAAAGAGGCCTCAGAAAATGCAATTAAAAACCAAACTGCAACCTAACACGAAATTCTGTAGAAGAGTCACACACTACTCAAAGACATACACATCAAATGAACTCATGAGCTCTAAAGACCTGATTTTTCCCCCCATATGACCATAAATAAGACCAAAAGGTGCTGTTTCTCTTTTATTTGTATTAAGACCAATGCAATACAATGATCTTCTTTTCATTCGAAGGACCACCTGCTAAACAGGTTAAACTCTCTAAACTTCAATTCCCTTAAAAGAGTAACTAAGAACTCAGTATGCCTCCGAGCAGCCTTTCCTATAGGACGGATGTCAAACTCTTCCAGCACTACCAGTAAAGCGAATAAACTGGAAGTTGTATGTAGGCTACAACAATATAAGCAAGCATCCACCATGTTAAAACAACACAAAAAGCATTAATTATTTCAACATTTAAAGTGATGAAGGTGGAGAAAATAGATCATATGCAATGGAAGAATTAACATTTGTCTCTCACATCCATTTCACTAAAGGTGCTTCTAATTAAACACAGGCTGTGGAGACAACAGGCATTCAAGGGAACTAATGGGACTGAAAAAAAGCCAATTTAAGGTTTCAAATAAAATCTCTAGTCAAAGGATATTTTTTTTATGCTAAGAAATTATATGATCTGAAGTAAGTAAAGGAAAAGTCTCTCATCTTAAAGTGATTTTTCAGAATAGGGATTCTGATTAAAGAAACATTACATCTTCTCTGAATAACAGCTTTTTAGTTCGATGTACAAGAAGGACTATGATGAAAAAGAACCACTGCGATGAAAAACCACAAAGTTTTTGGTTGTATTATCATCTGACTGTACAAATATAACCCAGTAATACTAGCTTATAAACGTTCTGAATTATATTGAGTGAAATATACGACTAAGAAAAGAACACTGAACATCACAAAGCATTTTCTTGTGAGACCTCACTTGGAGTACTGTGTACAGTTCTGGTGTCCTCAACATAAGAAGGACATGGAGCTGTTGGAGCAAGCGCAGAGGAGGTCACGAGGATGATCAGGGGCTAGAACATGTCTCGTGCAAAGACAGGCTGAGAACATTGGGGCTGTTCAGCCTGGAGAAGAGAAGCTGCGTGGAGACCTCAGAGCAGCTTCCAGTGTCTGAAGGGGGCTACAAGGATGCTGGAGAGGGACTCTTCATCAGGGACTGGAGCGACAGGACAAGGGGTGATGAGTTCAAACCAAAACAGGGGAAGTTCAGGTTAGATCTAAGGCAGAAGCTCTTCCCTGTGAGGGTGCTGAGGCACTGGCACAGGGTGCCCAGAGAAGCTGTGGCTGCCCCATCCCTGGCAGTGTTCCAGGCCAGGTTGGACACAGGGGCTTGGAGCAACCTGCTCTAGTGGGAGGTGTCCCTGCCCATGGCAGGGGGTTGGAACTGGATAATCTTAAGGTCCTTTCCGACCCAAACTATGATTCTACGATTTTACTCGAGTTCTTTACTGAACCCCCAGGGTTTCCACAGACACCATTTTTTTCTTACAGACTGAATGTCTAAATTCTCAATAGAGAGAATTGCTGGTTTAGTTCTATGTACTCTGGAGAAAAATACTGAAAGAATGAAGTAAAGTTGTATTTCTTTGACCGCTGAAGAGCACAGGAAACCCTCTCATGTTTTTGCTGGAATTATTAACAATATAACTATGCAACAGCAACCATGTCTTAAAAAACCTGATGACATATGAACGGAATTCACATTTCAGTTTTGTGTATTTTGGGGAATATTAATGAGTAATCTGCCTTACTATTCAATACAATAAACAATATTCCTCAAGTTAAGCTCATTTGCTCGCCATCTTCTAAGCTATCTGCTAACCTGCTGCTCTACTGAACTAAAATGATTCCCAAAAATTAGATTAACAGCTTCATTCACTTGGATGCATCTGGAGGTTTTGGCAATTATTGTGATACTAATGTAGATTGACAATATGCAAAATAATTGGGGGTTTGGGTTTGGTTTTTCACAAATACGAAGCATCTTTACGTAAAGTAATCGAGAGCTCAGCAGCAGCACAATTGCTGTACAAGATCAAACCATTTTCAGGACTGCTGGAACTTGCTATTAATACCCAAAATCAACTATCAGGTTTTATTTGTAAGGGGCTTTGAGATCTTTTAACTGGAGCTAGAAAAATGTACTGGTCTATTAAATCACAAAATCATAGAATAGTTAGGGTTGGAAAGGACCTTAAGATCATCTAGTTCCAACCCCCCTGCCATGGGCAAGGACACCTCGCACTATATATTTGTCACCAACCTCAGTAAGAACTTCTAATACAAGCATCACTTTAAAGAGAAAGAAACTAAAGCACAAAGAGAATACTTTACTTGCTTCTGATCATAAGAAATCAATGTCAGCCCAAGGTCAGAACTGATTCCTGCTCAACAGGAATCACTGGATCTCTTTCCTTTCTTCCTAGAAATCTATCGTACAAAAAGGCTGTAGCAGAAACACCATTTTGCAAAGCAATGTGACAAGAAACGTGACTGCTCAAGAGCCAAAAGCTAAGAAAAACCCTAAAATTAGTTCAACCACAAGAAGTAAAGCTGGTCAGTGATCTCTACAAAGAGCAACAGAGACTGAAAAAAGGAGACTTTGACTACAGCTCCTGTAATCTAGAAAAAGCTCTGGTTTACCTCTGATCTTTCGGTCACTGAAACCAACATGCCTCAGATTTATTTTTGAATTGACTCCTGTCTCATTCACAAGAGCATCAGTTTTGTTGATGAGAAAAAATAAATCGTGCGTGGGCTTTATCGCCAGAAAAACTCCAGGCATTTAGTCAGGAGCTCGGCACACCTAAAGTCAATGCAAATTCTCTCAATAAATCGGAAGACAAAGGCCTCTGATAACAGGAATTCCTTTTTATATCCTCCCCAGGTGGTTGACTAGGCAAAAGCTGTTGGAGGAGCTGCAATAAGAGAATGACTTCAGACATAGTATTACATGATAGCACATGACCAGATAAAGAATTTCAAATGTAAAGTACTGTAAAAACCAACACCATGCACTCAGGCCACCCTATTCAGCTTCAAGAAAGTAATAGTGCATAAAGCTATCACAAAAGAAGGAAATACAGAAGTTGAATCCATCACTGTAAGCCAAACCCAGTGCTGGTCCAGAGCTAGTACAGCCCCCAGCTAGCAAAACCTTGCCCTAAAATACTTATATCAACTCCACTGTGGATAAAGGATCATCTAAATCATAAAGATCCAGCTACAGTTGGCAATTTCTCTTTCAATGACACCATTTGGTTAGAAAATATCTCTATACCACCCCTTGCATTTGCTTCACCCATTTTAATGAGCTGTGTGTTTCTGTCTCATCTCTCCAAGTTCATTTGCTTATGTACTTCAGCCATAACGGCAATAGCTCTTGTCCTGCCTTCTGCTTTCTATTCACCTCTCCTCCCTCTTTTCCCCACAAAGTAAGCCTCACCACTGCAAGAAGAAAGGCATGCCCCCCTCACAGTGACCCTATGTAGTAACAGCTACAATCTAAGAGCTGGTGGGTATTAACACTCCAACAGAACTCCCCTACTCAGTCCAGGAGGCTGCGTAAGACCAAGAAGCAGACCTTGGCCAGTATTTTGGTTTTGCTTTCAAGTTGGCCTTATCATAAACTCTATTTTACAGTAACAGGAAAAAAAAAAAAATGCTAGCAATATAAAATGTCATTAGAAAAGATCAAGAGATCTTATACTTAAAAAGACTCCTCTAGACACGTACACTGGAGAAACCGGTGCTTGAACTATAACGTCTATTCCATAAGAAACTTGTATCTTTCAGCATTTCTTTTCTAACACACCAGGTAGAAGTGCTGAAGCATCAACACATTTAGCTACAGAAAACATCCCCAAAACATTCAATTCATAAATACACAAATATTTTGTTTACATACATCATATTTTTAAACAGAACACTGTGATATTCCAGAATCAAAACATTTAAATTGATCTGACATTTAACTACATCTGCTGTATGAGCTGTACGAAGATCTAGGCAAGCAATGCTTCACTATGTGCTGTTCCCTGTAACATGTATCTTGTGAGATAACTTGGCAGATCCTACAGTCTGGTCAGAAAGAAAACATTATGTACAGAGAAAAAGTCCACATAGAAACCTAATCCATAAGAACACCCAGTTAGAAGACTTACAGCTTGTGAGACAGAGGGATTCTAGAGATGCTTGTTGAACCACCTAGAAATTACATGTCTATTTTCTCACTAGAAAGCAGCAGGAGAATCTGCACAGAGAAAATGTGATGAAGATTCCATGGTACTTCTACTGACACCAACAAACCCCTATTGTGGAAGAGGAACAAACCATCAACAAGCCCTTGATACCAAAGTACTGACAGAATGGCAATCTAAAACTCACAAAGGAAATAGAAAAATCTTCTCCACTTTTCCAGCTCAAATGATGCCCACAGAACTAAAATACCCTTTTCTAAAAAACAAGCCAACCAAAAAAAATCTACGATTCATGTTTTAAAAATCAAATGGGAAAAAAGATATATGTATTTCCAGTAAAATTGTTATCCCTTTTCATCCTTCTCTGCCCCCTCCGCTAGAAAAGAAAAAGAAGCAAACAAGAAGTGTTGGAATGCTTAGTGAAGCTCACTGAAAGTTCTGTTTCTACACATTTCATATGGAAGAACTCAAAAAACTAATACTTAACATTATGCACTCGAATCACCTCTACTTCTCTAGGACCAATGAAAGAATAAAACAAAAGTCAAAAGCTGGCTGGTTCTTTTCATTAACAGTACTTGTAAGTTTTCACCGACAGACACTTGACATTCAACAAATTATAAGGTATTTTTCAAGCACCTATTTACACCATTGTGTATCTGAACACAGAAGATGGCATTAGACAAAGTCTTTACAGAGAATTCATCCCAATAAATCAGAAAACAGAGCTTTATAATCACTTATTCACATATTAATGTTGAAAACTCAAGGATCATTTACAATTAAAAAGTTATTTAACAGCAAACAGCAAGAAATTTACTAGGCATTGACATAGTTAACACTAAGTTATTTACAAACATGAGTGCAGTATTTTGCAAATAACTATTTTCTCAAAGATCTCCGAATTTTAAATCTGTTTTTATCTTCAGAATTGTATTTTTAATTATAAAGTTGTGGAAAAAATACTGTATTTCAGTTATAGACCAAGACAAGCTAACTTCATGATGAAAATGAGACTTTCTTTCCCATTACCGTTTGTTGATCTTTTGAAAAAAAACCAACCAAAAAACACCCAAACCCTATGAGATGATACTTACTGCTATTTCACTCATTAATACCTATATTTAGCATAAATGCACATCACAGCTATTTTACAATCTCCAGTGATTTTCAGTCTCTGACGAAACATTCCATTATTTACAGTAAGCACTACATGTTTACATCTAACTCAAAAAAGTCAAATCAAATCCTCACAAATGCTTTTAAAGCATTTAAGCTTAAATCAACTTACAGCCAGATTTAGTTGTGACATAAAAAAAATATAGTTGTATCTTCCAGATAAAAAAAATGTATTTCTCTTTTCAAATGGAGACTTTCAATCACTTTAATACAGCTTATAACTTAAGTTCTGGAAGCAACTACTGGGAGCAGAGCCAATATCAGATAATGCTAAGCATCTACCTGGGTATTAAGTAATGCCTAATACAAATATGTATTCCACATGCCAAAGAAATGCAATTTTAAGCAGTCACAGAAACTGAACAGGCAGTGATAAAGAAAAAATGTCCTACACAATCTACTTACTAGCATGCTTATCTGCAAGAATTACAAGGCTGTTGGAGATATCTCTTCGCCTGTAAAAGCACACCACTTTTGCTTCCACGTTTCCATTGGCAGTCTACAAAACAAAGATAAATCAAGTCAGAATGTATTCCTGCTCAGCTGAGGAACAGAAATTAAATGCCTTCTACTTGCGATCTCTCCTCATGTCAGCAGTTCTCACATGATCAATCAGGCCTAAATCAACAGTATTACTCCAATAAGTAGAACTTTCTGACACCAATATCAATTCAGATCAGACAAGGTATTCACAGAATCACAGAATGGTTTGGGTTGGAAGGGAGCCTAAAGCTCATCTAGTTCCAACCCCTGCCATGGGCAGGGGCACCTTCCACTGGACCAGGTTGCTCCAAGCCCCATCCAACCTGGTATCAATTACATTGTCCTAAAAATTTGTATATTATTCAGCTGGTTAAAGATGTAATGCCAGTATCATGTTAACATGAGAAACCTCAAGAAATATGAGAAGCTCATGAACATTTCTTTGCAACCCAGTCTTAGACAGAAATTATATTTCGAAGTACTGGGTTTTTTTCGGAATCATATTTAATATAACATGGATTGTTTGAAAATTCACTGCAGCTCTAAGATAAAGAAGCTATTTAGTTTGCAGTTGTTTTCCTGACTCGTTATAAGGATCATGCTCTTCAGCCTGGTAATGTAAAGAATCTACTAATATTTGAAGAACTGTTCCCTCTTTCTTGTTATGAGAAGTACAAAATCAGTTCCTTACCTTGAATTACTTATTTAAAACTAAAAATGAGTTTTATTATTAAACTATCATAACACATTACTCAGTTTGGCACTGAGTAATATCATGTGTTAATTAAGTTTCTAACACAAAACCACCAACAACAAAAAAGCATCTGATCTGTAGTAAAATAACCAAAGCATTTCATGACATGTTTGCATAACATCTCCATGTTTGCTCAATGCCTTTAACACATGAAAGAACATAATTCACTATAGACTATATCCTCAAAATTCTCTCTCAAAAAATAAGAACTAACAAAAAATCACTGTATGACTCTGCCCTACCATCCACAAGCAAGATTCAGTTTTTGCACAATGCAATGCAGTTTGAAGATAATAAATACCCCATTCAGAACATGATTGGAATCACTTCAATTACTGTACATAAATATTCTTCTCCAATAAAAACCCAAACCGATTTGCCATGCACAAATTCAATGGCTGTTCTGCTGGCCAGCACTAGCAGGTAAGGTGGTTGATGTCTGCTACGGAACAGTGTTATGCTCCATTAAGAAGAAAACTGTTTTGCAGGTCACCAACTCTTTAATTTACTTTCTAACCGCAGGAGAAAAAAAAAATAAAATCCTTCTCATTATTTACATAAAATTAATGTAAATTTACATAAAATGTAAATTTACATAAAATTTACATAAAAATCTTTCTCATTATGCCTATCTCGTGATAGGCATTCTGATCATTGACTTCTGACATAATGTGTTGGGAAGTTTTAATACTGGTTGATGGATGAGTAAAAATACGCTATGCTAAAAAATCCCATGCCATTCTTAGCAGTAAAACAAAGGAAAAGAATCATGCTTTTCCCAAAATGACACTGTCAAAATCCTCCATACTCTATAAAATACACTCGTCAAAAGTCAGGGAGTACAGTCTCTATTCAAAAGCCTGTCCTTCGTTCACAGCTGCCAATAAGCAGAGCACTAAACAGGCACAGAAGTCACATATTCTGATACCTGATCACTGCAAAGTCTCACTGATACCCACCAGCTTTTTCCAGATACATCCAAAAGCATATACATTCCACATTTGCTATCATTACAGATGGATTCACAGATAGAGCATTAAACTCATTCATTTCCACAAGTATTTGTAGGATTTGTTTGGAAATTTTTACAGCAGAGTACTCCTGTCCACCAGGAATGATCGACTGGTTGTTGCTTTAGATAACAGAGCAGAAGGACTGGATATCACATAGCAAGATTTCAGTGACTGAAACACAAAATACACCAAAGAACCCCAAATAAACAAAACCCAAAAACAAACACCACCATCACCGCCAGAAATAGAAACTTTATGGGATGGAAATCACTGTCAGTGTTTGAAAAGTGCACTGTCTGTCAAAGGTTAAGCAAGAATCTTAGTTGTGTACCTTGTTAAGTTCTTCAATTCTTCTAATGAGATATGGGTTGCTGGAAGAGTTTTCAAAATAAACATAATCTGCGATGAAAAAAGGAAAGCTATTGAAATACCAACCAACAATGTAAAATCTTATCACTGTTAGTGCAGAAAATGTTCTTCTAAACATAGAAGGCATTAAAAAGCTGAGATTTTTTAGTGAATGTTAAGACAATGAAGTATTTCTGTACTGAGAATTAACATCATTTGTTCATGAAGCCCGGTTATAACTGTGCTACACGTGCTTTAACAACCATGCTGAAATCAAGTTAAATGCCTTGTGGTGGAGCCTACACTCGCATTCAGCAATCCACACACTTCATAAATCTTGATATAAACCCAGCGGTTTCTCACTATTGATTAGGAAAGATTTGAGAACTGAGCAATTATAGTGAGTTTTTATATTACAGAGATGAGTACTGCAGTAAGATATGCTGCCTAGCAGTTATTATCAGATGCTGTGGTAGTGCAGTTGTCCTAATGAGTAATGCACATTTAATGATACTTGCTTTTGCTGTCATCTCCCTTCAGTAACACGCAGACGATACTAAGCAGTAACAGTCATGAGTTTGAGAGGTTCCTCCAATCAATTTCTAGACAATCATTAACATACAAATATTTTCATAGAGTATACGGACGTTTACTCACATCCTGAAAGCTGCTCCCATGTAACAAACGAAGAGTTGACACGGAGCACATTTCCTTCAGTAGCTTTCCCAAAACTTGTTTTCCTCAAATGCTAATCACACTTTACATGTGATATCTGGCTTCTGCATCATGCACCTTGTAATCTTTGTTTATAAAAAGGGGGGGGGGGGGGATGATCATAACGATGTACGAGACTCTTCCACAATGTTTTGACACTATATTACAGTGAAACAGAACTTGGTGTAGCTCATTTAGCTCTAAAAAAGGCGTGTGATCTCTGGATGTTGTTCACAATTGCTTGTTAAGATTACAACAAAATAACTGAGAATCTATGACCTAAGAAGCAAACCCTACCCAGATTTCAACTGCACTGCTCAGCGAAGGATTACTTCCCTGAGTAAAGGCTGCCAGGATTACAATCTAAATGCCCTAACGAAGGAGTATGCTGATGGGCGATCTGTGGATATGTATCAGCGTTCCTTGAAACAGAGGTAGAAAGAGATTCAAACTAACTCCCATCACCCCTCATTTCCCTGCATCTTCCCTCTCGCCTCAGGCTGCTGAGGAGAGTGCAGGAGGAAACAAGACATTTCTGAGCACCAAGCACTGCTGAGAACCTCACCGGAGCGGTGCACCTGAGCCGCAGCGCTGGAACACGGCCATGGCCCGCTCCACGAGGGAGGGCACCAGCAACTTATCAGTCGCTGTTCCGACAGGCTGCGGGTGGGAAGGGAAACTGCCCTGTTTACTGCCACCCGAGTGCCCAGCACCGCGCACCCGCCCAGGGTCACGCCGGTGGGCAGGGCAGCTGACAGCGATCCCGCAGCTCCACTGCCAGGCTTATTATTAACCGAGACTCCGCCGCGGAGCGGAGGGAGGCACCGCCGGGCACTCCCCGCTGCAGGCGCCGGCTGCCCACGCCACGCCGCCCGGGCCCGATAGGCCGCAGCGGCGGCAGGGCCGGGCCGAGGTGGGCCCCGTCGGGCCGCCTCTCGCTCGCCCCGCGGGCAGGCCAGCCCACCGCAGTGCGCCGGCTCGGCGGGGCCACGGGCCGCCCGCCGTGGAAGGAGGCGAGGCGCGCAGGGAGGCCGTGCTCGGCGCGCGCCGCGCCGAGGGGGCAGGAAGCCGGCGGCGGCAGCGGCGCCGCTCCCCCCTTCCCTGCGGAGGGCGGCGCTGCCCTTCTGCTCGGCGGCGGGGGCCGGCCTCCCACCCGGCGCACAGGGCTGGTGGGGGAGGAACCTGCGTCCTCCGCCCCGCGGAGCGCCCGGCGGCCCCTTCGCCGGGAACAGCCACCGCGTCCCGCCGCTTGCCCGAGTCCGGCCGCCCCGCTCGGGGCCATGGCGTTGAGCCGCGGCGGGCGAAGGGGGCCGGTGCGCCTCTGTTCGCCCCGGCGCTGCACGCAGAGGCCCGCGGTTCAGCGGGGCCCCCTCGGCCAGGGCCAGGGCCCGTCCTTGCTGCCGGGTGCCAGTTCCCCCAGCGCCGGGCGGGCGCCGCCGCATCCCCACATACCTCCCACTCGGTACATGTTGGCCGCCATGTCTGCGCTCTGCACCGCCCTCCTCCGCCTGTGCCGGGCCGGGCAAGGAGGGAGCGGCTCCTGCTGCCCCCCGCCCCGCGCCACCCCTCCCCGCCCGGGCGCAGGACGCAGCGCCGCGCCTCCCGGGGCCGCCGCCTCGGCCGTTTGCGGAGCCGCCCGGCGGGGAACGGGTTAAACAACCGCCCCCCGCCGCCTCCCTCCCGCCGCGCACCGGCCCCGGGGCGGGTCGGAGGCCGAGGCTAGCGGCGCGGCCGCAGGTGGGGCGGTCCGTGGTGGGGGGGTGTGTGCGGCTCCCCACGGAGCGTGGTGTTCTCCGCGCTCTGCGGCTCCCGCATGTTCGTCCCCCCGCTCGGAGCTCCGCGCTGCCCGGGCGGAGCGCCCCCCCTCTGGGGTTTGGGTGGATGCTCCTTGTCCCCCGGCGCCGCTTTGTCCGCTGCAGCCAAGGGATCCCTGCCCCTCGGAAACTCTTACTAACACCGCGGGGAAAGTTTCCGACGCCGCCGGTGCGCGGCACCTGTTGGCGAAGAGTCCTTTGTTCGGCCCCGGAGCGGGATGTGGGCGCGGGGAGCGAGCGGCCTGGGCCACCAGGGCCCGCCGCCGGCGTCGGGGCACGGCCAGCGCGGGCACCTCGGCCTTCGCTGGTTCGCACCGGGCGGCCGAGAGCAGCGACCACAGAATAGAGAGAAATAGCAGCTCGTCTCGGAGCCGGGGAGGGTTGAAGGACTTGCTTAGAAACCCTCCGGTGAGAGGGAGATGCTGCGAAAACATCAATATTGATATAACGCGAAGCCGTTTCCCTATGTCCATACAAAGTTCACACCTTCACCAACGAATCATACACTTTACAAGCAAATCCCTCCTGCTGTGGAATGCTTTATTGCTTTTTAATAATCTTGCCAAGAAGGCGATGATTTAATGTCCTGGATTTTCGTGCATTATCAAGTGAACGTTTTACTCCATCCCAAGCTGCAGGGAAACACATTTGTTGTAAGGAGGGTGAGCTTCCCTGGTATGCTCTCTTCCCTTTCCCCTCTTAAATGAATCTGGGACTATTAAATTAAGACTTCGACTTTTATGGCACTTATTTCCTGCGTGACTGCTTTGTGTCAAACAGGTAACTGAGTAGCCAATTCCTGAAATTCGTGAAGTGGGCATATGATACAGTGATTCAATCTTTAATAGACAGCAACACATTCCTGCATTGAAAGGAAAAAAGGGATATCTTCCTCTATTTTGTCTCCCAACAAGAACATCTGTGGGAGCTGAGAAACAAGTCTGCGGAAACTCCCTGGGAAGCTGCAGCTCCATCCAGCTGGTTACTTCTAGAGACAGAATAACGCTACCTTAACAGAGACCTAAATACAGGTATCTGAAAGTTAAAGTGTTGGTTTTACTCTTGCAGTTTACTGCTTGTTTAACGAAACAGGTTATACTTTAAAGGCAAGAGAAAAGTCAATTCAAATCGTTGGCTTGTCACAGTCATTAGCAATTAAACAAAATGCCTCTCAACTCTTTTCCTCAGCTTAAACCTGCACTGCCACATTAGAGGCATTTCCCACCCTTTGAAACTTACAATGTACGCTGACCCAGCAAAGAGTGGATTTCGACAGAAACAGACTCTCACTGCCCTCAGCTAAAGGCAGGGCCTATGGAAAAGGAAGGCAACTCCTGAAGGTACAGAATTGGCCTCTCAAAAACGTGCCAGAGCAGCTCAGGAAAGCCCATGGTCCCAGCTAGCCCTTTCACATTGACCATCTGAAAACAGTCAGAAAAAAAACCCCTTTATTTACAATTGCCGGACTAAGGCATGCATCACAGACCAGATAAATAAAGAATAATCTTTATATACCTTAGTACTGAATCATTGGGCCTCATTACTCACACTAAGCAGTTGATAAAACCACAGGCAGCACAACCTGGTACTGCTTGGGGTTATGCTGCTATATTTGCACAGTTTAAAGTCCCTGCTGGAAGCTGAGGGAGGTAGTGGGCACAGCTAGCTGGCTCAGGTACGGAGCTGCAGGACTGGCAGTACATTTTACTTTGGTGCAGTGTATACAAAAGCCTGGATGCAGTTGATTTTCTGTGCTATCTCAGTGCACAGAATGGGAAAAAGTGTTATGTAAATACCTTCATTTTTCTAGATTAAGTATAACAGAAAACTCTTGTTTCAACCACAACATTGCTGAGAAAAACATCAGGCAGGAGCTTTGTCTTAACCTGGTAAATGAACTGCATTCAGCTACAGACTAAGATTACTTGTGTCGTTCTAAAGGAACCACATTCCTGGGGCAACTTAAAGTCACAAAATAGATTATTCCTGTTAGAGACACAGATTACTTGAGAACTGCATTTCACAACTTTTGCTGTTGTGCCATCCCAAGCGGCGCATCATTCCTCCTCACGTTCCTCCAAAAAAGAGCCAAGAAGAAAAGAATAGAGTGTAAAGGATAATCTAAACACAGAGCAGTTCCTTGCTCCACGCTCACCAACTGCAATGATGAAATAAGTATTTTTCATTGGGGATAATACAAAGAGTTTCACTTTTCCTCCATTTAAGGCTTCTCATGTGTGGAATTTGTCGCACAACGGGAATCTGCTGTCAGAGAATTTTATTCCTGAGTTTTCATTTTTAATTCCCTATAGCTCTTCAGAGACTGAAAGCTGTGTGCAGCCAGTGGCAAACTCTGGCTGTTCTCATTAGCTCAGAGGTTTTAGGACAAATCCTCAAGGATTCCTGCATCAGGCACAAAACCTCCTCACCACCAGTGTTCTCTTCCCGCTATTGCAGAGCCAAGATGAAAGCTTCGGAAAGCTCCAACAAACCTGTCACCCAGAAAGTGGCAGAAGAAGAGAACTCCCCTTGTAGCTCCTGGGCAACATCCTACTTCGTGTCCAGAGAACTTAATTTCAGAAGTTTCAGCCCATGATCTTCTCCAGGTAATAAAAGCCTGAATCTAACCAATACCCACACCCCCAAAAAGCCAAACAAACACAGACTTGCTCACAAAAGGCACCAGTATTGAAGACAAATTACTTCCTAAATTACTTGCTTAAGGATTAAACTGACAGTTCAGAGTTCTGAGGTAAAATATATTGATAAAGGTGTATTTAAGAATGGAATATTTGGGGATCTTGCAGGTAGAAACATCTTAACAAAATTGAGAACAGCATTGGAAAGGAGAGTTGCTTGAACCTGAACCAAAGGTGCTCAGAGCTTTCATAGAGACTCACCCTTATGCTGGTGCAACAGAAAGGAAAAGGCATTTAGACTTTCCCACCCATGGGCCATATTTACAAGACCTGCCTAACTCAGAGCGGCTGAGCCTAGAGGATCTTGTTGGCAAATGTAATCTGGAACCACAGGAAACATTCAGCAGTTCAAGCTTATGTCTTCAAGCCAAGGGTATGGGGCTCTCTTGCTAGTAAAACTTTGCTACAGTGAATAAACAGGCTGCATGCACGTAACCCATGCAAAGGGTTAAAACCAATATAGAGGACTTTATCAGCCTAAACTCTTACTTACACTGAGAGTAATTCACCACCACAGAGGGCTTTGGCAGTTCACAGACTTGTCCTGCAGCTCAAAAAGAATATGTAGTCTGTACAAAGGCACTTTCATCTAGTGTGAACAAACATGCCAGCGAACACAGCTGCACATGGATCAGAGTGCCTTCCAGGCAGCTAAAAGTACACACACTTGTGGTTTTTACGCATGCAAAGGCACACGACAGCTTGCAGAAATTCATATTGCTGTCACCTAATTCGTCACCAGAGAAAAACCTTTTTCCATGGGTATACTTATGATTACATTTATAAAAACCTTAGAAAACTTCTATTTTCTAACAGGCATTATATGAGATTGTATAAATTTAATTTACAGGAAGATGAAATTCAATGTTTATTATTGTATGCAATAGATAATTCGAGCTGCCTCTACTGAAACAGAAGCCAGCTTCCATATCAACTTCTTCATGGAACAGGGGAAAACCCCAGCCCTCTCACAAGAGAAAATCATCTTCTTTTGGCATCAGAGATAACATCAGCTTTTTTATTGACTCTCTGAGTCAGATCTCTCAAGTGATTCTTAGCTAAATATGTCACTATTTTCATTAAAAATTATTTAAACAATAGCTTAAAGTTAATTGCTGAATTATCAGCAGTCTGCAGATTTAGATGTTCAAGCCAAATCTTCAAATTCTAAGAATGTCACTAAATCAATGTGCAGAATAAAATGGTGCTTATGGCTGGCAACAACTTATTATTTGAGTGGGTAGTGAAAAAGAAATATCACCTAATGGGTTTTCAATAATTATCATACTGTTTATATATAGATAGATGCTGCATCCTACCATACAGCACTGCTTTGACACCATACAGAATTTCATTTCCCATAAATCAGACAATTGAATTAAGGACTTTTTGTGCAAAATAAGTCAGATTTGGTCCTGTTTATATGTGTCTTTCTTATTCTGACTGAATTTGCTTGAATGAAATCCATTCTACTGCAATGGAAATACTATAGGTTTGATGGAGAGAGGGGGGGAGGGTAAAGTAAGGTTTGTTATTAATCTACTACTATAGACTAGATATGCCAGAAATGCATTTCTTTCACTCCACAGGTGTAACTCTCACAGATTTTGCTAATAATCTCAGTAACAAAGATCTTCTTTTCTAATCAGATTGGCCAATTTTCTTTTATCTCATCTAGAGCTTTTGTTATAGTTACCAATTTATTTTGCAACAGAGAAAAAGCCTACAGCTCTAGGATCCTGTTTTGTACCCCATTGTGTTTGCCAATCTTAGAGAAGACTTAGGTTCACATCTTGTTTCTGTTCAAGTCACTGTGAGTTTTGTGGTTGGCTTCAGTAGGGTTAAGGTGGGGCCATTATATACCTTTATCTGGTTGCGAATCAGAGCAGTTGGAAATGCCTTAGAGTGTTGCACACACCTGCAGCACTCCTAAATGAAGCCATTTTGGGCTTGAACACGGTAATACTAGAGAGGCATTAAACACTTACTCTTAAACATTTACTCTTTATCTTTCCCTTTCTCTCAACTGATCTATTTTTCCTGCTAAACACCTGCTAAAAAGCTGTCAAAGGTGCTTAATGACACATATTTAAGTAGACTACAGTACATTCATCTGAGCAGAATTAATTTAAGGCAAGGACTGAGCATCTGTTCAGTTCAGTCTGTCTGGGGATTGAATGATTATGGGTAAGCAACACCGAAGCACAATTTACTGATGAAAAGTACCCTCAGTGCCTCACCATGTCTCTGAACACTGCTTTGTGTTTCCATTACAGACATGTTTGACCTGAATTTCTCAGGTACTCCTTTTACCTTTAGTTCTGAAAATCAGAGCGATGTCTTTATGCAAGTAGCAAGTCTCCAGGTCACTGCAGCAAGAAGACTCATTATT
Source organism: Strigops habroptila (assembly GCF_004027225.2). NCBI lineage: Eukaryota > Metazoa > Chordata > Aves > Psittaciformes > Psittacidae > Strigops > Strigops habroptila. The sequence goes on from NC_046359.1 coordinate 40,445,238, forward strand.
CTGCTGGTAGGAGCAACTTCACTTCTGAAATGGCTGGGTGAATTTCAGGGCCACGTTTATCAGTGGTATAATACACACACCTTCCTCTTAAATGAGGGAAATCGTGACTGCTTACGCACAGTGTATTATTTAATTCTGTGTTCAAGTGACCTTTATTTCTATGGCGGTATCAGAGAGGAAGTCAGTTTGCCTGTCTGATTAATAGGCAGATTAATAGTCTGATTAATAGACTAGATGACTTGCTTCCAAAATCACTCTGGGTCCAAGTGAGGAAGAACAGCAGCACACTAGCAATACTGTTATTTTGGAAGTATTGGGAGTTACTTTTAAGCGAGTCTTTTACCCAGCAACAGTCACATACCTGGCCAGTGAAGCAGATGAAGTATTAGGATGAGTGGAAAGAACAGGTAATGTAGCTTTAGGTAGCCAGATTACTGCAGGTAGTTAGAGTTACCACACCAGGCAATAGGTGAGGACACAAGAAATACTGTAAGAATGACAGGCTCCCTAGTTGCAAAGCTGGCATGGTTTTTCTGTTGATGTTTGTATTTTGTTTATGTGTTATGCCTGCAAGAAGAAATACAAGTTTGAAAACACTCGTTCCCATAGTATACAATAGATTGTTGGAGATCACTTGTGCGCTCAAAATACCCTGAGTATTGCCCCTGTATGCAAGGGAACAGGAGATGTTACATGATTTCCTAAACAGGACTACAGCAAAAAGCCTAACTTTGGATGTCATATGAACTGATATGTCCTGCAAGTTCTTCAATAATGGCTGTTTGTGCCAAAATAGACACCATGACAGGCAAATTTGTGCCAAAATTTGTACCAAATAGAAACAGACATAAAAACCTGAACAATCTCCCCACTATTGCAGTTAAGTTTCTTTGTCATAGGGAAGGCAGATGCCAGTTCTGCTGTCTGAGAGGTCTGTCATGTCCAAGTTCAGTATGTCAAGTTTTACTCTTCTCCCATGCAGATTGAAGATTTTTGGCTCTGCAGTCTCAGGCCCGTTTATTGGATGAGCCTCTCACAATTCTTTAACCTCTGCAAACAGACCCTTTTGCAGTTTGGGTCTTGATTACAGCTCGGGATGGAAACCTGTAAAATTTGGACACCTGAGATTAACTGTCTGTAAGGATCTGAGTTTTAATATTCTACAATATGGTCTGGAGTACCGGGGAGTATTTTATGTGCTTACAAACAAGTTGCTCTCATCATTTACATTTCAATATAAGCAAAAAAGCAGGGTGCATCAGCCCTCTTCTAATGAAGCTCCACTGGGAGGCAAGCGTACAACATACTGCTGAGACTAACATAAACACACAGAGCCAAAATGGAATGCTTCCATTCCTCTGCCTTCCTCAAAGCTATCCAACAAACTACTCTGAACTAGGGAATCAGCAATGAGGAGAGCTGCAAGGGGGAAACACACATTCATGCTCTGCAAGAAGAATATGGCCAGAGAAGTGTCTTTTATGTTACGCTCTTTGAAAACACCTAGATTCCCTCTCCAGTGGGACTCTGGAGAGTCTGCCATACAACTCTGGAGAATATTTCAGGGTCCATCCTGCAAGTTCTGCTGACAGAGCTGGAAAATTCAAGGAAAATAGAAACAAGATAGAAAGGAGTCTCGGGCTCACATGTGTGCAGTGTGCTCGTTTTCCTACTCTTTGAAACACAAGAATGAGCTCTGCTGGAATAACCCACTCTCATACTGTTACAGCTACTTTCCCTTTAGGGATCTGTAAAAGTTGTTAAACTAATGCATGTCAACAGCAATAAAACAACCAACCAACCAACCCACGACCAACAAACCACAAAACAAAACAACCCCAAACAAACCACAACCAAAAAAACACCCCAAATTAGGGGTTTAGCAAGTTATCCAGGACTGTTTTCACTGAAGCCAGTTCCTGCATTTCACCAGAACAACAACCAGCAGGCAAATCAAAGTACAAACATCTGTGTATGTGAAATGCCCAGAAGACATCAGAGAGAAAATAAACACAGCTCCGGCTGCTAAATCACATAAACTCTGGGGTAAAAGAGGCCTGCTCATATTTGTTTCTCATTTCTGCTTCCAGAAGTTCGGATCTACTTCCCAAATGAGACTCACATACCTTTGAGGGCTGGCTGGGTCTGTGATTAACCAGCGCTCAGCATCCAAACCCATCCCTGTAGGGCTCAGTTCTAGTAGGTGCTGAGTGACATCCATGTTCACAAACATCAGCTGGAAGGTAACGGTGTACAATAGAGGTAGAAAGCCTTCCAGCTTTTGCAGTGCTGGAGAGTACCCTGTAAGTTCTTGTAATAATTATTTATAACATCAGTTCTTTATTGACTTCTCCATGAAAACTGTTGAGAAATAGTACACTGTGACAGGGAGGGGAAAATTGCAACAAAACCCTCCTCGCCACAGTGACTGTCCAACCTTTCCCAATATGACATTTTTAATTATATCTTAAGAAGATTCCATATTTTGATTTGGCTCCTCTTTGGTAGTTGCCTGACATTTTGGGATGAAGAAGGTTATTTACGATTGTTTGAATATTTTCTTCTGCACATGAGTCATTGTGTATTTGGCTATCAACCTTTTCTGCTTAGGAAGGAAAATAACAAATCATTGAATATACCACAGTGAGCTGTTGTGATGGGAGAAGCCAGAGGAGGTGGTGTTTGGGCAGGGCACAGCATTGCCTTCTATAGGACAACATCTGAACTCCATGGAGTTTACACTACTTTGGATGCCAGAGAGTTACTGCAGCGATAGGACAAGGGATACCAGGTTCAAACTGAAACAGGGGAAGTTCAGGTTAGATCTAAGGCAGAAGCTCTTCCCTGTGAGGGTGCTGAGGCGCTGGCACAGGGTGCCCAGAGAAGCTGTGGCTGCCCCATCCCTGGCAGTGTTCAAGGCCAGGTTGGACACAGGGGCTTGGAGCAACCTGCTCTAGTGGAAGGTGTCCCTGCCCGTGGCAGGGGGTTGGAACTGGATGAGCTTTAAGGTCCCTTCCAACCCAAATCAGCCTGTGATTCTATGATGCTACTTAACCTGACATCTTACCTCAGCCCTTGAGCAAGCTTAATAGAGCCTATAAAGCATAGGATATGTTAAGTTTATGGTAATTCTACCTTTAAAACTTGAAGAGGGACAATGCTTAATAGCAATCATGGCTTAAAGGTGAGCAGTCATTTTTTAAAGGCCTTTTACAGATTTCCTCATATATCAAAATGTAAAAATGAAATGATCAACTTGCAGTTTAACCCCATCAAAGAGGACAAAAGTGACTACAGTTCTTCACAGTCTTTCTGGAACTGCATATTACATCAAAGTATTCACTCGCTGTTGAAGTCTGCTGCTCTGACCAGCACAAGGTAATGCTGCTATTTCAGACACACCAGCCTTGCAACCCCCTCCAAGTGCAAACCTTCGAAGCATAGAGAATCCATCATGTCACCATTCAGGACTCTGCATTTCCTCCATTGCCATTTCCATTACCAGCTTCTGTTCCAAGGTTTGTAACTCAGCAGTAAAAGTTCAGCCTAGGCTGAAATTTGTCCTGTGTGTTTTAAAGAACCCAAGAACTAATTTCTTTTTCACTGCGGAATTACTTCCCCGGTTGTAGGAGACAGAAAGCATTGCTTTATGTATTGTTTTATTTGCCTCCAGAGATTCAGAAACGCTGAACCATAATTAACACTCAGTCACACCACTGTAAGTTCAGATTAACCCTCTTGATACACTGAAGCGTTAGATAGAAGACACAGAAAGCCAGTGATAGAAATTGGTGAATTAGAGATCCTATAGGAGGCAAGAAATAAAACAAACCAAGCGTTGCAAACAGGAGATGCCTGTTCCCAGTTTGAAGTCTATTTGGCAGCACAAATGTTTAAACAGATGAAATTCCTAAGAAAAGAGAGAAGAAGTAAAGAGAGTCACATTTAAACCTGCAGAGGGGGAAACGTGCTGACGATCCGAGAACAATACTCCTCAGCAAACGAAGGAAGCAACATGATCTTAAGGTCATGCTTTGCAGTCTGCAGCAGAAGCCTAAACCACAACATACAAATAGATAAATAAACATTAAAAAGCCCAAACCCCCAAAAGAGATGAAGCTGCTCCAGCTGAATGCTGCAGTAGGAGCATTGTGAAACAAGCTTCTCTGTTACGATCATTGAGAGCCAGGGCGCTATGATTCATTGAGGCACAACACAATGCAGCGTGTCTCATTAAACGATGTTAAGCTTTTCTAAAGACATGTACAGATGTCAAGGTTCCCCATGTCTCCTGCCTTGTCTGGCCAATAGTTCAAAAGAACAAACCACAAAACCTCCCACGGATCAAAGGAAAACATGATTTAGAATCCGAAACGAGGCATCTATTTTATTCTGGCTCTTGCAATTGAAAGGCACATCTATAAACTTGCCTGGGCAGCTTAACGTGCAAAAACCCAGTCATACTGAAAACTTACCAAAGATATTAATGAGACTAAACCTGCAAAGCTCTGCAGACAGTATTAATAAGTTGTTCCTTAGCCATCATTTCCAGGAAACGATCTAGTTTGACATCAATATTGTGATGTTTTGGTTTTCTGCTATATCCAGGCTAGAATCAGTCCTAACTTTATAGCAAAGTTGTGCCAAAGTCACTCCAGCCTCTGCAGTTGGGTCCCACAGCTCATCGCAGTGGGAAGCAGGGAAACGAGGGGATGTCTAAATTGCTAATGTCAGTTGATTAGCTTTACATCCTGCAGGTACATCAGCAGCCAAGTCAGAGGTAGTGGCCATTACAGCAATGCAGGTGGCCACTTGCTGTTTGATTGCAGCATGATACAACTGGCTTTGAGCACTGCAAAGTCCACCAGCAGCACTCCCTAGCACACCACGCGATGGCAAAGGGATGCATCGTTTCCAACTGACTCTCATTATGGATTTGGCACACATTACAGAGGGATACCACTGGCGAACCACTCCTCTGAATCCCACTCCTCCGAATCCCACTCCTCCCTCCCCAAGGGGAGTGTGAGGAATTCGCTTTTCCCTCCTATAATTAGCAGGAAAAGAACAATTAGGGAACATACTGCAGCTTTCTGAGTGACTCAGGAGCTGTGACTTTAGTGACACTTGACTTAAAACGTGGGGGCAGGTCTGCATGTAGGTAGGATCTGCAGTTGCCAGCATAAAGACAAAAGAGTGTTGAAATAGGCAAAAATAGGCGTTAAGAAGAAAAATCATTAAATCAGTGCTTGCACCAAATGAAGCTATAGTGACTTATACCAGAGAACACAGCATAAAAGCTGTACACAAGAGTATATTTTTACATCATGAAAGGAATAAAGGTACACTCTCATGCAGTTGTTTTATGTCAAGAACCAGATCCTGAGGCACTTTGCTCACTCTCTTCTGCCCAAGAGGTGATCAGTCTGGTGGGTTTTGCTGCAAGTATTTGTACCCGATCCAGGCCAGCAATGGTTACATCTGGAAGTCATAGTTGAAAAATACCGTCATAAGGTATTATGTATATTGTATATTATATACATTGTATATTATATATATTGTATATTATATATATTGTCATTATTCACCTTCATAAAATGAAAGCAGAGAAAGGCAGACTCATTCTGGTGATGAGGCATTTCTATCTGTGTAACGGAGATAATGGTGTGATCACTTTAGCTGCCAATTCTAGGACATAACCCAGTCTCTTATGGGATTTCCAAAGGAATCATTTGACGTAAAGGGTGAGATCTTACCACTCCTGGAAGCAGATACCGACTTGCACCAGTGGTACAGCAATGAACTTGGGGAACATCTATGGAGTTCGCTTAGATGTTGACAGCAGTTATGTAGGCACCTGCGGGGACCTGTCTACAGATCTTTAGGACAGCTGCTCCAGTTGTTCCTGAAGCACCAGTAATGCAAAGGTTTGAACACCTCACTGCACTGCAGGATGAGGGCTGCCTGTGCTGTGTGCTCACGTCCTTCCCCTCACACACTCTCCAGTGCTATAAGAAGCTCAGGAAAAGAGGATTTTTACAGAGAGGACTCATCTTGTTTTCACTGAGAACTGCAGGATTTCTGTGGGAACTGAGCACAAGACACCACTGGTTTACTAAGTTGAACTGGATGTTTGACTGCAGATTTAGTATTTTAAAGAACCTGACCATCATTTTTATGTTTTAAATTGTAATGCAAGTGTTTCTCTAAGTTAGCAAGCTCCATCATTGTTATAAACTAGTATAGGCAACAGGGAGAGTTGCCGGGATTGCAGGAAGAATGTGTAGGATTAGACTAAAAAGATGAATAAATGCTTTTAGAAATAAAAATCTGCATGGAAGGGATCAGAGTGACTGTGTTTTGCATGCTCAAGTGTTAGACAAGACCTGATTCTACATCATTTATTGTAGTTCAGTACAATCAGTAGTTAACAACACAGCATCTGAGAAGGGCAGGATTTAAAAAGGAATGAGTTCCTGTTCAGGGGAAAGGAGTATTCCCTCTATCAGGAAACAAGTGAAAGGAGTTTCAAAAATCCCTTATTTAACTTTATTTCCTCTGAAGTGTGAAGCTTAGAGCAGTGTAATACCAAGACAGAGCTTCTAACTCTCCTCTCCTTCCCCTGAGAGCTTAGATACCTGAAATGGAAGAGTCTACCTTTTCTCACTAAGGAATAGAAGAAATTAACCAATGTACCCGAACCTGCACTTTCGAATATATTTTCCCCAAATCCAGTAAACCCCTATGTGCAGGACACAAACTCCCTGTGGTTAAGTTTCATCTAATTAAACCTCCAGGCTTATCACCCCTCTCTGCATGAGCAGGCAGGGCTGTGTGTGCTGCCTTCAGTAGCTCTTCAATGCAGAAGTGCCCAGCAATGGGATTTTGGAGTCCCAGCGGTCCGAGCTCCCTTCCCAAAGAGCACAGGTCACTCACCAGGCATCTGACCCAAGTCCCTACCAACACAACCACCAAGTTTGCAGTCCTATTCTTCAGCAAGTCATAGAATCATAGAATCATAGAATCATAAGGGTTGGAAAGGACCTTAAGGTCATCTAGTTCCAACCCCCCTGCCATGGGCAGGGACATCTTGCCCTAAACCACGTGGTTCAAGGCTCTGTCCAACCTGGCCTTGAACACCGCCAGGGATGGAGCATCCACAACCTCCCTGGGCAACCCATTCCAGTGCTTCACCACCCTCACTGTAAAGAACTTCTTCCTTATATCTAGTCTAAACTTCCCCTGTTTAAGTTTGAAGCCATTACCCCTTGTCCTACCACTACAGTCCCTAAGGAAGAGTCCCTCCCCAGCATCCTTGTAGACCCCCTTCAGATACTGGAAGGCTGCTATGAGGTCTCCACGCAGCCTTCTCTTCTCCAGGCTGAACAGCCCCAACTCTCTCAGCCTGTCTTCATACGGGAGGTGCTCCAGCCCTCTTATCATCCTCGTGGCCTCCTCTGGACTCGCTCCAACAGCTCCATGTCCTTTTTATGTTGAGGACACCAGAACTGTACGCAGTACTCCAAGTGAGGTCTCACAAGAGCAGAGTAGAGGGGCAGGATCACCTCCTTCGACCTGCTGGTCACGCTTCTTTTGATGCAGCCCAGGATACGGTTGGCTTTCTGGGCTGCAAGTGCACACTGCCGGCTCATGTTAAGCTTCTCGTCAATCAACACCCCCAAGTCCTTTTCTGCAGGGCTGCTCTGAATCTCGTCTGTGCCCAACCTGTAGCTGTGCCTGGGATTGCCCTGACCCAGGTGGAGGACCTTACACTTGGCTTGGTTAAACTTCATAAGGTTGGCATTGGCCCACCTCACAAGCGCGTCCAGGTCCCTCTGGATGGCATCCCTTCCCTCCAGCGTATCAACCGAACCACACAGCTTGGTGTCGTCGGCAAACTTGCTGAGGGCGCACTCAATCCCACTGTCCATGTCACCGACAAAGATGTTGAACAGGACCGGTCCCAACACCGATCCCTGAGGGACACCACTCGTTACAGGTTTCCAACTGGACATCGAGCCATTTACCACAACTCTTTGCGTGCGGCCATCCAGCCAGTTTTTTATCCACCGAGTGGTCCATCTATCAAATTGATGTCTCTCCAATTTAGAGACAAGGATGTCGTGCGGGACAGTGTCGAACGCTTTGCACAAGTCCAGGTAGATGACATCAACTGCTCTGCCCCTCTCCATCAGTTCCGTGGCTCCATCATAGAAGGCCACCAAATTGGTCAGGCAGGATTTCCCCTTAGTGAAGCCATGTTGGCTGTCACCAACCACCTCGTTGTTTTTCATGTGCCTTAGCATGTTTTCCAGGAGAAACTGTTCCAAGATTTTGCCAGGCACAGAGGTGAGGCTGACTGGTCTGTAGTTCCCCGGGTCTTCCACCTTCCCCTTCTTGAAAATGGGGGTTACATTGCCCTTCTTCCAGTCATCGGGAACTTCACCTGACTGCCAGGATTTTTCGAATATGATGGACAGTGGCTTAGCAACTTCATTCGCCAGCTCCTTCAGGACCCGCGGATGGATTTCATCAGGTCCCATGGACTTGTGCACGTTCAGGTTCTTAAGATGGTCTCGAACCTGATCCTCTCCTACAGTGGGCCTAAGGTCTTCGTTCTCACAGTCATAACTGATGCCTGGGGCTCAATTCAGTTACTAAACACAGGCATGAAGAGTTCCCTGTATGCCAGGCAAGACGTCCACAGGGGCTGGCAGATAGGACACAAAAGGCTCATGTGCTGCTGGAGCAGCAGGTGGGGAAAAGGGATAACGGAGGGCACCTCAAGGAGCACTAACTCATGGATGTTTAGGCAAGTGAACTGAGCCTTTGCTGAGGTTGCAAGGGAAAAACCAAACCAAAACACAACAAACAAACAAAAACCCAACCACAAAGCCTATAAAAAAGCACAACGGTAACTGTGGTAGCTAACGCAAGAAAAAACCCCCATAAGGTCCTGACAAAGTAATGTTTCATAGAATCACAGACTGGTTTGGGTTGGAAAGGACCTTAAAGCTCATCCAGTTCCAACCCCTGCCATAGGCAGGGACACCTTCCACCAGAGCAGGTTGCTCCAAGCCCCTGTGTCCAACCTGGCCTTGAACACTGCCAGGGATGGGGCAGCCACAGCTCCTCTGGGCACCCTGTGCCAGCGCCTCAGCACCCTCACAGGGAAGAGCTTCTGCCTTAGATCTAACCTGAACTTCCCTTGTTTAAGTTTGAACCCATCGCCCTTGTCCTATCGCTACAGTCCCTGATGCAGAGTCCCTCTCCAGCATCCTTGTAGCCCCCTTCAGACACTGGAAGCTGCTCTGAGGTCTCCCTGCAGCTTCTCTTCTCCAGGCTGAACAGCCCCAATGTTCTCAGCCTGTCTCCATACAGGAGGTACTGCAGCCCCTGATCATCCTCGTGGCCTCCTCTGGACTTGCTCCAACAGCTCCATGTCCTTCTTATGTTGAGGACACCAGAACTGCACACAGTGCTGCAAGTGCGGTCTCATGAGAGCAGAGTAGATTTATACACATTTCTCTTGCCCAGTTTTCTTCCTCTTCCAAGTACATACTTTGTATTCACACACACAGCTTCTTCAAATCCCAGTATTTCTCTCCATCTTCTCTGCAGATGGTTTTCCTTCCCCTTGGTAGGCATTTACAAAAAGGATTCCACTGGTGTGAAAACACACTCCTGTGTTATAATCTCCTGTGAGAATATGTTCATGCCTTTGAATTCCCCATTAGAAAGTCCCCACCTTTTCTGAATCACCTGCCTCAAGCAAGGAACATCCTTCTCTCTGTGCTTTGTATCTGCCTGCCTGGAGTTCAGATGTAACAAACTGGTTTACCCCAGCGAGTGACTATCTCTGTCCAAGAGTGCTTCATTTGATTCAGTGATCGCTAAAACTAAATAGCCTTCAGTAATCAGCCCACAATCAGGTACAATTTGTGCTGGTATTTTCTCATATGGTGATGCAGAGAAGGCAGTTGTCTCTCCTGTTAGAGCTCACAGTCTGACCCACGAATCCATCAAGTGTCCAGTGTCAAATCATCATTCTTCACAGCCATATTTCCCAACTTGTTGGCAAGTTTCATGAAGTCTAATGATGAATGTCAACCACAGACTGCGTTCTGTGCACATGTGTACGTGTGTGAATACCCAGCTCCCTGCTAAATGTCATTCATCCCATTTTAGAAACATTCATATTCAAAATTATTCAGATCTTCCCAAGTGCCTCAGTGACAAGGGAACGTGTACTCTTATGTCAGGTGTCACTGACAATCCAAACTGCATCTGTTATTAGACTCTTTGGCAATTATATGTGGTAATAGGCTCATCTCCTGAAAGGTTTTCTATGTAACCCGTAAACCACCGTGAAGTTGAGGGGCTTTGCTTCAAGAGACGTTTGCTTCAAGGAAAAACATCTATTTGAAATCATTTTTCCCCAGCTGAGACCTAAACTAAAGCTAAACACAAACCACAGCCCATCTGTGCATGCAGAACCTTTTGAAGCATTTGTTCTAGTCGTATGTATTGCCTCTTCAAGTAATTCAGATACATGCGGCCAAATGCAGTATGTTTAATACAAAAAAGTATCATGTTTTTCCTGCCACAATTTCATGCTACATAACATATACTCCCTGACCAGGAGTTCTATATGTACAAGTCTATCATCATGGCAACCTGCAGCACAGCTCAAGTGGTACACAGTACACAGTTCTCATGTATTATGGTCATAAAAAGAACTGAGATTTGTGACAGAAAACACCCCACCAAAAGCCCATATGGCTTGCACTTAAGTCAACAGCACTCAGTAGTTACAGAATCTCATCCCTGCCATCAAAATACACCACTTTGTTCACATACAAAATGCAAGTAAAGAATCCCTTTGCTAAAAGCAAACAGAGCTGCACTCAAAACACAGAGCAAGGAGCTCAGCACAGGGCCAGAAAGAGTTGGAAACTGTAGAAAATACTTCATTAAATGCCCCTCGGATGGAATAGCACAGAGCAAGCCATGAAAATCAAAGCTGACACAAAGAAAGCAATTTTTACATAATGACTATTAATTGTAAAGTTCCTCCTGAGCAGCAAATGATAACAACTGTAAAACCAGGAAAAGAGTAATTGCTTTGACTCAGCATCCCAGCATATCTCTCCAGATCAAAAAACCCAAACCAACGCCCCAACCACCTGAATGAACTCAACTACTTGAAAGAAGGGTTTATTATATTTTAGATTATAGAATGACAGAGTGGTTTGGGTTGGAAAGGACCTTCAGATCATCCAGTTCCAACCCCCTGCCACGGGCAGGGACACCTTCCACCAGAGCAGGTTGCTCCAAGCCCCTGTGTCCAACCTGGCCTTGAACACTGCCAGGGATGGGGCAGCCACAGCTTCTCTGGGCACCCTGTGCCAGCGCCTCAGCACCCTCACAGGGAAGAACTTCTGGCTTAGATCTAACCTGAACTTCCCCTGTTTCAGTTTGAACCCATCACCCCTTGTCCTATCGCTACAGTCCCTGATGATTATTAGCCAGTTCAGTCCTTCTAAAGATTCACTTAATGCCTCATCATTTGCCATTTAACATATAAGTTAAATACTCTTCACTGATTTTTACCTTAACCTATTTAAATGGATTTACTGGCTCACTTGTTTTGTACTAATTAGGTACCATCTTTCTAATCAAGACAGCTGGAACTTTCAAACACACTTTTCTTCCACAATAACCTTTAAAAAGGTCTTTTTCTTAATGCATCACTAAGTGTTTTGCTTACAGTCACACAAGGCCTGAAGTGCTTCGCCTCTTTCAGGCTCTCCATCCTATTTTCTTCAACTTTCTTAAGGCTTTCAGTCACAAAATTCAACACCAACAAGAGGCTGCACTCAGTGAAGCTTCCTGGAAAATAAGACAGATATCCCATGACAACCATTGAACTGATACTGGGAAATTCTGAATAAATCCATTGAAACAACGTGAATTACCACAGATTTCCTATAAAGCAGCTGTTTCAGAGCTGCAATGGGGTGACCCATCTTAAAATGCCAAAAATCCGAACATTCACTGGAAAACTGCAAATCCTGTCTGAAATCCAAAGTTTTGTTCCTTGTAAAGTGCTTCTCCTGGGGTGAGAAGTGCTGCTCCGGGGGCGAGAATATTTACAGCTATTGCCACCATCTCGCTAGAATCAATCTCCTCCATTGAAAGTCAGTGATTGCAACTAAACTAAATACACTTGAACATGACAGACTCCAGAGGCAAAGAAAACAGGTTAGCTTTGCTTACACTGAATGTTTGACAAGGTGATTCTGAAGGAGGAAATAATTTTATTCTATACATAAAAGAAAGTGAAAACCAGAAATAGGCATCAACCAACCTACAATGATTCATCAAGTGATGCCCTTGATCTTTAGTCTTGTCAGCCCAGCACTTTACCTGTTGTGCCGTACAGCTTCACAACACACAAAGCTTTAGTTTATCTTGAAATGATTCCTAGAATGTTTCCTACATTCCTAGAATGTAGGAAACACACTCCAACCTGTGTTTCTATACAGTTAGCAAAGGCATGTCCTCAGGCCATGTCATTCGCGCTCTCCTCTCTTCCTCTGCAAGCTCCCTGGGAGGAATGAAGAGGGTTAAACCGTATGAAGCAGGAAGCACCACAGATTGCAAAGCCAGGAGCACCCGAATAACTTATCATCACGGCCAGTTCTGGTCAGGTTTTGCTATATTTTCTTTTAACAGGTATTGTAGCGATTCTTTTTTCCTGGAAGAGTGAAACGCAGAAGCACACATCTCAAAGAAGAGGTTTAAAATCGTGTTTGTTGCTTATTAAATCAAAAGGCAGCTAAGCGACATGAACTGAATGCAGCTGCTGGAAGGAAAATCCTTTCCAGCTATCTGAAAACAGACACCGGCGTGAGTAAACAGAGATCAAACCCTTCCCCAGGTTGTGTAAGGGGAGTTCGGGTGGTTTCTTGTCGTCTCGGTAAATGAGCACAGAAGAACGTGTAACCGTGACCTCTAGTGGCTACACTTCGAGTAACCACAGCAAGAGCCTGCGGAGTCCTCTGCTGCCGTGGGCCCGGACTCGGATCCCTCTCTGAGTGTTGTTTAGGAGACAACAAATAGGGCTAAACCCAGTAGCGCTTACTCGCATTCTGCTTTAAATCAACCATTTCCACTAAACAACTAGGTGGCTGTCCCTTTATTCTGCTACATCTAAATGCGCCTTACAAATCTCAGCCGAGAGAGTAACATGGCAGCACCAAGAACAAAACAACCCCAAACCCAACCCAGAAAGATAAGAAGACGTATCTACAGCAAGAACGGGGATGGTAAAACACCGGTTTAACCGGGATGTCCCTTTACAGCCACGGCGCTTGTGTGACAGCTCTTTGGCGCTGGTTTTGAAGAGATGTACTCACCGCCGCTGCCTCCCGACGGTCGGAGGCACATTCGCAACTGGAAGCACTTCACGGAAAGGGAGAGCTGTAGCTTGACTGATTTCACCCCGTGATGCTCCAGATGTCAATAAGCCTCGAAAATACCACAAAGAATTTAAAACCCCACGAGTGGAAACGCAGAACCCCCTGGACATACTGCAACCAACTGGAATCAAAGCTATAGACAGCAGGCAGGGTCGTACCAGCTGCTGATGGTATAACGACGGATGGAGATGGGTGTAGGACACAAGAAGGTGCCTCAGACATGAGGCTGAGGTGGATGGCAGAGGGAAAAAGGCTCTTCTCGAGGCACCTCACTCTTCCTGATGTCCATACGCTATGGGGGGGGGGGACACGACAGTGTTTCCTCATCCAGATGTGCAGGGGGTGGGGGACGGGCTCTGGGAAGACCCCCGCCTTGCAGGACGGCCCCTTGCACCGGGGATCAGCGGTGCGCGGCTCCAACGCTTCACTTCCAGCTTTGGTTTGGAGGGCGGTGTGTGTGTGTAATAAACGCCCCCAAAGTTCGGGGTTTGATGAACAACTTCGCTCTTGCGCCGCTCGGGCGGCCGAGGACGGGCCCCTCTGGCCGGGGCGGGGTGGGGGGGGATCCCCGAGGGGCGGGGGAGCCCCGCGCTGCGCTCCGCTCCATGTGCGCGGGCGCGGGAGGAGGCGTGTCTCCCCCCACCCTCCCCGCCGTCGCCGCGCCGCCTCCCGCTCGGCTGTGAGCCGGCACCGGCGGAGCAGAGCTGGGCGGCGGGCGCGGAGCTCACCGGCCCGGCCATGCCCCTGCGGGGCCCGGCGGAGGCTCCCGCCCGCCGGCGCTGAGGCCGCGGCCGCACCTGCGGGCGGCCCCGTGTCGTGCCGGGGCGGCTCTCCCGCCTCCTCCCGCTCCCTCCCTTCCTCTGTCGCTCCCTCCCTCCGCGCCCGCCCCGTCGCCGAGCGGAGCCGCCAGCGGTGCGAGCGGAGCTGGAGCCGGGGCTGCCCGCACCGCGCCGCCCTGCCCTGCCCTGCCCGCCCTTCTCCTCCTCCGTCCCGCCCAAGCCATGAACTTTGGCCGCGGCCCCTCGGTGGTGTTGAACGTCGGGGGCACCCGGTACTCCTTCTCCCGGGAGGTGCTGAAGGATTTCCCGCTGCGGCGGGTGAGCCGCTTGCACGGCTGCCTCTCGGAGCAGGACGTGCTGGAGGTGTGCGACGACTACGACCGGGAGCGGAACGAGTACTTCTTCGACCGGCACTCGGAGGCCTTCGGCTTCATCATGCTATACGTGCGGCACGGCCACCTGCGCTTCGTGCCGCACATGTGCGAGCTCTCCTTCTACAACGAGATGATCTACTGGGGTCTGGAGGGCTCCCACCTCGACTACTGCTGCCAGCGCCGCCTCGACGACCGCATGTCCGAGACGTGCACCTACTACGCAGCGGAGGAGCCGCCGGGGGAGCCGGCCCGCGGCTCCGAGGGCAAGGGCCGGCGGCCGCCGGGGGCTGAGGGCAGGAAGTGGCTGGAAAGGATGCGGAGGACTTTCGAGGAGCCCACGTCTTCCGTGGCCGCCCAGGTCCTGGCCACCGTCTCCATCATCTTCGTCATCGTGTCCATGGTGGTGCTGTGCGCCAGCACCCTGCCCGAGTGGCGGGCGCCGGAGAACCGCAGCGTGGAGGAGCAGAGCAGGTACACAGCAGAGTCAGTGAGGGAGCCCTCAGGGTAGGAGGATCCTTTATTTTCCCGCTGTCCGGTCCCCGTGTGTCCCGTCCAGTGTGTCCTGCCCCTCGTCCTGACGGTCCGTAGCTGTCACCCGCCGCCGGCGGACATCGCTTTAAACCCGCTGCCCTGAACGGGGGAGCCGGGGGGGAAGGTGTGGGGGCCTCTCGGGGCAGCGGGCTCTGCCGGGGGCTCCGAGCGGCGGGGAGCGGGGCTCGGGCAGGCAGCGCGCAGGCAGGCAGCGCATCAGGTGCCAGCGGAATACGGCTCTCTTCTCTGTAAGGGTGTCTCCGACTGTGCGGGGTCTTGGAGCTCGCTCTTCCCCCGTTTCAGGAGCCGCGGGACTCCTTGCCCATGCAGAGAAGTTAGAACACTCGGAAAATCGTGAGGTCTTGCGATTGTGGAGATTAAAAAAAAAGGGAAGGACAGCCCCAAAAGAATGCAACTCCCTTCTGTTTTCCTTTGGGGAAAGCACTGTGTGTACGCTGCCTGTATTCATTCTGCTGGAGAAGATCCAGTGCCTGTTAGGGTTCTGCTCGTGTAAACCTGTGTATGTGGGAACAGCCTTAATCCTGTTCCTCCTTCCATCTCGGATTCTCTGTGTGGGGAACACAGGAGATGATCATGCTGCGCATTAAGCTCCTGCAAATGCATCATACAAGCGCCCCAGCATATGAATGTAACATATATTTACATTTCCTTTAAATAAAATGTATGTAAGCACACTAAACATTGCAGAACAGCTGCAGAAACCAGGGCGTGGGCTGTAAAACTCCATCCCGACAGGACTGAGCAAGGACAAAGCCTTTTCCATCTTCTTTGTGACCTCAGTTTAGGGTTACATCAATGCAACTCTGCTGACTTCAGTATCATTGTGCTTGCTTGCTCTCTGTTCTGTTCTCCAGAGAACAGAATCAAAACCAATCCGGTAGGATTTTTCCCATAAATAAGATATATAAAGGAAGAGGGACAGGGGGTTGTTTGTTTATTAACTTCTCACTTCTTTTAAAACAGGATATTCAACAAAGTTTTCAGCTTCTGCTCTGCCACAGGGGCCCTACAGTGAAATTGCAGCCTTGTCATTATGAAATCATCATCTTTTACCATAGAGTTAATTGGAACGTGATATATTATATCCTAGCAGCCAAATTAATTCCTTGGAAAGTATGTTCAGAGTTTCCATTAGCTTAATGGAAAAGTGCACCTGTATTTCTCATTGTAGTTGAGCCAAAGTATTAATTGTATGAGCAAAAAGAGAGATACCGATTTAGAAGCTGTTTATTCCTGCTTAAATTCAGGTATGTCAGAAGTTGTTCTTACAGGTTCTTCCAGTTCAAAAGCCTTCCTTGAGATTTGCAAGGTTATTTCAAAGGGTGGATGCTCTGGGTGATCTTTTTGTAAGGCAGAAAATTGCTTAGATACCCCCAACAGATAGGGGAAAATAGATACAGCACTACCATAGCATTAACAACATCGGGCATACCTTTGTTCACATCTTCATGGGGTGGGAGTTAACAGCAGTTCTTTTCCTGAGAGAGTTCAACTTGCAGAGGAACAAGGCATGTGACGTGTAATCTTTCTTTCATAGTGCCTTTGGCTTCAAGAACCTCTGTGTATTATACACACACATCCTTTTACTCTTCTGAATGATTGCATATTGAAGGATCAGGTCCTAAATACTAAGGTAAAGCGTAGGTGAGCACTTCGCAGTGCAGTCAAGGCTGCTTTTAAACCCCAAAGGACCACTATCACTGGTAGGGCGAGTTTCTTCGGTACCAGCAACAGACAAGAGAGGGATTACCCTAAGGGTTGTAGCTCAGCAGACCCTAACATCTTGCGAGTCTGTCACATGCAGACACTGATACATGTTCACCCGTGTGCTCTCGCTGCACAGAAGCTGATCACAGTTCGATAGCGAACACATGGAAGACAGATAACAGATGTATTCTTTCTGCCCACAGCTGCCGAAGTGCCTTGTTCTATTATAGGAGCCACTCCTTTCTTGGTTGCATATGCTGCACCGCAACTAAAAAGCCTCTTGTATCTGGAAAAAAAAAGGTGCGAGCTACAGTCGCTTTTACGTGAGTGATCCAGTTCAGTTCAACTACTTACACACGCCATAGGATTTGACCTGACATCGTCAGTTGTCATCTCACTGTATTTCCACTTTAGTTGTTGACATCTTCTTTTCTTCTGTCTGTAGTGATTTCACTTAGAATGAGTTGGCTTTTGAAAGCCTCAGTAGCCGAGTGGCTGGTCTGAAAGCACACAGGAGTGCCTGGGACTGCCTACTCTGGCAATACTGTCCAAGGGCGCTTGAAAATCCAGTGACTGGTTTCTGATGCATTTAAAAGTTTGAAGCCAAATTCTGCGCTTTGTTTATCAACCATTTAACCCATATTAACCATAAGAGGTTCCTCATAGAAATGAAGAAATTCTGTCTTAACATGATAAAACAATGATGATGGTTTTTGTCAAGAGGAATTGTGACACGAACACTGCATGCGAGTGAGTTCTGATTCACATGGCACTGCAATGACTCTTGTGAAGACTTTACTTTATTCTAAAAACATCTTTTGTACTTACTATCAGGAAGCCGTGATACTACCCCCCTTGTCCTTCTCTTGATGTTATGTTACAGCTCAGAAAGGTGCCACATGGATAATGTCTGTGGCTGAACTGGGGTAACCATGCCCAGGCCCCCTTTGGCCAGCTGCAGTGAAATCAGCTCGAGCAACGTGTCTCCAGCTTACCTGGGCATCATCCCTAAAGCCATAGGCTCACTGACTCTGGAATTTACAGAATCAGCCTCTTCAGTGAGGTTTGCATGGGGGTTCCTGTGGCTCCCACCTAATACCAGCTCTGGTTATTTTTCTTGTATCAACACCACAAGAGGAATTGAGTCCGCCAAACAGAAATCATTATATTGTTCTGACTTCTCATGGTGACCACGCTCTCAAAGGGTGAACATGGCTATTTCTTATCCTTTGGAGCAACACCCTGGGGAGGGCAACAGAGAACCCCATGAGTAAGCCTTTTTAAGGAGAGAGGGATGGGGAATCTGACCTCTGAATTTCAGAGGTCTTACAGACACTGGCATTCCTTGTAATTCCTTGGTTTGCAGTTCCATTCCCCAGGTCCATTCTTGGGATGAGGGATGAGTTATTCAATTTCTTGTGGTTTCAGATTCTTGCTCTCTTCCCTGCCTTGGCATGTTTCACTTAGAGCTAAAGATTTGCATCAGATTTGCACAGTTTAGGAGCAGACAGCAGGGACGCCTGTCTCCCCTTCTGTTGCTTCTGGCAATTTCAAGTCATCTTTGCTCTCCTCTGAACAGTGCCAGGAGATGCACATTGCGGGTCTCTGCGCAGGAACCTGTCCGTACACCAATTTAGGATCATAATCCTTTGGGAAGAGTTTCTCAAGCCAGTAACACAAAGTCATTTGAAGCTGCTTTACTGCCAGCACAGTTCTATCTACCTGCCTTTAAACTATTTTTCTAATGCTAAATACATGTAGCTTGTTAGCACAGGGGAAAGACTGGTGCCCCTTTGCATAGAATCACAGACTGGTTTGGGCTGGAAGGGACCTTAAGATCATCCAGTTCCAACCCCCTGCCATGGGCAGGGACACCTTCCACTAGAGCAGGTTGCTCCAAGCCCCTGTGTCCAACCTGGCCTTGAACACTGCCAGGGATGGGGCAGCCACAGCTTCTCTGGGCACCCTGTGCCAGCGCCTCAGCACCCTCACAGGGAAGAACTTCTTCCTTATATCCAACCTGAACTTCCCCTGTTTCGGTTTGAACCCATCACCCCTTGTCCTATCGCTCCAGTCCCTGATGAAGAGTCCCTCCCCAGCATCCTTGTAGCCCCCTTCAGACACTGGAAGCTGCTCTGAGGTCTCCACGCAGCTTCTCTTCTCCAGGCTTTCCACTTACTAATCATGCTTAATTTTATATTGAGAGAATCAGTCAGTTATCAAGCCTATATGATTGCTGTGTTCTTAAGCAAAAGCAAATCAATGCAGTAACTTCTCCATACAGCATCCCTCACCTGGTGCTGGTAGCTTGGGGTTTTTTTCCATCTCTGCAAAACATCAGCTTAAAAAGTTGCATTTGAATGTTAAGACACACAAAAATCAGCATTCCTTTACGGTGTTTCAGAACACCTGAATGCTCACGTCCAACATTGTTCAAAAAACCCAAAATGACTTCTTTCCTGGGTAACGCCTAACCCGAACACCACAGTTTTGCTAGGTTAAAACAGGAGGGTGAAGGTAAAGGAGGGAACTACAGACCTAGGTTAAAAACAGATGTGGATTCTTCTAACGAATTTATGAGCTTTTTAAAAAATAAAGGTAACATGAAGAACAGAAGCATACCAATGCCTGGCTTAACAAACCCACTAGTGCTAGGTGCCACTCGTGTTCAGAGTACATGGAAAAGACACTGAGGACCCGAGGTATCCTGTGAGAGCTGTGAAAGGCGTTTGCGCCTTCCCTGGCGAGTGCTGGGTTGTTACAGCCTCCCACATATGGCACCAGAGTTTAATGCATCAAGACATGTTTCTGCTACCAAAACAGGGATAGAATGGAAAAAAGCCAGTGAGGTTTTTCGTGCAGGGAAACTGGCTGCTCTGTGGCCTTCCTGTGCTGTTCATAGTGAGACAGAAACCCTGCTCATTTCCAAAGGATTAAAAACATCCCCCAAACATTTGCTGGAACGACCAGTCCTCTTCCTGAGCAGGAATTTGACCATTCTGGTGACTGCTTGGATGATTTTCAGCTTTAATGTGCTTGACATGGAAATAGGCTTTAGCAACAATTTAACAAATCAGTGCCGACAGACTTTAATCTTTAATCCTGTCATATCCTGTCTTTAATCATATCATCTGTTTTCCTCATGTGTCCCGTTGATGTGTATGTTTTATTTACAAGCTTTACAGATAATAGTGCCATAAGAAATACTTTGACTAGGTTTCAACCACCTCAGAAGGGAATATTGAACGTATTCAAATTGGCATGCTGGGGCAAAGAATAATGCTAAGAGGAAATGCTCTAAGACATTCACAATATTATTTTTTTTTTTAAAGTAATAAATATTTGCTGAATATTTCAATAACGTTTTCAGGAAATCATCTTTTCTGGAGTGGTTTAACTCATTGTACATCAACCACCAGCTTATTCTGAAAGGAAGTTATCAGATGGCACAGAAAATGGAACAGTGATGGGATTGCAGTAGAAGCGAGGCTTGCAAAGGTTTTCTGTTTATGGACAAAGAACTCATTAGAACAATCTTGAAAGGCTATTAAGTACCAAGAGGCTTAGAATTGTAGAAGAAAAACCCTCTTTCATGTGCTTAGCTCTGGGGCAATGAACAGCAAGATTGAGCAGAAATAACCTGTAACTGAATAAAAATGAGGACTTAGGATTTTCTCTGATTATTTATAAACTTTGGGAGGAATCTTCAAGGAAGCACTTCCTGAGGTTATTTTTCATTTGCCCTCTCCTTTTGAATAGCAGCTGTTTTAAAACTGAACTGATGGGGGGGCTGGACACACCAACCAAAACCCATGACGGACATTTACAAAATAGGTACTACATTTTACCATGTAAAGCTCGTGATTTAATTACACAGCTATAGATTGTAATACAGCATTATTCCAGGAATAGGCAATAAAAGGCAGTTTGTCCTGTGAATATGCAGCAAATACTTTAAGAACTGTTTACAGAAGATGCAGTAACTTCAGCCTTCTGAGTTCATGCGGTTTATTTGCCTTTAACTTCATACTCAGTTAAGCTCTCTTGAGGACTAACTGTTAAATTTGCTTTCCTTGTTGGATGTTATTTATCCATTGAAAAGGTTAGCTATAAAGATAAGTCACTACAAGGAGAGGAGAGGGAGACGTGAGCTGAAAGTGAGAATGTGGCTTGTAGCCCTCTAGATTTCCCAACAGGCCAGAGGTTTCTAGTTCTCACCAAAGCACTTACTTTGACGTGATTCACCAGGACTGCTGAAATCCATCTACACAGGCAAAAAGGAGTGACAAATAGAGGGA
Organism: Strigops habroptila; assembly: GCF_004027225.2. Lineage (NCBI taxonomy): Eukaryota > Metazoa > Chordata > Aves > Psittaciformes > Psittacidae > Strigops > Strigops habroptila. The sequence goes on from NC_046359.1 coordinate 40,466,432, forward strand.
AAATGGAAAAGATGTTCCACTGGTGGCTAAGAAGTAAGGAGAGGACAGAAAAGAAGTAAGGGACACTCTGCTTCTATGTCCTCCCTAGCCAGGATGCATACAAGTGCTGAGAAAGAAGGATAAATGTGAAATGGAGAACTGGAAGAGCAATATGTAGCAGAGTGGCAGTAACACATCTCCTACTATCTTGATCTCGCTTTGTCATTTCTGCATCAGTGATGTTCCTTAGCTCTCTTCCAATCCGTTCTACAAGAAAAGGCATCTTCAGTCCTTCCTTCTGAAGTATAACTGATATACAGTATTTCTTGTGCTAGGAAGTGCCAGAGTAAAACAATGGATTGATCACATTTTCACTTGCACAACTATTTCCCAGTTAATAGCAGGCCCCTGGGCCAATGTTGATTCATAAAGAAGACAAGACTTCCGTCTCTTTCCTCGGCTTATCTTTTTTACCAACAGTCTGAGTGAAGCAAACTGTTGACTTCTCATCCCAACAGGTCTGAAACCAACCTGATATGAAACTGGGGAGTTGAAAATCCTACATACAATCACAGCTTTATTTGGTATTGCAATGGTCAGGGCCTAACTTCCTTAAACCTTGACTCAGAGATAACCTGCCACATTTGTGCCAAAATGAAGGAATCACGTTTCCAAGGTGATCAAGGCATCAGGAGGCAATACCAAGTGAAAAAGCTTTAAATAATTACAGATTGCTTTTTCATGTAAATGCTCCGTGTCACAAGATACAGGCAGCACTGTTGAGAAATCTCATAACGTGTAATGAAATAGTTTGGTGGAATTGTTGAATGTTTCTGACTGCAATATTCCATCCAGATCCATTTTTGCTTTTAATCATTACATGAGATCTCAACTAGCCAACATAAAAGTACATTAAGACTTTATAAGTGTGTCCATTACTACGATCTTGCTGTTTGACTGATTTTACTAAGGAAAGTCTTAGGTATTTCCTCATCGTGTGCAACAACGATTTAAGAGAACCTACCCTGAGTTCTTTCATCCAAAAGGAACGATAATCCACATTCATACAATAACTTCTATATATTCTGTACATGACTCTTGTTTAGAAGACATTCCGATCCGAGCATTTTTTACAGTAAATGAAATGTGCATCCGAGGTAGTGCTCACTCCCCTTCATTACTAAAAGAAACAAGATTATTTTCAAAAGCTTAATCTTTAAGAGAACACAGCATTCTTCAGACCAAGCTATTCTGGAAATTCACAGGTCTTTCCATCAAAAGGTGCTAAGAGGAACAAATGTTTTATAAGCCCTTTATGAAGAAAGGCCACTTGCTCCAGAACTTTCATTGTTATTCATGAAATGAGAAAAACAGGGTCTGGTTTTAGAGAATAATTATTTTGTTAAGTAATTAATTGATGTTCATTTAAATCTGCTGTGGCTGGTATGACAGTGTCCCTTAGGACTTTACATCAACTGTCTGTTACTGTTTCCTCCATTTTTTAGCATAAAACTCAACAAATAAACAGAAATTAATCATAAATAAATAAAACTTTAGTGTATGAAGCTTCGATGCAAGTTAGTTTATAGAGTCTATCAGCATAATTACAGCTGTTCCAGAAGATTGTTTTTCTAGCAGGCCACTGTATTAATAATAATAGATTTCAGACCTGGTAAAAAATGATGCAGATGTGCTGGGGAAGCAGGCTTTTAGGTATGAAATGACAGTTGGATTATTACTTGCAAATCATTAAGTTGCTCCAGGCATTACCTTGTTAGGATGCCTGCAGTACCAAAAAAAGCTGTGATTGTATGCAGCATTTTCAACTCCCCAGTTTCATATCAGGTTGGTTTCAGACCTGTTGGGATGAGAAGTCAACGGTGACTGGCTTCTGCTTCGCTCAAACTGTTGGTGAAAAAAGATAAGCAAAGGAAAGAGGAAAGAGCCGCTTCCGTGCCCTCCTGTATTAAAGAAGTGTGCTCAGTCTGAATTTTTAAGACTTGGGTTCTTTTCAGATGGGAGATTTGAGACTACAGCCCCAACAGTTATAAAATAATCTCAGAGGAACATTGTCTTCTGTTCCTACCTTGCACTGGTTTCAAGTTGAGATATTCTCAAGCATCATTCACTGCACTGGGGCTTGAAAATATTTAAGAACATATTGAAATCACCTTTCAGGATTTCTTTTATTCAGGCCATTATTTGTATTTGGCAAGAAGATGATCTTGCTTTGGTTACTTTGACCTTTTTGCTGCAACATAGTTTAGGTGGAGTTAAAACAAAATCAATAATGCAGAGCGTAGTGATAAATGGGAGGACATGAGCTTACTACTTTGTGAACCCAATGATGAACAATAAAATACCACCTGTATTTAGTGGTAATACCTATAAAGTTCTGAATATAGTTCTAGGTAAGCCCCTGTTTGGGATGCAGATCAGACCGGTTTAGGTTGGTTCCTGAAGAACCATTTGCATGAATTAGCCAATGCAAAAGCTGATTTTTGCCTACGCAATCTTCATTTCCATTTTAGTTTAGCAGTCTGGTTCTATACATTGCTGTTCATAACCAGCCACTTCGCTGAGCCATAGACCTTGGCATTCTAAAGTGAGTCAGGCCTCACAGATTTAAAACAAAAAAGAAACAAAATCCCCAAGCCTCATTTCTTGTAGGCTTCCAGTTTTTGTAGGCGTATTTGCCCACTATTAGGACCAGTAGCAATCTATGATACAAAGAAAATGATCAGTGACTTCTCAGCAATGATCAGTCTAAACTCTTCACTAGACCCTCAGGTTAATTGCTGAAACCTGGTGCACCGTGTGTCAGATGAGAGTAGCACGGCTTTCTGTTCGTTGTTTGTGAAGGTCTCAGTGTCAATTTGGTGATGTCTGTGCCCAAACCAAACAGCCACTACCGTTTCTGCACAGAACATAAATACTGCACTTTGTTTCTTTTGACAGGATAATCGAAGCTATCTGCATAGGCTGGTTCACTGCAGAATGCATCGTGAGGTTCATCGTCTCAAAAAACAAGTGTGAGTTTGTCAGAAGACCTCTCAACATCATCGATTTACTGGCGATTACTCCTTACTACATCTCTGTCCTAATGACAGTTTTCACAGGGGAAAACTCGCAGCTCCAGAGGGCTGGAGTCACCTTGAGGGTCTTAAGAATGATGAGGATTTTTTGGGTGATTAAACTGGCTCGTCATTTCATTGGCCTTCAAACGCTTGGTCTGACTCTGAAGCGTTGTTACAGAGAGATGGTGATGCTCCTTGTCTTTATCTGTGTTGCTATGGCAATTTTCAGTGCACTCTCCCAGCTTCTTGAAAATGGGCTGGACTTGGGAACAAAGAATAAGGATTATGCCAGCATTCCTGCTGCTTGTTGGTGGGTGATCATCTCGATGACCACAGTGGGTTATGGTGACATGTGTCCCATCACTGTCCCAGGAAGGATTCTTGGAGGAATTTGTGTGGTCAGTGGCATCGTGTTGTTAGCCTTGCCGATCACTTTCATTTATCACAGCTTTGTGCAGTGTTACCATGAGCTCAAGTTCCGATCTGCTAGGTACAGTAGAAGTCTCTCTGCTGAATTCTTAAACTGACCAAACTTGCATTCTGTTGTAGTTACTTGCTAAGCTTTGTCTTAGAGGAGAATGATGGAAGGTCCCTTCGCGTGTCCTCCTTGACTGGATGGTCCGATGGAACAACATTCTCGCCAGCCTGGAGGAAACCCGTCACCATTCAGACAGGAAGGATGGCCATCTGCCTTGGGCATCTTGCAGGGAGAGGGAGTGATGCTTCAAATTTGAGAGAACAAAATTAACACAAGAGGATTCAGAAGTCCTCAACCAGACCAGCTTGGTCTTCAGTTTGCTTTTCCACTTAAAAGCAGAACAAAAAAATGGGCTTAACACTAAGCTCTGTCATTCCCATAATTACATCCATTCTAAGCAACGTGTAGCAGAAGTTTTTCAAAGATTTCAATATCTAAATGCTCTGTAGAGGCATTGATAACTTCTTGCCTGAAGTATCTCCACTTTTAACTCAGATAACCAAACTAGATACTGAAGGAGAATCACTGCTACTTTTGAGCTTCATCACAAGAGTAGAGCTGGTTCTATAACTCAGGAAAGATGAATAATACATGACTGTAGGGCAAAAAATCTTGAGGCCTGATTCTGATCTTTGAGGAAGCACACAAATCTTCTGTAAAACCAGTGAAGTCAGTGGCATTTGCCTGAATTTGATAATTCAAAGTGCAAGAAGTGCACCTCTGAATGTTGTAGCAAGGACTTCCTCAGAATCACAGAATGGTTTGGGTTGGAAGCGACCTTAAAGATCATCTAGTTCCAACCCCACTAGACCAGGTTGCTCAATTAGCCACAATTAATTTCTTCTCTGGAACCAAATCGTTAGTGGAAGCAAGTGTTGTACTTTACAAAGATCAGCATAAAAAATCAGGCATTGATAAATACATTTTCTGGTAGCTTAGTGGGGGAGCTATCCATATCTTACATACATTCAGTACAGCTCCATCCATCTGAAGTCACGTACTCATAAACATAGATTCCCCCCATTTAATTAAACATATATATCATAGTGAAGGTTCTCTAAGACCAATTGTAAGATTCCATCACTTGCAACAGTCTGGAGAAAGCACTGGTAAAAAAAAGTAGCTGCTCCCTTTTAAATGAGACTTTTCATCATCTTTAAATTCTGCAATCCTTACTGAAGGATACACTTTAATGGTAGTTTAAAAATAAATGTAGAAAGCCCAGAGCATACCAAAGAAAGTAAAATATAGAAGTGTGAGTTGCACTTGGCACAATGGTATATTCTCTAATGTAACTAGAAAATGAATCAAATTAGGTTCTGAAATACTGTTCACTACATTTCTTGTGTAGTACTGACTTAATAGCATCAGTCAGTACAATTCTGAAAGGCTGCTACATACAAATGTGCAGGTAGATACTGTTTTAGTATTGATATTAAGTATTGACATTTAGTATTGACATTAAGGTACAGCTTTACACATTTGGGTACCAAAAAACATCAAAAGGGAGCTTTCTTATTAACGTAGAAGTTGAGAGTCATCAGCATAGTTGAATTTGGTGTGCTTGCCTGAAAATACTGCATTTACTATTACTGTGCTGTAGAAGCATCTTTTATATACATATTTGTCAAAAGCTTTAGAAGCAAAATGAGTACCACCTAGAAAACACATCTCTGGAATTGCTCATTCAGAGAAAAGTACCACGTTGGTCAATAGCCAGTACACTGAAGGCTCTACCTTGAGACCTGAAAAATCCATTCTCATTTTAGGTGGTCTTAGTCTTAAGTAGTCTTAAAGAATGACATTGCAAACACAATTTGTCTGAAGACCTGAAAAGAATTTTAGTATCCTTCTTACAGACAAGCTTGACTTTTCCTTCAGTAGCATTTCAAGACTATATTATTGAGTACCATTACAGCCATCCCTGGGTTTCTTGTCATGTTCTGGTGTTCAGGTTAGCTCTGTAGTTCTGTCTCTATATTTATACCTTTTGTATCAGAATCATGTCATTCAGAAACCGGCTCCAGCGTTCCACAGAGAGGTGAATATGAGATCAGCAAAAATGTCTTTCTTAGGTGAGATTCACAGCTGATGTCAGTTGGGCAAGGTGTGACTTCAGAGACACTGAGATGTTTTACACCAGTGGAGATGCTGGCTCTGTATTCCTGCATGTGTACTTATATATATCCTGCATATATTATATATTATAGTCAGTGGAAATGCTGGGGTTTTTTTTTTTCTCCTTACAAAAAATGTCCTCCTTGACAAAATTGAGATTTCCGACTTTAAACCGAGCACAGCTGGTGAAGAAAATGACATTTTCATCTTCTAATGAAAAGTTTGACAGTATCAAAACAATTTTCAAGGAGAAAAGTGCTATTTTTTTTGGATTTCTGCTCCAATTTCTCTTTTTCCATTAAAAAAACCAACCACGTAAGAACTCAGCCCTACAGATTTTCATCTGCGGTTTGTAATGCTTGGGAAAAATACTGGGTTTCATAAAACTTACTTTGTCTTTTGTCCATATATTGTATTTAACCAAACCAGTACTCTTGAGATACAACCCTCCTCCCACAGAACACCCAAACCATCGTCATGATGACAATAGTTTGAAATCCATACAGAATGTGAATATAAAGTATGTTGCAGTCTTGATTTCAAGACAAAATAAAATGCATTTCAGCACTGCCTATAAATCTAATCTTTTGATGCCTGTACAAAGGAAAAAATAGAAATTACTGCACATAGTAACTTGTGAATACCAAGTTGCACCATGAATCATTTTGTATAAGCAATTAAGGACAGGATGTTTTCAAAGATCCAGGCTATATGTGGGATACAAACAAAATGTCTGATCCTTTATGAAGTGTTTTCCAGCTAAAGAATCCTTTCCTAGGGTAAAAAGATTATCTAATGAAAATAATTGCGCAAAGGAAGTGTGTGGACATTAAGTCTCACTTCTTTAACCGCTTATGTTCACTTTTTATATGGCAAAATGTGAACAGAGTGACCTAATGTATTTTTTAATTTGAGTTAAAATATTTTGCTCTATATAAGCCCATTAAGAAGAGGTACTGGGGTGGGGGTTTTCTTTATTCATTTTTTATTGTTGTATGGTTATCAGTGTGTAGAGTTTAGTTTCCTTAGAAACCAAGTTGAAGTAACATGATCTCAATGGTAGCCTTAAACCAGAATTTCATAGGCTAAATCAGGTTCCTGACTTCTAGTAATATATATCATCTTATTTCCAATGGACCAGTGGTTTTTTAGTGAAACTAAGAAAAAATGAATGACATGTAGTCAAAACTAAGCGTACTTTTAAGCAGATGAAACTGTTCTATTAGAACTTGAGCCCGTGTTTTGCGCAGACATGGGGTGTAACACTCAATTTCAAAATACAGCATTTCAAAGCCACCCAAAGACAAACTGGCTCATTCGTAATGATTGCCAGTTTGAACACTATACAGTAAAATACTTCATGGGCAGTACCTCTTTCGATATCTGAAACATTCAGAGTTGGACCAAAATAGATGAAATACAAATGTAATAAAACTGGGGATACATGAAGACAGCTTCTGTGATCCAGCCTTTCTGTTCATCTAAAACTAAAACAAATGCCAGTAGGTTTTGAACTGCCATTGTATGTTTCGATGACCACAAAGGTTAATCATACATTATATACTAGGTTCAATCCTTAGGACTGACCTGTTGGGAACTATATATTTGGCTGCAATCCCTCAAGGTACTGTGTGCCATTTAAAAGCATTTGATCACTAATGAAATCACTGGAATCAAGAAGTTGTCTGGGTGCATTTTCCTTCTACAGTGCTGCGTGAAGCGGCATCCCACAGATCACAAAGAATGGAAGAATATAATTTCCCCTGATGTAAGAATTGGAAACAATATTGTCTTGATGAATACTCATCAAAACAAAAAAAAGATCAATTTGACTGATTTTAAACAGTCAAATTACCATTTATCCGCATGGGGATCAGATGTGATATTTATTCTTACTGTACAATGGCCTACCCTGTTGTATATAGCAGCAAGCTTGATGAAGATAAAAACCCTGTTAATGTAAAATTCATATATTGCTACCCATGTTTTTAAAGGAAAAGGGACCAGCTTTTCATATCCTGTATGCAATTTGTCCCCATAAAGGAATCGGTCTTTAGCTTTCGTAGCATTCAACCCTCATGTTTTCAAAATAAACCTGAAGTCCTTATGGGTCCAAAGCACTTGCCTCTTCCCCTCCGGGTAACAACTACAAAAATCTTCCCAGCTCTGAACGTCTGCCAGAAGCGGTCATATGCACAGACCAGGCAGCTAAATTCAGCAGCCAAACCAGGCAGTTTCCTGGGAACCTGTACAACAAACACGGTCTGCTGTGATCTGAATTTTCTCCCACCTAAGAGCTTCAGGGTAAAACTACTGATTAAAGTTTGATCATTTGAAGCACCTTGAACATTTTAGAATTAGCCTTTCAAATGAGCTGCTAAGGAAGGAGATGTTTGCCAGAGAATGAACGAAGCCGTGCATAGCAAACAGGATTATATCACCTTATACCAAAAAAAATCATTCTGACTCTAAAAAAAAGGAAATGGACTCTCATTTTCTTGTATTTTTTGGAAAAGCAAACATAGGTCAGGATACGTGATGCTAGTTAAACTTGCTGTGTAAAACAGATCCCCATTTAAAATAAGTAGGCTTAGTGAGAAAGGTCTTCCAGCTTTGCTAAGGTCCAACAGTTTACACTCGCTGAAGAGCTGCCCCAGCCCATATGGAAGAAACAACCAAATGCTGGTGTATGGTCAAAAACTATTATGATGTATGGCCTGTGAAATGCAACACAACATAGGGGGTATCTATCTTTTGCAGATGACAAGAGAAGTTAAGCATCAAGAAGGCTCACGGTGAGCAACCAAGACTGACAATCTGCTTGACAAGGAATTGTCAGAGCCACATAAGAATTTAAATCTTTGGTCAAATTAACAAAATCTGAATGTTTGCAACTATACGTTTTAGACTCCTTTATTCTTTACAAATGCAAAGGTTTATAATTTTATAGAACATTGATTTTATATATTGTTTGCTTATTTGTAAAGAAAAATGTATGCTATAATCTCGAAAGATAATAAGTGTGGGTTTTTTGATGTGAATACAGAATTAGATGCATAAAATCACATAATACAATTTGCTGGTCTTGTTGCTCTATTTCATGGACTAGTGGTCAAAACATAAATGTTCATAAAATGTGTTCTTTTTAAAAAGTGACTTCTGTGGCTATTCATATTGGTATTGTACCTCAGCAGAAACTTTTCTCCTTGAACAATTTTTGGCTCCTGAGAAGACTGCCATTCAGAACTTAGAGGAGTTTTACTTCATAGAAAATGCGAATGTTTGATCCAGAAGTTAGTCTAAGCCAAAAAAATAAAGTTAAACCTACACAGGGTTATTATTCAGCAACTGAATACATATTATAATGATGGACAACAGAACAGCCAAAACACAATGAAAAAGCAGCCATGTAACACATCCATTATTCTTCAGGGATCATTTATAAGAAAAAGCTGGAAAAATGGATTGAATTTGGCTTCAAGTTCACTGAAATGCATTTCTACTTAAAACCAAACACATCAATATGGGCTTCATTCTGGAATTTCAAAGCAACAGAAGTTTCACCAGTGCAGTGCCTGCATTACTGGGAGCAGATCTGAGGCACTCTGGCGATTCTTTAAATGCAGCCATTTCAAAAGGACTTCCAAAAATAATCAAACTAACGTTCTTTAAAGAAATAAAGTTTGAATATTTTAAGAGCTCACTGAATTACAAACTATTCTGGCACCAGCCCACAGCATTATTATGAAAATGATCAGGCTTTGCATTTCAAAACCGAGAGCGGTTTTACTTCTCATATTTTATTTATTAGTTTTGAAAGGTTTACTTCAATCCGTGAAGAAATGAAGCAGTGTCCACAGAGTCATATCAGTATAGTTTAGAAGTATTTTTTTTAAAAGGACTTCTAAAGTATTTTCGCAGCAGAAGGGTTTTTTAATGTTTGAACATTATTATTTTACAGCTGTGCTCAGCACTTGCACTTCCCAGCGACCTGAGATGCAACTGTGAATACATCAAACCCCCCAAAATAAGATTGATTCTATACCTGTGTTTGCCTCAAGAGTTTTAAAAAGAAACCAGTGAAGAGGTTCATTTAAATCTCGGAAATCTAGAAGTTCAAAATGAAAATTCATTGTACTCCAGAAATGCTCCACTTTAGTTTTTAGATTTCTTTTCACTGCTTTTTTACCATACTGAAGTAGCAACTAGGAAATACAGTGAGGACCAGGCTGCTGCTGTACTAAGTGCTCTACAGCCATGGGTCAAAATTACAGTGCTGCTCCCAAACCCCATTTAATCCAAGACTGAAACCCAAATCAGAAGCTGTATGCAGACAGCAGTGCAAGCAAACAGCATGGTATTTCTCTGTAGCATGAGTGTCGCTTATCTATTGAGTCTGATACACTTTAAGTACTAACCGTTCAAATACATTTTATTTTAACCCTCAATTTAGAGAGGCTCCCAGAGAATGCAGTGCTTAGAAGACAGTCTTCTACATTGCTAAAGGCCTTGTCAGCTGTACTGGTTGTGCCAAGACAGCACAACCTTTAAACAGGACTTTTTGTTGTTCGGTTTTCGCATTCAAACGTGATGTCGCTCGATGGGATGCTGTGAATGAGTAAAATTGGAGCTGTTTATTGTAATAGCAGCTTGAATCCTTGAAGCTATATAAGGATACTATTATATGATGCCATATAAAAGAGAAAAACAATCCTGACAGTGTATTCAATAAGTATAGTCATGCAGAGACCCACAGAAAAGCAAAGCATCACTAACATGGCACTTCAATAAATAAATACAAATCTAAAATTGTGGATTCCTGCCAGAGATTCTTGCTTATAGCCCTCACATTTATATGTATTCCTTGAGTATCCCTGCCTTTGGGTGCCATATTTTTAGACTGTACCTGTTGGGTCCTGTGATACAAACTAAGCCTATAGGTCAAAGCAACTTTTTGGTCTCTATTGACTCAAGAGGTTTAAAAACCAAGTATGTCTGAAGAGAAAAAAGCCTTCCTCAAGGGAGTGAGGCAACCAGCAGTGAATAAAAGCTGAAGATGAATTTTGCTTTGTTTTAGAAAATCTATTTATCTGGGTTATGGAAAACAAAGTCTTGGATGTAAATGCCAGGTTACCCTCAACACCAGACCAGGGACCATGAAGCTCACCTGCTTCCTTCTTTACAGCAGACCCCATCTTCAGCATCTCTTGTCTTGTTTTCTTAGACCTTGCTCTTTCTCCTTTCACCTGATCCTCATTCAAGGAGTATTAAACATTTACATCCAGCGACTGAGGCTGCTGTTACCTTTGCCTTCTCTTCACACAGACCAGACCATCCACATTTGAAATGCAGTTCAACTCCAGATTAGATAGCTGAGAATAAATACCCATACATTTCTCTGTCTCAGTGTAGGATAAGCAGCTCTCTCCTCCCCCACACTAAATGTCATATATAATGGGAATAAATAGTCATGCAAAGCAAAGCTTTTACAAGGCAATATAAAATAGCCTAAATCATCCACATGCCACCTTCATCTACAGCCTTATCCTGGCACCTCACATCCCTCAGCCCATTCAAATCCACTCACAACTTTGCAGTGAAGATCACTGATCTGCCTTTGGCCACCTACTCCTGCCAGTGTGAGTGGCCCTGCCAGCTGAATTGCCAGTGAGATGCTGGAGTTACAGATCTGTATTTCTTTACTTTTCGGTTGATTATTCTAAATTTCACTTTCTACCAAGAAACTGTAAAGCAAACTGGCCAAGTCTGGACAATGCATTTCCACTGGCTGGTCCACTTCCACCAGCATGTGATAGTCATGCTAGAAGCAACTAACAGCCTCAGAAACTGCTAGGCTTTCACTCTAGTATTAAAGATCCCAGTTTAAGATCCACAAGAGGAATTACTACTTTAATGTTCCCTGCTTTGGGGATTTATCCCTATTTAAGAGTCCATGATTATCATGCAAGCTGTAAGAACATTGCAAAGAGCAGGAGGAAGATTAATAAATGAAAAAAGGAAACTGAGGGACAGGGAGAGGTTAAAAACACTAAATCCAATAATGCAAAAGGCTCTCATACAGTAATGAAGTCCTTTCTAAGTGACTCACCAGAAACTAAGAACAAGCAATGCAGATAACTCGCGGACACTTAAACACAATAGGACGTAGTTGTGCTTTTCAGCCCTCTCCGCCATCACTGCTACTGTCCTGCTGAAAAAACATCTCTGCTTTGTTCCTTTGCCAGACTTTTTCCTTCCAACTCCGTTGCTCTTTGGTTTTCACCCTTTTCCCAGCTCCCCATGTGGCTGCTGCACTGGCACCAAATATTTCTGAAATGGCAGTGCCAGCCCACTGTCTGCCATCCCGTCCTGCCCCTCAAAGAACTATGCTAGAAAGCAGTTCCCCATTTCCACTCATCCCTGGTAAGTGTTACCCAACCAATACCTGCCTATTTTGCTAAAAAGAAAAGCTTTCATCCATTTCTTTGTGTTACATGCTGTGACAGTAACTTGTATTGCCAACATATGTGATTTACTGCTTCCCCCTCAATGTTTTCTGAATGTGTCTGCTTGCAGACACAGTCTCTCAGACCATAGAATCATAGAATGGTTTGGGTTGGAAAGGACCCTTAAGATCATCAGTTCCAACCCCCTGCCACAGGCAGGGACACCTCACACTAGAGCAGGTTGCTCCAAGCCCCTGTGTCCAACCTGGCCTTGAACACTGCCAGGGATGGGGCAGCCACAGCTTCTCTGGGCACCCTGTGCCAGCGCCTCAGCACCCTCACAGGGAAGAGCTTCTGCCTTAGATCTAACCTGAACTTCCCCTGTTTCAGTTTGAACCCATCACCCCTTGTCCTGTTGCTACAGTCCCTGATGAAGAGTCCCTCCCCAGCATCCTTGTAGCCCCCTTCAGACACTGGAAGCTGCTCTGAGGTCTCCACGCAGCTTCTCTTCTCCAGGCTGAACAGCCCCAGTGTTCTCAGCCTGCCTCCATATGGGAGGTGCTCCAGCCCCTGATCATCCTTGTGGCCTCCTCTGGACTTGCTCCAACAGCTCCATGTCCTTCTTATGCGGAGGACACCAGAACTGCTCACAGTGCTGCAAGTGGGGTCTCATGAGAGCAGAGCAGAGGGGCAGGATCACCTGCTGGTCACGCTGCTTTTGATGCAGCCCAGCACATGGGTGGTTTCTGGGCTCAAGCGCACACTAAAGTGGCTCATGTTCAGTTTCTCATCAACCAACACCCCCAAGTCCTTCTCATCACTGCTCTGCCCAACCTGTAGCTGTGCTTGGGATTGTCCTGACCAGAACCTTGCACTTGGCTTTGTTGAACTTCATGAGGTTGGCATTGGCCACCTCTCAAGGAGAATCAAAGAGAATCTGGCACCATCTCATGCTACTCAGTAGTTGCTTTCCTTTTTGCTGAGCACTAATAACTACCAAAAAACATAAGGCATCCCCACTAAGGAGATCCAGGGACTGGATTCTGCAGGCTACAGCTCCAAATACACACAAAAGCAAGCAGAGGCCTTTGACTTAAAATCTCCCCAAAAGTCACATCCTTTCCTTTCCGAGGTGACCATTGGAAACTTCCATGAAAGTGCGCCATCCTGGCATGGAGGGGCCCTACCCTGGCCTTTCATCATGCTAGCTGGGACACTAAACACAACCATTTTGTTGCTTACACAGCCTAAAATTGTGCCCAGCACCATGTCAGCCAACTCCTCGTGCTCTAAGGCTACCAGTAACATACGCAGCAAATGCTGCTGAGTCCAGCTCTATAACTTGGCCTCCCAAATGACATCTTCATCCATCTATGTTAAAACAGGATATAGCACAAACAATACTTACTACTTTGCTTTTAAAAAGAGCATGAACAAAAGCTCAGCTAAAACACCATAAATTGGCTTGGAGACTAGAGCAAGAAGATAAGCACGACAGCACTTGATTAGGCATTTTCACTGCTCAGAGGAGAGATACAGATCTGAATCAAAAGATGTTCAGCTTGAACATTACACTTCAGAGGGAAAATTGGATAAGCCATTGTAGAAACCTGCAGTTATTTACCACTAGTCACAAATTATCCATAAACTCTCTACTACATGTTTTCATTTCCTCCTCATCAAATGTGCAAATCATACTTTATGATTTCTTTTTTTTTTCCTTTGTAACCAGCTATAAGAAAGTTTTTAAGCTTTAAGGATGCAATCACCCCAAAAGGAACACATAGAGGTATTGTTTCAATGTTCAAATTGGATATGTGTGAATCAAAGTCAGCACTTAGATTACATTGAAAATATATGGGACCTTAAATAAAATCTTTTTAATACCATTTGGAGAACGTTTCCCTCCTCTCCACCCGTAAAACTTTCCTGTAAGGCAAGTGTGGAGATGTCACTCCTAATTAATTTCTCCCTGCAGCACTACAAATGTGATGCTGTATTATAATAACCCAGTGAAAGCAAAGAAAGAATTTGGAGTAATTTGGTTCCCATTATTTTAGTGTAATCTCTAGACTATAAGGCAAGTGTTTAGCCAGAGCTAAGAAGCTCAAATTTGTACGTTGAAATTATATTTGATATATTATAATCTGATACTGTCTATTCGGTGGCAACGGGAGCTGGGACAAGCAATTTCATGGGGTCAAAGTGGTGCCTCCGGCAATTCTGAAGATGCATAGAAGCAAGTTTCTGCCTTTGAACAGTAAACAACAAATACTGTAGTCTACAGGAGATGGGGAATCCTTCAGGAAACCATAATCACATCAGCTCCACGCTGCAAAATCTAAGAAAAGAACTATATCAGGGAGGGGAAACAATCAAGAGTACATAAAGCAAAAAGCAAGTAAAATCATGGTGGCAAATCTTCGTTCCCACACTCCTCACCACCCCCTTTCAGTTCCCTCAGCCTGCAGAATAGGATATAGCACTCTTAAATGAACACGCCTGTGCCACCAATGGTACTGCAGCTCTGGTATTCCCTGGGAAAACAGAATGCAGATTTTCCCATTAAAAATCCCAGGCTCCTGTATACTGAGCCAAGTGAAACTCTTCGTTAGCAACTGGCATCCCAGAACCTACGCAAGACAAGAGAGCCACAGACGGTTCGGCAAAATTCACTGCAAAAAGGCTTTAGGAGGGAAGACGTTTTCAAAAGACACGTTTTCAACAAAACTTTTTACACCCATGTAAAGCGTGGTCAGCAAGTGAATCCCACTGCTCCCATTCCGCACCTGCACTCACACAGGTCATTCGTTTTTTGGGACAAAACTATAAATAGAGGTGCAAAGAGCAGTACGAAGAACACTCATCTAACTATAGGCTCTGTAAGGCTGTGTATGCTCTGCCAAAGACAAGTTCCTGCACTATGCAGAGACAGATGTTGCAGGCAGCATTTACTTGGAGGGCTCCCTATTTCTGCAGCTATCCAACCCTTCCATGTGTGCAAGGACTTGGCTTGGAACAGCTTTCCCTGCTGTTACTCCACTCACTCCAGCACATCAGTCCTCTCTTCTGAAGAGCTGAGCTTCCCTCTTCCCCTCACTCCGGACTTCATCTGTGTTCTCCCACACTGTTACCTGTGCTAGGAAATGCTGTGATAAGGAAGTAGATAGACAGTTCTTTCATCTGCTTGTGCTCCCAGTTTGACAGTGTTCCTATTCTGCTGGCAGTAAGAAAGCACACACAGGTACACAACAGCTGACAGAGTATTTTAAAAGGAAAAAAACCCAACCCAAATCATCATTTATAATGTGGCAAGACAAAGGGGAAATGCATCACAAAACCTACAAGACACTACCAAATGAAAAGACTTACACCGTAGTAGTTACATGCTTATAGAATGTCAGTGAGACTATAGGATGCTGCAGGAAAGATAATTGGGATACTGTCAGTTGTAAAGGCATCACAGGGAAATTATTCTTGCTGCTGGCAGAATATAATCCTGAAAAATAAATGTAGTCAAAACTGTGCATTATTTTCAATTCAGGAGACACTGCTCTCATGGCAGCAATGTATTTTGATTATGTTACCTCTGATGTGCTAAATGATTCATAAAGCAAGGATATTTTCTATGAGGAAGATTTCTCTAGTAACCAGACAGTTGACATTTGTATCACTAAATTTAAGTATGCCTCTTTTTTTGTTGTTTTTTAAAATCAGGCAAACAGAAACCCCCTCGAGTAGAGCCTTTCAGCCTGGTGACAATGTGGGCAAAGCTGGACCTTCTGCCTGAGTATGGTGATAAGAGGAATGATGTGCAGAATGATGCTGAGGACCTGATGCTCACAGCACACACATTTCAGGGGGGTTACTTCAGACTAGTTCTAGCCTGGTTCTGTTGTCTGAATGCTCATTAGCAAATGGAGCACATTAGGTGTGTTCCTTAAGTGCATCTTACAATCAACCAGGAAGTCCAGCTTCATCCAGAAAGATATCCCACCTGGGAGGTCCGAGCCTGCTCAGTGATGCAAACCAGCAGATGGAACCTAGAGGTTCACTTCTGAAGCATGTTTCTGATTAAAAGCTTCCCAGTTGAGTACATCTGGAGGAAAGCTCTCTTTTTGCTCCTTACGTTTCAGTTTTTCCTCTGTAACATACTGGAGATGTGTCATTTTCAAGCAAAGAACTGCAGACATTTCACTGGAGGTGCAGGTCCAGGATTTTCTTAGACTACATCTTGGCTGAGCAGCCATGGCACACTGTATGGTCCTGGTGTCCTATTCACTCAACCTAGAGATTCAGCCAAAGGCTGCAGTAGTCTCCCTCCCATAGAAAACTGTGTCCAGGAGCAAACGGAGAGATGATTCTTTGGCTCTGCATCCTAGACATATCCTTAGCTAAAACAAAACCAAAAGATCTCACAAGATGTGTCCAGTGCTCTCACAACGAGGCTTAGATGTAAAGTACTGCTGCACCACCTTAAGAACTATTAGCAAACAGAGATCCTCTGATGGAAGATTGCTGTTATTATTGCTTCTCTGTCCTGAACAGAGTGGATTCAATGCACTCTATTAAACAGGATCGCCTCAGCACGTACCTATAGCTCACTTTGCACTGTGTTGAGGGTGGAACTCTAACAATTTCTATCTTCTTCAGGAAATTACAATCTGGGAGCTGGCAACGTTTGAAATTTATTACCTACATCAGTCATTACAAAAACTCATCATGTGAACTGAGGCTTTCATCTAATCATGTTCCTTATATCCCGAGGCATGAGAGAGAAGTGTTAGAAGATGATCACGTGCTAAAACATGAATAAACTGACAAATGTTTAAACCCGAGCTTGTAATTTTGGAGCAGCTGGTGTTGGCAATCCTGCATGTTCATTGATTATTGCCTTCTCCAAGGAACTGTTAGAGTAGATACAGGGCAGTGCCACTGTTGGGAAAGGGTAAATTAAGCCCAAAACATAGCTGTATAGAATGTTCTGAAATGTGACTGACTAAAGTATGAGTGACTAACAAGACCAAGAAAGCAAAAGCTTCAAGTCAAGCCACCTGGCATACACTGCCCTGTGCACTTCCAAGACAACTGTGTTAGTTGTTAATACTGACAAACAGTGCATGGGATCTTTCCTCAGCCCATCACAAAAGCCTACCATCTATCTGCTTCATACTATACATTTGTACAGAATATTTCCTCTGACACATGTGCAGAGAGGAGGGGTTCTTTGCCTATAAATCTTGCCTCATTCAGGGAAGTTTGTTACCAGACTGCACTAAGCATGTGGCTGTCTCTGAACTCCAGTCTGTGGATTTGCATACAAAAAAAGCTGACAGAAGAAATGAAATACAAGGAAAATGCATCATCCTCCCAGTATCTACAAGGATCTGAGAAAAAGAAACTTTTGCTGTGGACTGCTGACGGTTTGAGAGAGCAACATTTATAGCCCAGGGAGGGAGAAGGAAGAGGTGAAGGAAGACTTCGGCAGCAGTGTGAAAGCAGAAAGCCTTGCAGATAGATTTTACCTCTCAATGTCCAGAGATAGGGCTTCTTTTATTTGGGAACCTATTTCACTACCTGTATAATGTTGAATGGAAAAGTTCAGAAAGAGTAAGGTACTGCCATGATGAGACTTCCCTTCTGGTTGTAAAGGGAAAAATACATCACAGAAGAAAACATGCAGACAGGAACTTCAAGCTATGGTTGTCCTTATCAAAGGCAACAGCAAGAGGCAAGTATCCAACCTTCCAGCACAGAATTTGAAAAGTGTGAACTGTTATAAGCCATAGCAATAGGGCCTAGGGATTTCAAGATTACTTTCTTAAAAGTAGAATAAAGAGGGCTTTTACCTTTGTTTCTACAATTCTGAAAATAAAGGGGGAAAAAAAAAGCAGAGAAAACAAAGCTGAAAAGTAGTAACAGCAATATTTACTGTAGGCTCCTCTAATGCTTTTTATATCTGGAGATGGGAGGATAAAAGAATACTTCATTGCTAACCTGGATATACTATTGCTTTCACAATTTCCATTCTGCTTTTATACAGGTAACATGTTAACTGCAGAGGAAAGGTTTATAAAAAGCATAACTTCTTGCCACAGAAGTATTATCCAGTCATTAGGCTTTAAAATGATGATATCCTTAAGTTTTCGATTCCTTAATTTACTTTCTTGGGCAAGCTCTGCCTAAGAACTTGGAAAGAATATTATACATGTGTAACAAGTGGTAAATACCCCCCAATAAAAGCACCTTTAAAAAGCTTCCTGATCCCCATCATGCTGCAGTCCAATACAACGCCCTTATTGCCAAAATTGCTATTAAGTGACTATTGTTATCAAGTATTTCACATACAGAAGCCTTATGTGAAGACAAAGAAGTGTCCATGAAATGAAGTGAAATACGGAATTCTTTCTAAATCCATAGAGAAGATATAAATGGCTGCCTCTTTAATCCCATCTCAGAAAAAAAAGCAAGAACTTTGTTATGGGAAAGATACATCATAAAAACTTTGGTTCAATTTCTCTTACTGTTCTAAGTGTATGAAGAGTCTTAATATTAAAGATTACTTTTATTAATTTTCAGCATTAAGTTTATCAAAGAGAAATCTCTTAGTTGACAATACCAGTCTAAGTGTGATCTGTGTTGTATTCAGTACGTACGGGTAATAAAGTAGCAGTGAATTCAGGTACAGGTTTTAGAAGTAACTCCCACCTTATTCTGTGCATAGACTTACCTTTGAGTTGACAACATAATTCAAACGGAACATGTTTACAATGTCACAGTATCTTGCACTAATAGAGCTTAGGCTTGGTGATCATCTTCTAGTTTGGGGGTTTGCCTATATTATGTATACACACACAGAGGGGAACACAGAGCAAATATTAAGCAAATCCAATCTAGTACTCTTAAAAATGAGTACTGCATAAACAAAACATAAGCACACACGGCAATTTCATGTTCTAAATCCACCCCCACAGTTGTTCTCAGCAATTCAAGAACAGACCTGCATGGGCAGATTGACAGAGTTTGAGTTACAGGCATCTGTGCTGAAATAATGATCAGCAGATGAAGGTTTTGTTCATTAAGCAACAGAATAAGGTCTTGTATTTTTATTTTGCCCTCAAAAGGAAAATAAATACCCCAAAATCGCCAATGACAACAAAAAAGCAGAATAAGCTCAAGGTACTCTGCTTCTTTCATTCACTTCCAGAAACCTACTCATCGGGAAGCACAATCTTAGTGCTATTCCAGGAACAAGCCATGATAAACAAACTTGCATATATGAAATCAGTTACCTTACAAATCTGGAAAGAATGGAATAAACTACAGTGCAGCCTGTTAGGATAGTATTTGGCTGCTGCCAATACCTCACTGCAGATGAAGCTAGAGAATCCCTAGCAGACAAGATGTAGAACTGCCAGTCCCCATGTCTCAGTGTCTAAAAAGTCAGAGTTCAGCTTCAAGTTCAATGCAGGATGTCTTCTCCTTTTGGGACACTTTGTTTAGATCAACTGTATATAGTTTTATGGTCCACAAATATGCCCAGTCTTTCTTTCAACCCTGCCAGGGTGAGTGGGCTCATTTTGCCCCAGTTATTTCCTGTGGCAGGTAGTTTTACAGCCTCATTACCCGTTACGTCAGAAAATTGGACAAACAAAGCAGTCTTAGCAAAAGTCTAGAGACTAAAGCAAAAGATGGACCAAAAGCCTATGGCAAAACCAAGTTTCTTCCTTTAAAGGAAAGAAAGGGCTTTATGCTATTCTGATTTTACTTTCCTCTTCACGGAACGTCCCCATGCTCCTGTGTTACAAGAACAACAGCAGAAGCTTCACTTGTAACTGTAGTTTGATTCATGTCATCCTCCCATGCATCTCTCTTGCAAGGTAAACAATTCCCCATCTTCGATTTTGTGAGCTAAAACGAGAGAGAGATAGCACCTAGGTTTTGTTTCAACAGCTTGCAGCAGCAAAGTTTCACAGCTTACTTTTAAGCATCATGGCTTAAATTAACTGAAAAAGAGGATAAATGTGCATGTTTTTCACAGCTGCCATGGAGCTCCAGGGCACAACCCTTTCCTTTCTGTGGCTTTCAGTCAATATTGAATGACTTTTCAAGAATGTGATTTAAGAGCATCAATAGAGCAAGAACTAGTTGTACGATGTAGCTCCATGCATGACCTGCCACAAGCTGTGCTCCTCTGGGATTATAGCATGTACTAATACTGAAAAAAACAAAGGTAGAAGAGCAAGATATAAACCAAACTTAGTAAGTGAGCTTGCCAGGCACACCTATTTCTTCTGGCAAATGCTGAAATAGCTGGACAGGAGGAACTGTGGTGCATCTGAAGACAGATGCACCTATCACACTCAGGGAAGGTTCCAAAGTGGTTATAATACATACCAGTTCCCATGGATTTCAATAGGACAGGACTGTTACCATTCAAACAGCATTCCACTCTAAAAGAATATGTATACCCCATCTTCATGGTCTTCTGCTCTATTACAGGCCTATTTGTAATCAAACATAACTTCTAGTTTACTCAGAAATAGGCAGATTCCTGATCAGCAAGTTCTTTTCTACCACAAATTATGCAGCACATGTTCAAGTTCATTAATGCTGCCTAATCTTGAAAGCTGAAGGGATTTCACCATTCTTCCTGTAACATTTACAAAGTATTTCCATAAATTTCCTACTTACTGAGCAAATAACATATCCTCTCCAGTTAATGTTCCTATAGAGTCAGCGCATCAGCTCAGGGTATCACGTATGGAGCACCCAGCTGGTTCTCTCAACCAGAGGACAGCAAGGGCAGCTTGTGGAACTGAAGTCTCACCAAGAACAAAACCTGCCTCCAGAGCAACAGGCTCGGATAAGAACTCATGCAGCAAGGACCTACGCTTCTGGTTCATAGTCCTGCTCTCACAAGAGAACACAGGGCTCACAGGGGTTTCCTCATAACTGGGCAGTGCTTATCCTATATAGGACACGTCTGTTCCAAAGGGGATAAATCCAAGGAGATTCAAGGCTCCATTTTGTTGCCATCAAACTCAAATTCTAAAAACTAAGTAGAAGGCGTTACACGGGTGGGCAAAGAAACCATATCATACATATTTTTAAATGGGTATTTTACTTTCTAAACCACCTCCTATGAATAGCTCTTCCCCCAGTTTATAAGCAAAGTATATTTTAATAGTTTTCACTCAGTGCATGACCACAGATATTTTTATAGCGAGCATATCTGCAGAACTGTATGTATGTCTCCTAATAGGCAACACTCTAACAGGTGCAGGTCACTAATGATTAAACATTAGCAACAAATGATCCTTTTTTAATAAGGTCTCAGTATGTTTAATCTTAACCAACAATAGGGTGAACTCAAACCATGAACTTGCACTGTCAGACTGGCAATAGCAGGATGCTCTGGATTACCAACAACATCTCAGCTGGCAACTGCCGGAAGCCAAAGCACCACTCAGTGCTGCAGGCCCTCGAGCTGCAAGCATGGCACAACTCTGCTGCGGGGTACCTCAGTCCTGGGGGCTGCTGCCTGGGGAGATTTAGTTCTGGTGTCCCCAACATAAGGACATGGAGCTGTTGGAGCAAGTCCAGAGGAGGCCACGACGATGATGAGGGGCTGGAGCACCTCCCGTATGGAGACAGGCTGAGACCATTGGGGCTGTTCAGCCTGGAGAAGAGAAGCTGCGTGGAGACCTCAGAGCAGCTTCCAGTGTCTGAAGGGGGCTACAAGGATGCTGGAGAGGGACTCTTCATCAGGAACTGGAGCAACAGGACAAGGGGTGATGGGTTCAAACTGAAACAAGGGAAGTTCAGCTTAGATCTAAGGCAGAAGTTCCTTCTATCACACATATGTGGATGAGCTTTAAGGTCTCTTCCAACCCAAACCATTCTGTGATTCTACGATTAAATTCACACCAGCAGCAGCATTGTATCACATTCCCCTCACGCATGACGCTGGTTGCATGCAATGAAAGCCTTAATTTATGAACCAAACCATCAATTTCAGACGCTTTCAAACGACGGTGGGGGAGAAGGGATCCTCTTGACACAGACATCACGTTCCACAAACCAAACCCACTGCTGCCCCTTCATTTACCACAGAACACTTCGGCGCCAGCGCTGCCCCCGACCATGAGCTCCTCAACCCCCCCGGCGCCTCCCCAGGCGCCATTAACACCACAGCCCCGCCCCCGGCCACAGCGCCCGCCCCCCCGACCGCTGATTGGCTGATGCCAACCCCGCCCCTCTACACCATCTGCCGGCAGCTCGCGTCCGCGTCCCGCTCCCGCTGCCCTTCGGCCGGAGCGGCGGTGCGCAAGCGCGCTACAGCTCGGGCCGTTAGCTGCCCGTTCCGCTGCCTGACTAAAAAGCGCCTCAGCTCCCTTTGACCGCACTCTGGGCGGGGGGGAAGGATTTGCGCTCCCGCTGCTTTACCAGCGACTCGTGCGCTTCGCCGGTTTCCATTTCACCCCGTCAAACAGGGCGGCTGCCCGTGCTCGCCGCTCGCAGGCGTTCGTGGCGAGGAGCTGCGAGCCGGCGGGGCCTGTCGCGTTCAGGGGTCTTTCGTGGCGAGGCGCCGCAGCCGGTGTGCCGCCGGGGCCGCTCGCCGGTGCTCCCCGCTATGTACTACAAGTTCCACGGCTTCACGCAGAGGCTGGTCGGGGCGGCGGCGGCCGACGCCTACAACCCGCAGGTAACGGGGCCGCGCCGCTCGCCCGCGCCGCCGTGACCTTCCCCGTCCTCTTCCCCGCACGGCGCCGCTCGCTGCACAGAGCCCACAACCGCTGGAGGGGCAGCGGGGGCGCGGTGCTGGGCGGAGAGCTCCCATTGCTGCCGGCACACGCGGCCCCCTCGCACCGGGGAGGGGTTTCCCGCGCCCCGCTGCGCGCAGCAGCGAGCCCGGCCCGGCGGGTGACCTTGGGCACGGCGAGGCGCTTGGTTGTGCGGCGCAGCTCTTGGTTCAGCTCGGGGATGTGTTGGGTGTTAGAGCAAGAGATGAAGCGTTCTCCTGCGCTCCTGGCATATAGGAGCCCCCCGAGCTAGCACAGTGTCTGGTGGCGTTTTAAACTGGGTGGCACATCCCCCTGTCTTGTCGCTGCATGCACAAAAACTAACCCCTGAAAGCATTCAGATCCTTACTGGAGAGGACGCGCATCTAGGGAAGTTTGTTTAAAATGGAAACCAGCCTTTCCTCCTTGTGAAGCTGACCTGTTTGCCACCTGTAACAGGCTTATACTTTCCATGCTTAAAGTACATGGTTAGTTTTGCAACAGTGAGGGGAGGTGAGAGAAGAGAGAGTAGATCCTGACTACATCAGGCATTAAGGCATTAAATACATAAGGCATTTTCTATTGGTTTAAAGAAGTCACAGAACATGTTTGCTTTGTATGTGCATCAACAGTGATTTCTAAGTAATACTAGGAAAATTGTAATGTGATTTTTGTCATGGGCCAAATGTAGCATGGTTGCTAAACAGCATTCAGGTTTTTGACTAAGCTTTGAAAAACTGAAGTTCTTGCAGTTAGTAATAACCCCCCCCCCCAAAACCCCAAATTACTCAAAACAAAACACCACCACAAGCCCTGGCAGTTTAGGATTGGAAGGATTATTTTTAAAAAGTCAAGCCTTCCGAAGAACTGCATCCAGAGAACAGACATACAGAATCCCAGACTGGTTTGGGTTGGAAGGGACCTTAAAGCTCATCCAGTCCCAACCCCCTGCCACGGGCAGGGACACCTTCCACTAGAGCAGGTTGCTCCAAGCCCCTGTGTCCAACCTGGCCTTGAACACTGCCAGGGATGGGGCAGCCACAGCTTCTCTGGGCACCCTGTGCCAGCGCCTCAGCACCCTCACAGGGAAGAACTTCTTCCTTATATCTGACCTGAACTTCCCTGTTTCAGTTTGAACCCATCACCCCTTGTCCTATCGCTCCAGTCCCTGATGAAGAGTCCCTCTCCAGCATCCTTGTAGCCCCCTTCAGACACTGGAAGCTGCTCTGAGGTCTCCACGCAGCTTCTCTTCTCCAGGCTGAACAGCCCCAATGTTCTCAGCCTGTCTTATCTGACGTGACTTGAGGGGTTTCTTTTGGGGGGAAATAGATACATGTGTACATACAGAAGTGACTTCAAAGTTTCTTTTTCCTGATAAACGCATTAATAAAATGTAACTGAAAGACACTACATTCTTGTAGACTAACATGTTGTTGTTGTAGACAAATAACTATTTCATTATTTCTTGGCATGATTTCCAAGGAAATGGGGCTTGTTCTACCTGGAGAAAAGAAGACCAGCCAGCATCTACAGGGAAGTTATTAAGACAGCGGAGCCAGGCTCTGCACAGGGGTGCATGGTGGGAGGGCAAAAGACGACAGGGGTAAGTTGCAGCAAGAGATGTTCAAACTGGATATAAGGAATGAGGTTTTCATGGTGGGAACAGCCAGGGAGGTTGTACAGTCTTCAGCCTTGGAGGCTCTCAAGGCCAGACCAGAGAAAACCCCCTGCAATCTGCTCTCACCTCAGTTTGGACTAAAGAACTCTAGAGGGCCCTCCTATCCTGAATTACCACAAGATCTTAAGTAAACAGTGGGGTACCAGTGCCTTTCTGATGTGGCAGTTTCTTTCCCAAGAAGATTTTTATCTTACTCTTTTCCCATCACTCTTTGGAAGGCTTCCTAGTATAGAGGTGCAGGGCACAGGGAAAACAGTAGGATAAATAATGTGTTCTGGTCTAAAAGTACATCTGCTCATTAAGTGTATGTCCAACAGGCTCCTGTGCTAGGAAACACTTGCCACTGTTGCATTATTATCTCTTCTACACAAAGTCATAGCCAAAGAATTAACATTAATTGACACTTCGGTTGTACAGAGGAAAGCAAAAGCTAGAGTTGCCTTCACAGGCGTGGGCAAAAGGGCTTCAAGCCGAAGCAGTGAAGTACCTCCTTTCTGGAAGACTATAGTTTAGAACACCACGTATTAGGCTTTAGGTCACTGTGACTATTTTTCTGTAAATAATTAATCCCTTGCAGGATCCTAAGAGAAAAACCCCAGCATAGAAATACAGAAAGCTCTGATAAACCACCTGGAGTAAAGCTGTCCTAAGGACATTTGGCTTCTGGAGCCCAGGTTGTGGAGTTTTACTTACCCTTCTGTTCAGCAGGCTGTGTTGCATTATAACAATCATCCCATTTCAAGTGTATCTTTATTTTTGGGGGGATTAAAAAGGCAGAAGCAAGTTAAGAGGGGAATAGAGAATTCTCTATTATCCCACATTCTGTTCTGTTAATGAATATTAGGTATGAATATCATTGTACGAGATACAGAAAGACACGATAAATGGTGAATTCTTGCCATCTTCTAGATGAAAATGCTGTAGTGTCATATATCATAACTGGGTTGTAAAAGGTCCATGCAAATCTAGCTTCACAGATAAGTATCACTGCAGATAGAAACAAAGTCTAGATAGATCTCACTTGTGTGCTCTGCAAGGCAGGAAGGAGAATGTCCAAGGCACAGAAATACTTTTCTTTCAGAACATTGTGATTCCTTTATAGGCCATCATCAGACATTATATTTCATTTCAGTGTCACCACTGAAATGTGAAAACCTAGTTTTTGAGAGAATATAATAGAGAAGATGAGAATGTATCTAAGCAGGAGCATTCACGCAAGTCTTGCTTTATAGATGTGGGGTTTTCATACTGATGAAAGAAACACTGTCTTTTGTGTCTGGCTCATCATTCACACAGCTTAGCCCTCAACTGTGGCAAGCGAACAAGCTATGCAATAGAACAGAGAATAGCTACATTTTAAAAAGTCACCTTCAATCCTTTTTTACAGTGTTCTGAGGCCAGCTTTTTGGTAGAATGTGTCTCTTTTTGTTTCAGTTTGACTCTGCTCCCACGTGACACATTCAGGTGCATGAGTCTGATAAAACTGTTTGCAATAAATAGAGACTAAAATAGGAAAGAAATCACTTTCTTTGGGCGAGTACATGTTAAGTGCAAAATGAAGTAAATATTTTTTCCTACTGATTTCATTGCTGTATTTAATAAAGCCATAGCTCAGCATGTAAAATGGTTTGCTGTTTATGCTTCTATTTGTCTTGATGTTTCTGCAAAAATGAAGACTTCCTGCAGTTCAAATTCTGCTTGCTCAAATACGCAGTATAACAGTTCACTCTATTCTGTGCTGTTCCATTCTGATGCTTCCCAATGGAGTATTGTTCTAATGCAGGTTTAAGCTTATTGAGGGCTCGCAAAATACCAGTCAAAATGTATTTCAGAAGTAACATAACAGCTTATACTAACAGAAGAAATCTCATAGTCTGAAACCTGTGATGTTCTTTCCATCTCAGTGTTGGCATTCTTAGAAGACTTAATTTTGCATTTAACAAAGTTATATACAGTAGTATGAACAACTTAGCCTGTTTGAATAAACAGGAGGTTAAAAACTACTACTCGTATTTAGGAGGATAACGACTGCCATAACTGTTACAAATACAATAAAAACTATTAATTCAAATAGTTGGCTGGTGTTTAAAGTACAAAGAGTGGGATCAGTTTCAAACGCTGTCAGGTGAGGATGACTATGTGAGCTTTTCCCTAGTTCAGGGCTGACTATGATCCTAGTAGAAATTTAGTCGTACTACCATATCTTGACTTCATGCAACTTCTTTTGGTTGTGGCTATTTAAAAACCCCACAAACCACAGATCTTGTGATTTTAGCTGTTATGAATTGCTTGGAGTTTGTTGAGAAATTATAATGGTTAACCTGTGCTGTAGATGGTACTTAGAATGTACACAAAATCACTTTTACTTACTTGTGTCATCCCAATACAAACAAAGCCTCAAGAGATCCTACCTAAAAGAATCCTTGTGTTAGTGGCAACAAATATATTTAACCTCTTACAGTGAGGTATGTTCTACTATGAAGGATATACTATTTAGAAGTGTCTAGGTTCAGCAAGTCCATAAAAGCTACTTCAATGCATGCTCTGAAATAAGAATTCTCAGCTTAACTTTCTTACCTGTTTCCCGTTTGTCATTTTGGCCCTTCCCTCAGTTTTCTCTACTTTCTCATTCTCTGATCTGTTTGAGCAATTCCCCTAATATGCAATAGCTTAAGTGGTATCACCGTGCAACTGCTCCAAATCCTTAACTGTTTTATGCTGTCATAGAAATGTAAATCTAACTTGGGAATTCATGCTAGCAAGGCACAAGTTCCTTTTAACATTGTGCATGTTGCCAACCGACAGGTAGATTGGGTCCTGAAACCTTCAGGCCTCTGACAGGAAAACAAACACACTTTACAGAGGAGTAGGCAGGTAATTTTGTTTGTTGCTTTGGATTTCATTGAGGACTTCAGCAGTGCTGATGAAATCAGCTGATGTTGACTCTTCTGCACGAGCACATCTGCTGTACTTTGTCCAAGGATTGGAATAAATTCCTGTTAACATGACTAGAAAGAAAAGATTAGCACCTTAGTAACAGAAGAGGAATTATCAATGTGAAACATTTTCTTAGGAAGCATAGGTCAAATGCTTAGAGGCATTAATTCCTCAGTACTATCTTGAGTGTAGCGAGACTGATGTTAATGACACCTGCAGTTCCAGTCATGTGAAATACAAGTGACAATTAAGGCTCATTTAAGGTGTCTTAATGACTTGCTTAAAAAATCCGTACTGACATTATAGAATCATAGAATGGTTTGGGTTGGAAAGGACCTTAAGCTCATCCAGTTCCAACCCCCCTGCCATGGGCAGGGACACCTCACACTAAACCATGTCACCCAAGACTCCATCCAGCCTGGCCTTGAACACGGCCAGGGATGGAGCATTCACAACTTCCTTGGGCAACCCATTCCAGTGCCTCAGCACCCTCACAGGGAAGAATTTCTTCCTTGTATCTAACCTGAACTTCCCCTGTTTCAGTTTAAACCCATTACCCCTTGTCCTGTCGCTACAGTCCCTGATGAAGAGTCCCTCTCCAGCACCCTTGTAAGCAACAGTCCTTATACTGAGGATTTCTCTTCAGCCATGCTAAGCTGCTCATGGGGAGTACATTGAGAAATCAGAAAGGAGGCTTCCATGCTCCTGCTAAGCCCTGATCCAGAATTGTAGCTCAGAAACCAGTGTGCCAACCACATGTCTTTAGCTCATTGTCACAGGTCTTCATACCAGATAAATATTGTTTGTAATGTATCCTTGTAATGACTGGCAGTGCCTGCCTAATGTGACAATTGGTGCATTTGCAAGTGTTATATTCCTTGATATTTTAATCTTTATTTATGCAGGGACTCAAACCAATAGTTTCCACTGAATCCCCAGCTCTGACAACAGCTAAACTTGCTTCAGATTTACCAGCAACTGATTCTTTCTTGGGTAAAAACAAGGTGCCAGACCTACAGAAACTTTTTCAGGTAATGAAAAATTCGAGAGTAACTTAAAGAAAACAAGAGTGAGACATATCTTTCCATATTCTAATGCAGCTAACTACCTCTGTCATTCTACAATACCAACATTTTGTAAAGTCTAGTTAAGAAAATGTCAAGTACAGTATAACCTATATACTTGTACTGTACTACAAAGTAGTATATGCCTTACAGAGGAGATAAATATAGAAAGTGGAAAGTCTAGTAACATTGTCTGTCTTTTCCCTGGCTTCAGAAGATGCTTATTATGTTATTTGACAACTGGAAACACTTTCTGCCTGAGAATCCACGTGTCTGCCTTAAAGCAGATCAGAAGTAGCAGAGCAGATCATTACTGTTGTGTATATACTACTTTGTCTGAAGTTGTTTGTAAGGCAGTAGAAGAGCACAGTAAAGTTTTCAAAGCCAGTTTGTTAGTTATGCAATTTCTAAGTGTACTAGGACTTTTGATAAAACAAATCAGTTAATTTTTAAGAGGGTTCAAGCATGTGCTTTATATAATGTTCCCTCTTCTCTCTTACCTGCTGCTTGCATTTGGAATGTGTCAGGCTGACTTGGTGAATCACTTTTTATATGTATCTTTCCACATTCATTTCTTAGTGACACTTCTTCCATCCAGGTCCTCTTGAGAAATATTGCAAGATACGTTCTCTCTGCCTGCACTTAACAGCTTTGGCTAATAAATTAACTTGCCTTTGCATTTGTCTTGCTAAATAAAAACTACGTAATACACTTGACTGCAGATAGCCTGTTTGTCAGGAGGTTTCCCACTTGGAATTCTCGTAATTCACCTGAATTAAGCTTGTTCCTTATGGTCTTGGTATGGGTGTTCACTTCTTTTGTTTGTTTGTTTGTTTTCTTTTTAACTCCTTCCCACAGAAACCAGATGGGCTGCCAGTACACCTGAAACGCGGAGTTCCAGATAGGCTGCTTTATCGGACCACTATGGCTCTAACAATAGGCGGGACTATCTACTGTCTAGTAGCACTGTACATGGCCTCACAACCAAGAAACCAAAAATGAATGAACCACAACTCATGGGACTCATGTCACTTCTCTGAAGGACCTCCTGCATGTATCTCTGCACTTGCTTTCAGTCTGTGATCATGTGGGGTTCGTTATTCAGATCACATTTCTCGGAGAGAAGATTATTATATCGGTTGCCTTATGTGTTCTAAAAATCCATGTAAACCAACATAAAGACATATTTTAACATGGTTTCAGCTTTGTACTTGTTGTCTTGCAGGAGTGTGTGGATAGCTGGAGAAAGTGAAGCTTTTCCTTCCTTCCTTCCAGCTTAAACAATTAGAGAGAGGACAGAACAAATACTTTGTGGGCTATGCTCCACATTCCCTAGTGGGGGGCTGCTGCTGGTTTTCAGAAGAGTAACAGCAAATCATTTCATTATTACAACATGTTGGGAACCTGCTTCTGTCATACACAGCTCATTTTACATAAGCAGGTGGTAGTGGAATTTCTCCAAATGCTGGTATACCGTAAATAATGTTAGCATCACTGTATGCCGCAGAGAGCACCGTTATCATAGCATCAGTTATACCAGTTTTTGGACTTTCATTTGTCGAACTATCTTATTGTGCAATAAAGATAATTACATGAGTAATAAAACAGGCAACTCTTGAAAAGTTCCAGACTACCTCAGCTGGCTCGATAGTGCAATAAACATATTGGTACGCTTTTAAGTTCAGCTTGTAGATCTCAAACCAGACAACTGGTTCAGTTACCTTGGTGCAATCTTGTTGAGATGGTAATCCTCTTAAAACCCTCTCTCAGAACTCAGTGGGTGTTCAACTGTAATTTTTGGTTACAGGTCACTGTCATAACTCAGCTGCCTATTATTTTCAAGTGCACGCACAATGCTATTTATGTAGACAAATACACACACATTTCCTTTGCTGTGTGAGTGGAAGAGAGAAGCTAATAAAGCTCTTCATTCATTCTCTTTCCTTTGTAATATCATAGCCTTGAACTGCAAGTTTCACACAAGTCTTAAAAAAAAGCACCCTCTAATTTGATAGGTCCTCCTCTGACTACAAACATCAAGTGTTCACTTGTGGTCACCCAGGCTATGGATAAGCATGGCTTCACTGGCCTGTGTAAATGCCCATCTCTTCCAGAACTGTGCAGAAACCAACTTCCATATAAATAAGCAAAACCATTAATAAACGAACCTGAAATTCTCATTTCTTCCATCTTTTACTAAAAACATTCTGATTTTTTTTTTTTCCAGTCCAGTTACATCAAAACCTTATTACTGTTTCATAGGAAAGAAAAGGAGAGCCACCAGGATGATCAGGGGCTGGAGCAGCTCCCGTACGGAGACAGGCTGAGAACATTGGGGCTGTTCAGTCTGGAGAAGAGAAGCTGCTGGAGACCTCAGAGCAGCTTCCAGTGTCTGAAGGGGGCTACAAGGATGCTTCATCAGGGACTGTAGCAACAGGACAAGGGTGATGGGTTTAAACTGAAACAGGGGAAATTCAGGTTAGATCTTAGGCAGAAGTTCTTCCCTGTGAGGGTGCTGAGGCGCTGGCACAGGGTGCCCAGAGAAGCTGTGGCTGCCCCATCCCTGGCAGTGTTCAAGGCCAGGTTGGACACAGGGGCTTGGGGCAACCTGCTCTAGTGTGAGGTGTCCCTGCCTATGGCAGCGGGTTGGAACTGGATGATCTTAAGGTCCTTTCCAACCCAAACCATTCCATGATTTGAAAATGGCTGCTTGTACTGTGATCTCAGCTTTCAGTCAATGTTGGGATTTCAGGATGGGAGAGATTAAGGCACCGAAGAAGAAATTTGTAAGGAAGCAAGACTGAAAGAACAGCAAAAAACAATTAAGTTCTCTAAGAAGTGGCAGCTGCATTGCCTCTACTGATAAAATTTGTGACCCTCAGGCACCCATGCTCCCATGGCACCAAGAATCTGCTGCTGTAGGCTGGTTAGTCCTATTAATTAAAAAAAGGAAGCAAGCACCATGGAGGTTATTGTCTGCTTTCCTTGTGTATCGTCTATTAAGCACTGCCTACAAGAGTTGTACTAAAGGATACTTTGCACACAAACTTCACAGAGTGAGTTTTGCTCAGAGAATGTCTATGTGCGGGGAGTTTTAGAAACTCAAGTGTTTTTAGAGTTAACATATTGGATAACAACTCTCTGCTTGCTGACAAGGTAGGTGTGGATAAAGCAACTCAACTGTTATCCCGGAGCTCATTAACCAGTGGAAATACTCTGCCAAGTGCTTTTGGAAAGAACAGCCGCAGGCACTTGTCACTCAGGTCCAGCTTTCACAAAGGAAACTCAGCGAGGAGATTGGGTTCATGTATTGCTATAGAGGTCATGGTTGGAACTATTCATATCAGAATTGTTTTCCTATTGCCCTGGGTCAGGCTATTTCCAGCTCTTTGTCAGCAGTTAAAAATGAGTGCTACAGGGAAAAGAAAAGACCATCAAGTTTTGCAAATAACCAGGCACTGGATCATCCTTTTGGGGTTTTGGGGTTTTTTTCAGTGTTTGGATTTTGAAAAACTCTTTTCACTCTGCCCTTCTCCAAAAAGCTGACCAGCTGAAGCAGGATGAGAGTGCTGCTTCAGCTTGTCCCATTCCCATCCCTGGTTCAGCTGGAACAAAGGCACTGCTTGTCTGCAGCCATTGGGCAGGGCTCCAGTCCCAAAAGAGGAGGCTGCATTTCTATATTCCCACAGCAACATACTGTGAAGAACAGGAGAGCTTGCAAGCTCTAACCAGAAGGTCAGGTTGTGGCAGCAAAATCTTGCCCTTTTCCTCTATTGGTTTTGAGATCATCATAAAGAAATGGTGATGCTATAAATCCTTCTCTTCCTAGAAGAAAAAAAGCTCTGTTAAATATCTACTTAAAAATATTTGCGATGCCAGACTTGTGTGAGGATTCAAGAGGGTTTAAGTGGTTTGAATTAATGTTTGTGATAGAGATACCTTATTCTTAAACCTTCAGGAAAACCCTTACCTTTAACAGGAGTGGTCTGTCCCTGGACAAATGTTAAATAAGGTTTTAAGTCAGGAGAACCTGGAGTGAATTGCAGCATCAAGAAGGCTACTTCAGTATTTGGAGTTGTCATCCCCAGAAACAAGAATCTGACTTGGATGCTACAATTTCATTGTGTGTGTTGTGTTTTGGTGCTTTATTTCTTTTTCATTTTAAAGACCCTCTCAGTTTTGTTCTAGAAATGATGCAACCTCCCAGCACTGAGAAATGAACAAACAAGATGCATTTTTAAGTGATAGCGTCTACTCTAGTGTTTTGGCTTGAATGCACAGTAGAGACTAAATTATAATAAGCTCTCAAACCCCAAGGCACTGGGTTTGGAAGGGAAAGCAGCTGAGATTTACAGTACTTGGGAATAAAATTATCTCATGGATAATCATCCATCTGCCATGACATTATCTTATTGTCAAGAGACAGTGGTTTTCCTTCTTAAATGATCTTTCTAGCAACATGAATTTAATTGTTACATCTTTGTAACGGTTTTTAAATAAGATCTCCTTCCCTACTTTTTATGTGGGAGGAGTAGAATAAACACACTTGAGAAGATGTTGGTAGTACCCACCTATGTCTTTCAGCTGCTTTAAAAAGCAAAGCATGTTAAGGAGAAAATTCCTCCACAGCATTTCGGTATGACCATTTAATCTCAACAGGCTTTTGCCTTAAGTTTTTAAATTGTCAATAGACTGATTATATTAATACTAAGATATTAATTAATAGATCTTGCCTTAAAGTAAAGCTTGTCAAAATAAAAGGCATTGTAAGGAATAAAACCAAGACAAACTAGGAATCTACTCTTACAGACAACAAAAAGCTGAAGAGTGTTTAAGAGTTGCTTTTTCTCACACACACACATATATATACATATATAACTTATTCTGTCTTTATCCTCCTTCCTCCAAATTCAAGCCTTCCAAGAGGCTTCAGAAGAGTCACAGATCAGTTTTCTCCACTCCCACCACAAACCATTACCCCTGGAGATCTTAAAAGTGTAAAAACATCCAAATGCTTTTACAAAAAAAGGAAGAAGTGTGTGTATGGGCAAGTTACATGTAAAATCATGCTAAACTGTTCTAAAATAAAGTTACAAGCCATCTACTTTTTATGCCATGCTATACTCATTTTTTTTTTTTTTCCTCTCTCCAGCCTTTAACCTTAGGGAAAAGTTTCACAAGAAGCCAAAGTCTGATCCCTGTTTTCAAATGGAAAGGAGGAAGAACTTCCCTGTAATCTAAGCATTAGTTTTATCTATAGGCACGAAAAAACCACCTTTGAAATATTTTGCATATTCGGTACTAATTGCATCTTAAGCTATTAAAGGTTATTAATTTGAATCAATTCTACTTAGCTGAAGTGCAAGTGCTGCACGAATTGCGAAGAAGCGGAAGCTTATTTGCTGTGAGAGGGAGCACAAGCATGCCTGCGGATCAGGAAATAAGATAAACGCTATGAAGTATCAGGATGGTATCTCAGTAGTACCACATCTTACCTCCCAGTACTTCTTACATAATACCAGACTGCGCTGGGCCCGGCACAGCCTCTAGCGGGCACCGTAGAGGTTGCACGCAATTGGAGTTGAGGTGGGAAAGCGAGGAGCGAGAGCAACGCCGGTGGCACCGTTGCGGAGCTCACTCCATGCAGAAGCAGCCCGCTGGCTCCTAGTGCCCGCCCTACCGCCCGCCCTCTGGGTCCTAATGCCCGCCTTCCCGCCCGCCGGGTCCTAGTGCACACCCGCTGGGTCCAAATGCCCGCCCACCGGGTCCTAGTGCTCGCCCTCCCGCCCGCCAGCCGGGTCCTAATGGCCACCCGCGGCGTCCTAGTGTCCGCCCGCTGTATCCTAGTTCCCGCCCTCCCGCCCGCCCCCCGGGTCTTAGTGCTCGCCCGTCCTCCCGCCCGCCGGGTCCTAGTGCCCGCTCTCTCATCCGCCCGCCGGGTCCTAGGGCCCGTCCTCCCGCCCGCCAACCCGGCGTGTCGTTGTGCCCGCCCCGCCTTCCGGGCCTAATGCCCGCCCTCCCGCTGGACCTAGTGCCCGCCCGCCAGCCCGCTGGGTCCTAGTTCACGCCCGACGGGTCCTAGTTGTCGACCGCCGGGTCCTGGTGCCCGCCCGCCGGGTCCTAGTGCCGCCCTGCCGCCGGCCCGCCGGCTCCTAGTGCCCGCCCTGCCGCCCGCCCGCCGGCTCCTAGTGCCCGCCCTACCACCCGCTCACCGGGTCGTAGTGCCCGCCCGCCGGCTCCGAGTGCCCTCCCTACCGCCCGCTCGCCGGCTCCTAGTGCCCGCCCGCCGGCTCCTAGTGCTCGCCCTCCAGGGCGCTAGACGACTCCTAGTGCACTCCTGCCCTCCCACCCGCCGGCTCCTACTGCCCGACCGCCGGGTCCTTGTCCCCGCTCGCTGGGTCCTAGTTCCCGCCTTGCTGCCCGCCCGCCGGGTCCTAGTGCGCTCTCCCGCCGGGTCCTAGTGCGCGCCCGCCCTTCCCCCCCCCCCCCCCCCCCCGCCGGGTCCTAGTGACCGCCCTCCAGCCCGCCTGCCTGGTTCTAGGAGGTTTTGGACTTTTACCTGGGAAAGCGAGGAGCGAGAGCAATGCCGGTGGCACCGCTGCAGAGCTCACCATGTGCAGAAGAGGCCCAGCAGCAGCTTTTTGTCCCGGTTCTTTGGCTGTGGGAGCTGGGGCCGGACGTTCGTGCTGCATTTGCTGGGTTCCGGCACAGCCTCGAGTAGGCTCTATAGACATTACATGCAATCGGAGTTTTAGGTGGGAAAGCGAGGAGCGAGAGCAATGCCTCTGGCACCGTTGCTGAGCTCACCATGTGCAGAAGAGGCCCAGCAGCAGCTTTTTGTCCCGGTTCTTTGGCTGTGGGAGCCAAGGCCGGATGTTCATGCTCAACGCACAGGCCCCGGCACAGCCTCGAGAGGTTGACGTAAAGTTTAGACGCAACTGGAGCTTTAGGTTGGAAAGCGAGGAGCGAGAGCAAACCCGGAGGCACCGTTGTGGAGCTCAGCGTGTGCAGAAGAGGCTCAGCAGCAGCTTTCTGTCCTGGCTCTTCGGCTGTGGGAGCAGGGTCCAGACGTTGATGGTCTATGCACCGGGCTGCAGGATGTCCTTGATCAGTCACGGTAGAGGTTGCACGCAATTGGAGTTTTAGGTGGGAAAGCGAGGAGCAATGCGGTGGCACCATTGCGGAGTTAGACAAGGAAGTACAAAATGAAATATAATCCTTTGAAAATAAGAAAATTCATTTTTTAGTATCTTTAAGTTTGGTGGCTTTGTACATTACAACAAAACTTTCCAAACCTAAAAAGCCCAATCAAAAGAACATGAGGATCCTTGTATAAGATAAATCATTCTAGCTGACATCATAGTTTTAGAACCTTATGACCTTTGTATAAAATTTATTGTAAGCAAAATAAGGACTGTAGGTAAAGAGTGTCTGAAACTAGCAGATGTTCAGGATGTGCTGTAGCTAAGTTAACTGGTAAGTAGAAGGACGAGGAGAAATCACTCACTTATGTCAGCAGTGTTACCGAACTAATTAAACTGGCATAAGCACTTATCTACTGTGCAGACCTCAAAGACTACTGGAACAAGAATTCAAGGAAAAGATGAAGAGGAAGATGATGAAGAAACGACCACCAAAGGTCCCAAAGACTACTACCATAATAAAGTGCGCATGCGGAAGAATGTTCTAGGAATGTGATGTTGTGTATAAACAGCTTCATGAATATGTATACAATATAATGAACATGTATGACTAACGACAATATAATCCCTGTTTGGTTGATGCTCAGACAGAACACGCTAGGAGGAGCTATCCCCGCAATAAAGAATATCTGCTTGCCAACTCAAAACTTTGTTGGCGAGTTCTTAACGAGTTCTACGAATCAATTTGTCGACCCAGGTTGGACCCTCTCTGCTCAGCTGCAGGACCCGCTGAGAATAGGGCTCCCTTGGGTACCCCTGGGAATTTTCCCAGAGGGACCGCTCGACTCATTCGGATCGCTGCGCGAGCAGAATAGAACCATCTTTTATAAGGTATTCTTTATGAGCTATATTATATACGTGTAACAGTAAAGCAAAAGAGCTCTTACGGGAGGTTAGATGTGGTGAGGGGACTCTATATTAGACTGCCTTATGAGCTAACCGGGGATAGCTGTGGTGGGGGTGTTTTGGTAATAAAGCGCCCTATGAGCCACCCTAGCTGTGGTGGGGGTATTCTGCAATACAGTACCCATAAGCTACCCATTTGGTGCCTCCCGTAAATCGAGACAGAGAAAGTTTTGTAGGTAGAGGCGTATACCCAGCTGCTAGCGTCCTTATGGTATACACTGGGTTATAAAGTGGAAATTAATATAAACTTGGGAATAATGTTATTTGTGACTTGCCAGTATTTGACTTAGTTTTGCAGATTATCACGGTAACGATTTTGGTATTGACAACATGATATGGTTAAGGCTGAACTGTATGTTGTGATTGTGTCATTAATAGTTGTTTGTCTAATTGGATTTTGTTTGTGTTTTAGGTATTGTAGTTGTGTGAAGTGTGTTTGTGGGATCCCTTGTGTGTGTAAAATTAATAATGGGATATCAACAGAGCGAAGTAATGTATGCAGATATGTTTTTCATGTTAAGAAACCAGCAGGAGTGGCAGAAGGAATGTGGAATTAAGAGAGCTCTGCCAGATCCTTTAATTTTAGCTTTGGAAAGGGACAGAGAAGAACAAAGAACAAACAAAAAAAAAAAAAAAAAAAAACAAAAAAACCAAACAAACAACAAAAAAGCAACAGAAACCTAAGTTGGAGAGGTGTTGTTTGGGTTGTGATATTGGAGAAATGTGTTTAAAGAAAAAGGAGGAAGATAGATAGGGTAGAAGATTATGTATTACTGAGACCTCCAAGAGGAGCATCCCCTGCCCTGAATCCTTCTGATACTGACGAGGAGGAGAGGGTTGCTGGTGCTGACAACTGAGCAGGAGGACCTGAAAATGTTACCCCAATTGCTGCACACATTCGTAGTAAAACAGGACCGGTAACTCAGGCAACTTTAAGACAGGCAATGGGACCGGAGGGTGGGACGAGAATAAAAGTGAATTTTTCAATGGGAGATTTAGATGCTTGGAAGTTAGCTGTGAAAGACTATCGAGATGATCCAAGAGGAGTGGCAAAAAGGTTTGAGTTGATTGTTAAAAGCCAAGATCCTGACTGGGGAGCTACAGATGTAATGCTGGATGCTTTAACTGAAACGGAAAAAACAGCTGGTGTTAAAAACTGCCCACACTCATGTGAGTGCTCAGATTATTGCAGGACGCCGCTCTGAGAAGATATCAAAATTGGATAAAATTTGGATTGGAAAATGCAATTCCTAAAACAGTAAATTGCTCAGCCGTATTTGTTATAAAAAAGGGCAAGCCAAAACACCAAGTTTTTGGATAGGTTGAGAGAAGTAATGCAAAAAGTTCACCACATTAGATCCCTCCTCAGAGGAAGGGAAGCACCAAATAGCCAATCTATTTTTAGGGCAATCATCAGAAGATATTAGAAAGAAGCTTCAGAAGTTTAAAGAACCAGATAATCTTGATATAGAAAAGTTGATAGAAGAAGCGTGGAAAGTGTATAGAAATTGGGAACAGGTAGAGAAGAAAAGCTGCGTTGTGCCATAGCCACGGCTATGGTGGCAGCTTTGGGACAAGTAGAAACCAGTAGAGGGGCTAACATGACAGGACGAGGCACAGGCAGAAGAGGA
Source organism: Strigops habroptila (assembly GCF_004027225.2). Classification (NCBI taxonomy): domain Eukaryota; kingdom Metazoa; phylum Chordata; class Aves; order Psittaciformes; family Psittacidae; genus Strigops; species Strigops habroptila. The sequence goes on from NC_046359.1 coordinate 40,504,732, forward strand.
ATGTCAGGCAGGGGTGGAGGAGTAAATTCTTCTCCTTTGGGACTGGATCAGTGTGCATACTGTAGGGAAATTGGACATTGGAAGTGAGATTGCTCTAAACTAAAGAATCTCCAGGTGGCTCCAGTGACAAGAGCAACTTATTCAGTGTTAATTCAGAGTTCGATTCCATTACAGTTGTGGGAGCTACTGGCCACCAAGAAAAAGCATTCTTCCTGAAACCTTTACAATATAAATTAGGGAAACAAATAGGAATACATAAATTTCTGTATATGCCAAATTCTCCAAAATCTTCATTGGGATGAGATCCGTTAGAACATTTGGAAGCAATTATAACATTTAAAGAAGGGGAAATGGAGTTAAAAGTAAAGAATGAACAATTAATTGAAATAGTTTATCTTTAATCCAACAGAAAGATGAAAAAGAGAACTCCCCTGACCTAGAAGAAATCTTTAATCAGGTATATCCAGGAATGTGGGCATCCAAAGTTCCAGGTAAGGTGAAAAATGCTTTGCCTGTCAAGGTAGAAATAAAAAGGGGGGCCCATCCAATTTGGATAAAACAATATCCCTTAGAATTAGAGGATTGGAAGGGAATCAAAGGAATCATAGATAAATTTTTAAAATAGGGATTTTTGGTTGAATGTGTATCAGAATATAATACCCCTATTTTACCAGTGAAAAAAACAGATGGGAAAAGTTACAGGTTAGTTGAAGATTTGAGGATGATCAATAAGATTGTGGAAGATATTAATCCAGTAGTAGCTAATCCTTATACTCTGTTAACCAAATTAAATAATAATCAAAAATGGTTTACTGTATTGGATTTAAAGGATGCATTTTTCTGCCTGTCTCTACCAAAAGAAAGTCAAAATTTATTTGCCTTTGAATGGGAAAACCCTCACACAGGTAGAAAAACCCAATTAACGTGGACAGTGTTACCTCAAGGATTTAAAAATGGTCCGACAATCTTCGGAAATCAATTGGCATGGGAACTGGAGTTTTGGAAGGCACCTACTCAAATGGGAACCCTGCTGCAATATGTTGATGAATTGCTAATTGCTACTGAAGCTAAAGAGGAATGTATTCTGTAGACTGTTAAACTGCTGAATTTCTTAGGATTAAGTGGATATCAGTGTCCAAACAAAAGGCTCAATTAATCCAGACTTGAGTATCTTATCTAGGATACAAAATAACAGGAGGGCTGCGAGGACTTGGAAGAGCTCGGAAGGAAGCTATTTGTCAGAACCCATGGCCATCTACAGTCAAAGACCTTCAGACATTCCTGGGAATGACAAGATGGTGTCGACTTTGGATTCACGACTATGGTATCCTGGAGACTTCCACTGAACCAATAACTCATGACTATCTGGCCACAATAGAAACTGTATACTTCAGTCAACCAGATATAAAAGAAAAACCTTCAGAAAATGCAGATTCCTGGTTTACCGATGGCAGTAGCTTCATGAGAAATGGTAAACGAAAAGCAGGATATGCTGTAACCACAACTTCATGAGTGATAGAAGCAAAGCCTTTGCCTAGTAATACATTGGCACAAAAGACTGAAATAATAGCTCTGATCAGAGCATTGGAGTTGGTGAAAGACAGACGAATAAATGTATGAACCAACTCTAAGTACGTCTTTGGTGTAGTTCATGCACATGGTGCTATTTGGAAAGAACGAGGACTTTTGGACACACAAGGAAGACAAATTAAACATGCGACAGAAATTTTGTGATTACTAGAAGCTGTGCAATTACCTAAAGAAGTGGCAATTACGCATTGTAAAGGACATCAAAGAGGTAACACTGAACAAGAAATTGGAAATAATTTGGCTGATTATGAGGCTAAATGTGCCGCAGAACAGGCTGAAGTTGTGACCTTAATTCCTGATGGTAAATTAATAATTGAACAAACAAAACCCTCAGTTATGGTAAAGCGTCAGTAGGAAATTATCCATATTGTAATTGGGCAATGCAACTACAACTTAGAGAACCTCTGATTGGCTACTGGGGTGTTCCTAAAGGGAAAGGATGGTATTGGTTATGTGGAGAAAATGCTTATAAAGCTTTACCTCTGAATTGGAAAGGAACAAGCACATTAGGTGCAATAGTTCCCAATTTTACAATAATAGAAACTCACCCTTCTGGAACTTGGAATTGGGATTTTATTAAAAGAATTAAAAAAGGACATAATCCCATAGCGGAACAAAATACTGCTTTTTGCAGTTTTGTTAGATGGCTTAGTCCATCTTTGGGTGTTTGTGAATTGGAGAAAACTATTGTTAATATTTCAGCCACAACTGAAGAAGTGGAAAATCGCACCATTGATGCTATTCTGGCAATACAGGAGGAGATAACTTGTTTATTTAAAGTAGTACTCTAAAACCAAAGGGTATTAGATATGTTATTAGCATCCCAAGGAGGGGTATATTCAATCATTAATGATAGTCGTTGTTCATATATTGATCAAAGTGGAAGAATTGCTACTGATCTAAAAGAAATATGGAAAAAAACCAAAGTATTTCATGAGGTGGCACAGGATGACACCTCCTGGGGATTTGAGGAAGTCTGGAAAAAGCTAACATCTTGGCTACCCAATCTATCCTGGTTGAGGCAATTGTTCGCAAGTATAATAATGACAATAATTGTAATCTTAATCACATGTGTTTCAATTCAATGTTTCTTTTGGTGGTGTAAACAATCAATGATAAATTATGAAGAATGGAAAAGGAATGAAGTTAAGCACCAGGTAGAAACAGGGAAATATTTTAGAAAAACATTAAATGGCAATGGGATAATTTAAAAAGGTTGCAAAAGGACAGAAAAAGGGGGGATTTGAGACAAGGAAGTACAAAATGAAATATAATCCTTTGAAAATAAGAAAATTCATTTTTAAGTATCTTTAAGCTTGATGGCTTTGTACGTTACACCAAAACTTTCCAAACCTAAAAAGCCCAATCAAAACAACATAATGAGGATCCTTGTATAAGATAAATCATTCTAGCTGACATAGTTTTAGAACCTTATGACCTTTGTATAAAATTTATTGTAAGCAAAATAAGGACTGTAGGTAAAGAGTGTCTGAAACTAGCAGATGTTCAGGATGTGCTGTAGCTAAGTTAACTGGTAAGTAGAAGGACGAGAAGAAATCACTCACTTATGTCAGCAGTGTTACCGAACTAATTAAACTGGCATAAGCACTTATCTACTGTGCAGACCTCAAAGACTACCAGAACAAGAATTCAAGGAAAAGATAAGGTGATGAAGAGGAAGATGATGAAGAAACGACCACCAAAGGTCCCAAAGACCACTACCATAATAAAGTGCGCATGCGGGAAGAATGTTCTAGGAATGTGATGTCGTGTATAAACAGCTTCATGAATATGTATACAATATAATGAATATGTATGACTAACAACAATATAATCCCTGTTTGGTTGATGCTCAGACAGAACACGCTAGGAGGAGCTATCCGCCGTGTTCTCCGGTGCCGCAATAAAGAATACCTGCTTGTCAACTTAAAACTTTGTTGGCGAGTTCCTGACGAGTTCTACGAATCACGGAGCTTACAATTTGGAGAAGTGGCCCCGCAGCAGCTTTCTGTCCTGGCTCTTTGGCTGTGGGAGCAGGGGCCGGACGTTCGTGCTCTACATGCCGGGCTGCGGGATGGCCTTGAGGGGGTTCTGTAGAGGCTGCACATAATTGGAGTTTTAGGTAGGAAAGCGAGGAGTGAGAGCAATGCTTGTGGCAGTGTTGTGAAGCTCAGAGGGCAGAAGAGGCACAGCAGCAGCTTTCTGTCCTGTCTCTTCAGCTGTGGGAGCAGCAGCCGGACGTTCGTGATCTGAGCACCGTGCTGCGGGATGGGCTCTCTGACATACAGTCTCTCATATTTTCTCTCTGACACTGTCTCTCTGACACAGTCAGTCTGGCTCAGATTCTCTGACACACTCTCTGACACAGACAGTCTGGCTCAGACTCTGACACAGACAGTTTGGCTCAGACAGTCTGGCTCAAAGTCACACACACTCAAAAATCACATTCAGACAAACGCAGGCTCACTCTCACTGAGGCTCACTCTCATGCAGACTGGCTCAGACTCTCACTCAAATCTGAGATTAAGACCCATACAGACTTACTCTTGGTCTCTCTGACTCAGTCTCTCGGACTCAGACTGACTGGCTCAGATAGACTAGCTCAGACTCTCTGCCTCAGACTTTCTGGCTCAGAGTCACACTCGCACTCAAAACTCACATTCAGACCCACGCAGGCTCTCTCTGACTAAGACTCTGACTCAGACTCTCTGACACAGACTTTCTGGCTCAGACCCTGTTGCTCAGACTCTCTGCCTCAGAGTCTACCTCAGACTCACACTCAAAACTCACATTCAGACCCATGCAGGCTCACACTCACGCAGGCTCACTCTCACGCCGACTGGCTCAGACTCAGTCTGACTCAGACTCTCTGGCTCACACTGACTGGCTCTCTGACACAGACAGTCTGGCTCAGTGTGGCTCAGACTCACACTCAAACTCACATTCAGAGCCACACAGGCTCACACTCACGCAGGATCCCTCTCACACAGCCTAACTGGCTTAGACTCACACTCTAAACTGACATATAGACCCACACAGGCTCACTCTTAACACATACTCACTCTCACGCCGACTGAATGGCTCAGACACACTCAAAACTCACATTCAGACCCACACAGACTTACTCTGACTCAGACTCTCTGAGACAGACTGACTGACTCAGACCCTCTGACACAGACAGTCTGGCTCAGAGAGTCTGGCTCACATTCTCTGGGTCAGACTCTCTACCTCAGAGTCACACTCAACACTCACATTCAGACTCACGCAGGCTCACACTCATGCAGGCTCACTCTCACACAGACTGGCTCAGACTCACACTCAAAACTGACATTCAGACGCATGCCGGCTGTGACTCAGACTGACTCTGACTGACTGACTGACTCTGACTGACAGAGATTGTGACAATCTCTCTGACAATGCCTCTCTGACACAGACAGTCTGGCTCAGACTCTCTGGCGCAGTCACACACTCAAAAATCACATTCACACACATTCACTCTCACTGAGGCTCACTCCCATGCAGACTGGCTCAGACTCTCACTCAAATCTGACATTAAGATGCCGCCAGACTCACTCAGTCTCTCTGATTCAGGCTGACTGGCTCAGACTCTGGCTCAGACTCACGCTCATATTCAAAACTCACATTCAAATGCATTCAGGCTCACTCTCCTGCAGGCTCACTCTCATGCCAACTGACTGGCTCAGACTAACACTCAAAACTCACACTCAGACCCACAAAGACTCACTCTGACTCAGACTCTCTGACACAGACTGAGTGACTCAGACTGAATGACGCATTCTTTCTGATGCAGACACTCTGGCTCAGACAGTCTGGCTCAAACTCTCTAGCTCAGACTCACACAGACTCACTCTGACTCAGACTGTCTGATCCGACTGACTCAAACTCTCTGAATCAGACTCTCTAACTGAGACTCTCTGACACAGACACTCTGACAGGGACTGACTGAGTCAGCCTGGCTCAGTCTGGCTCAGACTCTGGCTCAAACTCACACTCAAAAACCACATTCACACACACATAGGCTCACTCTCACTGAGGCTCACTCTCACTCAGGCTTACTCTCACGCAGGCTCACTCTCATACAGACTGGCTCAGACTCTCACTCAAATCTGACATTAAGACCCATACAGACTCGCCCTTAGTCTCTCTGAATAAGTCTCTCTGACTTTGACTGGCTCAGACTCTCTGACGCAAACTCTCTTACACAGACAGTCTGGCTCAAAGTCACACACTCAAAACTCACATTCAGACTCATGCACGCTCACTCTCACTCAGGCTCACTCTCACGCAGACTGACTGGCTCAGACTCACACTCAAAACTCACATTCAGACCCACACAGGCTCAGTCTGACTCAGACGCTGACTCACACTTGCTGACACAGACTGACTGACTCGGACTCTATGACTCAGACTATGACTCAGACTGACTCAGTCTGGCTCAGATCCTCTGGCTCAGATTGTCTCACTCAGATTCTCTGGCTCAGACTCTGACACGGACTCTCTGGCTTAGACATTCTGGCTCAGGCAGTCCAGCTCAGACAGTCCGGCTCAGATTCTGTGGCTCAGACTGGCACTCAGAACTCACATTCAGATTCACGCACGCTCACTCTCACGCAGACTGAATGGCTCAGACTTACACTCAAAACTCACATTCAGACCCAGACAGACTCCGACTCACACTAACTCAGATTGACTAACTCTGACTGACTTACTCAGACTGACACAGACAGTCTGGCTCAGATGGTCTGACTCAGAGTCACACTCACTCAAAAATCACATTCAGAAGCATACAGGCTCACTTTCACGCAGGCTGGCTCAGAATCAGTCAAACCTCACATTCAGACCCATAGAGACTCCCTCTGACTCAGACTGTCTGGCTCAGAGTCACACTCACACTCAAAACTCACATTCAGACGAACGCAGGCTCACTCTTATGCAGGCTCACTCTCATGCAGACTGGATCAGACTCACAATCAAAACTCGCATTCAGACCCACACAGACTGACAGGCTCGGACTGATGGACTCAGACTCTCTCACTCTGCCTGGCTCAAAATCACACTCAAAACTCACATTCAGACCCACGCAGACTCACTCACACAGAGACCGTCTCATACTGACTCAGACTCTCTGGCTCAGACAGTCTGGCTCAGACTCACACTGAGCCTTAGACTAATGCTCGTACTTAGACGCAGTCAGTCAGTCGGATTTGCAGAGTCACTGTCAGAATCAGACTCACTTTTAAACTCTCATGCAGACTAACTCTCAGATTGACACACTCAGTCTCAGAGTCTCTCAGACTCACTAAGACTCAGAGCCACAGACTCCCACTGAGTAAGACTCAGATGCACACTACCAAACTCAGACTCAGACTCAGAAACTCACAGATTGTGACCCAAACTCTGACTGACTCTCAGAGTCAGCCTCACACTCAGAATCACACTCTCACTCAAACTCACAGTAAGACTCAGACACACACTCACAATCAAAATCACACAAAGACTCAGACTCAGAGTCACTCAGACACACTCAGACTCACACTCAAACTCAGACTCAGATGCACACTCGCAAACTTACTAAGACTCACTCAGACTCACACTCATACTCTTACTCAGACTCGGACCCACTCAGGCTGACACTCAGAGACTCAGACTCAGTTACACTTAGACACACAGAGTCACTAAGACTCAGACTCTCACTCCAACTCACAATCCAACTCACGCAGACTCACTCAGACAGACTAAAACTCACACTCTCACTCAAACTCACACTCACTCTCAGACTCACTCCCTACACCAACATTCAGACTCTCACTCAGACCCTCTCAGACTCAGCCTGACACTCAAACTCAGCCACACTTAGATGCACAGTCACTCAAATTTACACTCACAGATGCACTCTCACAAACTCACTGTCTCACAGTCTCACAGTCAAACTCTCACACTCAAGTCTCACCTCTACACTAAGACTCAGACTGACACTCAGACTCACACTCAGAGTAAGACTCAGACTCAGTGTCACACTCAGACACACACGACGACTCAGGCTCACACTCAGCCTCAAACTCACGCTTGCTCTCAAACACTCACTCTCAGACTCACATTCTACTCCAAGAGTCACACTGACTCGCAGACTCACAGAGCAACTCTCAGACTCACGCTCAAAGACTCAGACTCAGACTCACAGTCAGACTCAGACTGAGCCAAGACTGCACCCACACTCCTACACTAGCACCACTCTATCACACTGACTACACCCCAAAGCCTTTATTAACCCCACTCCTCCCACAGCACAGACCACACACTCATGACATTATTAACCCTGCCTTGGCACCACCCTGAGCCCTCCCCTAGGCCCACACCCAGCCTGGATGCATGATAAAATAATTACTAAGTGAATAAAATAATACACAAAATAACAAAGTGAATTACAACTTATCGGTCGTGGGGGGTAGTTAGGGGCCCTAAGGGGCACTTGGGGGCCCTATGGAGTGCTGTGTCATTGAGGATGCTGCTGATGTCATTGCAGTCCTGGTGACATCATGATGCCAGGAGTCAATAAAAGCTGTGGGACATGTGTTGTGGGTCTATAGGGCACTATGGGGCTGGGGAGGGATGTCTATGGGTCGCTGTGGGGTATTTATGCAGTGTCACTGTCAGTGTGCGAGTCATCGTGGGTCTCACCTTCGCAGGGGGCTCAGGTCAATCCTGGGGTGTGGGCTGGGCCCGGTGCAGTCGCTCCAGCTCGATTAAACAGGATTGCAGTTAAATAAAACAAGAATAAAGCTGAAAAGTGAATAAACACCAATGAAAGTGAATAAACTTGAATAAAACTGAATAAAAGTGAATTAAATGTGAATGAAAAAGAGTAAAAGGGAATAAATCTGAATAAATCTAAAAAAAGTAAATAAAAGTGAACTGAAGATCACTAAAAGTAACTAAAAAGCAAATAAATCTGAATAAAACCATATAAAAGTGAATCAAAAGTAAGTAAATGTGAGTTCAAAGTGACCAAAATTGAATAAAGGTTAACAAAAAGCCAGAATAAACCTGCATAAAGCTTGTGGAGAAAAGCTGTGGCCTTAGCAAAAATACACAACATGCTGAGAACAGTGAAAAAGTGCAGAATCTTACAAAAGACCTTGGTTCTATGAAAAAGAAACAGTGCAAATAATGTGATGGCTTGTTAAACCTTTCAGAACTAGCTTAGGCTTGTGAAACTTGCTTGTCTCATGGGAACTGTTGCTTATGCAGTGTAGAATGGGTCAGAGGATCTGAGGCAAAGGAGAAAGGAGGAGGGACTTTGCTGACAGGGAAGGTATCAAATAGGTGGATACTAACTGCAAATGGAGAACCCCGAACCAGGTTTGTCTGGTGGAGATCTCCCTTTATTCAAATAAAGCTTTAAACCTCCCTCTGCCTCACGAGTTGTTATTGAAATCAGGTTTTCCCAACAAAGCTGAATAAAAAGTGATTAAAAGAGAAAAGTGAACAAAAAAAGTGAGTAAAAGCGAGTAAAAGTGAATATGCCTCAATAAAAAGTGAATAAATGCAAACAGAAGTGATTAAATATTGGAAAAACAAAAACAAAACCTGAAAAAAGTGACTAAAAAGCGAATATAAAGTGAATAAAAAGAGAAAAAAGTTAATAAAGTGACTAGTCCATTGATCCTACTGTGTGGGGACTTGACTATGGAAATAATAAAGACTCTGAAAATTGCACCTGTGGCCATGCTGTCTCTTGTCCCATGGGACAAATTGGCTATGCCAGCAACTTCACACTCTTTCCGTGCCTCTGGTGGCCAAGTCCACCTTCTACATATGGTAAAGCAGAAGCTCTGAAGATGTCAGTGGCAGAGCTTGTGCATCCGCTCTGCATCTCCAGTGGAGGAGGGAAACAAATCCTAATGGTTCCTGTACTTGCGTTGTAGTGCTTGCTACACTGCTACCCCTGTAAGAGGAAGAGCAGACTAGGTGATGGCTAAACTCTTTGTTAGACAATCATGCATACCACAAGAAATATAGACAGGTGAACTGATCGTTTTGATCATCTTACAGTGGACCCAGTTCACAATAAAATTACTTTTGGCAAGGAGATTTAAAGAAAGAAATCCACTTTCAGACCTACAGAAGGTGTCAATAGTACCCACTCTGCAAGGTTAATTTCTATACTTTTCATGAATTGAAGTGGCTTTAGACAGCACAGAAAAGGATGGAATTAAGGAACATTACTGGAATGTGTGTTTCAGTGACAGATCCTTCAGTAACTTTTGCGGTTTTCACTTACCACCACTTTCCTTTCCCCTCTGCCCCACTTCTGAAAGAGAACTAGATTGGTGCTACTTAAAGTCTTTTTATTGTATTGGAAACATTTTTTAGAAGTCATTATAAGATTTATATTCTGAATACCATAGAACATCATGCACCTAAGTAATGAAAATCGAAGGGCCTTTAGTCACATTTTACTGTGTGCTTCGTTATTTAATATTCCAGTTCCAGAGAGAAATATACTGTTTTGCAATATCCATATTTTTTCCTTGTCTGAAGTCCTCTACCTCAATATAAACCACCAAACAAAAAATCTACCAACCCTAGAAAATACAAAGTTTGTATATTTCTCGTCCAGTTTAAATAATGATTTAAACACTCCTGATAGAGACATAAAACAGACATTTACTATATCCCAACAATGGTGCATACAAACAAGCTCTATGGGGAGAATTCTTGACATAACCCCCTTTGGCAGCCCCTCTGCAGCCCCACACACCTGAAGTTCTCAGCTTTGTGCTTCTCCTAACTCTAAACCTAGCCCTAACAAAACTCCTTGGCCTGGGTTAACCCTTAGCCCAAGACACCCAGCCATAGCCTACATGAACAGGTCCTGGGGGATAAATCTTTCTGCCATCTAAACCATCCTTTGGCAGCCCCTTTGTAGCCTAACTCCAAATGCAGGTCTAGGCTATCTCTCCATCCCAACCACAACACTAACACTAGCTCTAGGCCTTGACAGAGGCTTACTCTAAGCCCATAGCTAGGGCACAGAGAAGTCCTCGGTGAGGAAAACTTGCAGCTTTCGCTATCTTTCAGCAGCTCCTGGCAGCCCTGCACTACCTGGAGCTCTTGGCTTTGTTTCCATCCAGTCATTTACCCAAAACTGAACTCCAGGTTTTGGCCTAGAGTCATGTCTGCATGAGCAGCCTCTCTGAGGAGCATTGGTTTTGCAGGCTACATCATCCTTTCACACCCCTTTGTATGCCAGTACCACCTGGAGCTGTAAGCTAGCTCTTTCTCCCAAACTTAATCCTGACCCTGGGCCTTGGCAGAGTTTTGGCCTGGGATACTCAGCCATCGATCATGGGAACAAGCTCTAATGGGAGAAGGAATGGTGTTTCTAAAAGAAGTAGTGTTTGTTTCCATGAACAATATATTTAATGTTACAGTGCTACGGCTAACTTAAAACTGTATATTTTTAACATCTAGAAAATGAATGTGGAGTGGTCTTAAATTACAGGAGCTGCTGTGCCTTGGGGATGTTAATACTTCATACTTCAATTAAAACGTGGATAATAGTATTTCAGTGCTAAAATTTAACTAATTTAGATGAAATTTAGTACTTGGTGGAAAATGTTAATTATTACCTTTTTATGTGCTGTAACTTTATGGCATATTAATGTACAAGAAGTACATCAAGAACTTACAGCTGAAATTTAAGTTTGTACAAATATATAAATATGTTAAAGAATTTACACTATGAAATACACGTAGGAAAAAATCTCCATTATATTTGTTTTACTGATGGGGAAAGTAAGCAAAAAAATCAAATTTCATAGCTAAAAATGACATATGTGTCTAAACAGAGCCTGAAGCAAATTTTAGGTAAAGGTAGAGTTACTGTCCTGCAGTCCCCAGCCCACCTTGATATCTAACCTATAAGCATTCTGATTGTGTTGTTGCAGATACATGGCCTTAAAATATCATCTATGCCTAAAAATTTTGCTTTCAGGCACAAAAAGAATGCTGTGGTACTGGATGATCAGTGCATGCCTAAATCAAGGCGCAAAAAGTAGAAATCCTCTGGATAAAACCCTTATGAAAAAAGTCTTCAAGCTCCCATCTGTTTATTCATTAGCCATTAGACCCTACTCAAAGAAGTGTGGATGTACTTTATCCTATGGACAACAGCACAGATTGAATTGCTGCCATCTTCCACACATTGTAGTGCTACTTGAGAGACTGATCTGAAATCAGACTCCACTGTCCATTGTCTCAAAGATTGGTATAAGAAGCTGAGATGGAATTCCACCAATCCATTGTCTCAGAGAGGGGTGGGAGGAGTTGAAATAGGACTCCAATGTCCATTGCTTGGGAGAAGGGTGTGAGAAGCTGAACTGGGACCCCACCGTCCATTGCCTGAGGGATGAGTGGGAAAGAGCTGAGATCAGACTCTTCCGTCCATTATCTCGAGGATTGGTGTTGAGGAATTGCTGCTCCTTATCCCAAGAATTGCTGCAGACACGTGCAGTTGAGGAGCTGGCTGCAAGACCAGGGAAACCAGAATGTGTAATACGTGACATGAAGAACAGAAGTACTTCCCCCAACTCGTTAAAAAAGGGGAAAAAAGTAATCACTAATGGGAGCCATTGCCATGAGGATGACTCCAGGAGGACACCACCGTGAGGACACTCTCCACCAATGACTACTACGGACCCTGAGGGACACCCTCCACAAGACATTGCCATGAGGACAATTCCATGAGACACCCACCTCCAGTGACTGCTACGGACTCTTGGACTCTGCTCTGATACCGACTATGAAACTTGAAGGACTCCCACCACCTCCGATGATGATGGATCCCAGGGACACTGCTGGATCCACGGTGGTGACTTTCTGCACCCTAAATTCTTGCTTCATTTCCATCCTTTTTTCCAATCTGTCATATCGCTTTTCCCCTTATTACAATAGTTTTCCTTTTTTATAATAATTGTCATTTTGTAATAAACCAAATGATCAATTACAGTACTTGACCTCGTTCGTGTCTTAATTTCACTCTTGGGATCACGAACTGAAACGGGATCTGACACTGGGGTTTTCTCCAATCGGACCTTGACACTACTCTTTTCTCAAATCTGTTCCAAGACTAAATGTTAGTACTGAAATTATGACCACCCTCACCTTGGTCTTCCTCCCACCCAGCTTCTCATGGCTTATTTAAGCTCAGGTCCTTGAGCTGCGTTGTAGGTGCACCCATACATGGCCTCGTCCTTTGCTGTCCTGACTTGCTGAACAGTTCTCCTGGAGGAACCTCGTTCCTATATTCGTCACCAGCCCCATCTCCTGCTGCTCCTGCCTGGCATCCCTGCGTGGACACTGGATTTAGTTCGTGTCCTGGTTTCAGCAATCGTAGTCATTTTTTCTCCTTCTTAGTAGCTGATGCAGTGCTGTGTTTTTGGCTTTAGTCTGGGAACAGTGCTGATAACACCAATGTTTTTAGTTCTTGCTAAGTAATGTTCACTCTGATCAAGGACCTTCTCAGTCTCATGCTCTGCCAGGGAGGAGGGGAAGCTGGGAGGAAGCAGAGACAGGACATCTGACCCAAAGAGGTCAGATGGCCAAAGGGGTATTCCATCCCACAGCATGTCATGCCCAGTATATAAACTTGGGGGAGTTACCCGGGAGGCCCAGATCGCTGCTTGGGTCGGGCTGGGTATGAGTAGGCAGGTGGTGAGCAATTGTATCCTCTCCCCTTGTTATTTCCCTTATCATTATTATTATTGGTGGTATCAGTAGTAGGTTTGTATTATACCTTAGTTACTGGACTGTTCTTATCTCAACCCATAGGAGTTACATTCCTTCAATTCTCCTCCCCATCCCTCCAGGAGCGGGGGGAGGAAGAAGGGAGGAGTCAGCGAGTGGCTGCATGGTTCTGAGTTACTGGCTGGGCTTAAACCACAACAGTTCGTTACCTCACCATGTCCAGGCTTTTCGATAGACCCTAAGAGCAACCCCAGATTGTTTCCTGGTGGCGGGGGTGACTGTCCTACCTGTTTCACACTTGGCTCCCAGCTCATACCCTCTCTCAGAGTAACCCTGTTCTTGCTTAGATTGAGTGTCTTTCCAACTAGCAAAATCTTGAGCTTCGACCTAGGAACTGAGCATTCAAGGAGAGCATTTACATAAAGCAGCATAGGGTAGAAGCTATCCCATATAGACTATAGAGAATGATTAATTAAAAAGATGCAAAAAAAAAAATAATGGTAGGACTTCCTGTAGTTCAGAATTAGCTCTCTTAGAGCTTATGCCACAGGAAGAGGCATACTGGAACAGAGCAGAGGGTCATCCAAACCCAGCATTTTGTCTTTCTCAACAAGTAATAGATTTTCAGAAAAGCAGTCAAGAAACGGCAAATATCAAAAGATTCTTCCTTGCATACAATTTGGGAAGTACATAGTTATGGGGACCTCTGAGTCAAGGTGACATCAAGTTGCTGTGTTTAATAGTTCCGAGTGGACATTCCCTCTGTGATCTTTTGAATCCATTTGGATAGATCTCTACAGTATCCCATGGTAATGAGTTCCACTATGAAGTTATCTGTTGTGTGAAAAAGCACATCCTTTAATCGTGAGCCTGCTGCTTGGATGCTTTCTGCTTTCTGCAACAGCAGATCAGATTTGTTAATCTCAAGCAAAACCACAAGAAAACCCAAGACAAAGACGATCAATAGGAATGACAAGCACGGGTGACAATTCCCAAGCTGTAAAGTAGACAAACAGCATTACACGTGTCCTCCTGAGCGTTTTATGATTGATATAACCAGGCTACATATTCCAGAAAACATGCTGCATGCAGCTCAAGAGCGTACATAAGAAAAAGCTCAAAGGAAGAGCAGGCCAAAGAGACTTGTTTTTGTCTTTCCAACAGAATGCAAGTGACAGAGTTCGAATCTGGATGTGCTTTTCTGCGTGCGAGGTAAACACAGGAGCCAGTAAGGGTTCCTGGGTGAAGTCAGCATAAATGTGAGGCATGCCTTCCCACGGAGAACTCGTTTTTGAGAGAGCAGTAAAACAACAAACAGATCTGAAAGAAATAACAAGAAATAAAATACTTGCTGTTCTAATCTATTGTGAATGTTTATTTAGTAAATATATAGTTCAAGTGCCTGAACCATCCAGATTGATTTAGTTTTGAAAAGAAATCTTCTGTGCATACCATAGAGGTGATCATGCCCCTCTAGTCTGCTCTTGTGAGACCCCACTTGGAGCACTGTGTGCAGTTCTGGTGTCCTCAACATAAGAAGGACATGGAGCTGTTGGAGCAAGTCCAGAGGAGGCCACGAGGATGATCAGGGGCTAGAGCATCTCCGATATGAAGACAGGCTGTTTAAGCTGTTCAGCTTGGAGAAGAGAAGCTGCATGGAGACCTCAGAGCAGCTTCCAGTGTCAGAAAGGGGCTACAAGGATGCTGGAAAGGGACTCTTCATCAGGAACTGTAGTGATAGGACAAGGGGTGTTGGGTTTAAACTGAAACAGGGGAAGTTCAGGTTAGATATAAGGAAGAAATTCTCTACTCTGAGGATGGTGAGGCACAAGTTGCCCAGAGAAGCTGTGGCTGCCCCATCCCTGGCAGTGTTCAAGGTCAGGTTGGACACAGGGGCTTGGGGCAACCTGGTCTAGTGTGAGGTGTCTCCACCCATGACAGGGGGTTGGAATTGGATGAGCTTTAAGGTCCTTTCCAATTCAAACCTTTCTATGATTTGTGTTCCTTCCTATGAAACCTTTCTATGATTCTGTGTTTCAGGGAAGGCAGGTTTTGTTATACTATATGACATATCACTTCCTTGGCTGACCAGCAGAGCTTTAAAATGGGGTTTTGAAGGCATTGTTTGGCTGGGAAGAATAGCCCACTTTCATTGCCCACGCAGCAGAACTCTCCTCATGAAAAAAATAGGAGCTCCTGTCCTTCATGCAAAGCTTTCTTTCTTTGGATGTCTATTCACGAAGGTTACTGGAAAACATTCACTCTGTTGAAAAAACTTCCCTGATCAGCCATTTTCGCATCAGTTCACAATCAGCATGTGACAGACTCTTACATCTTTAAACAGTAGCTGGGGCATTTCAGCAATTACTGGCTGTCAGTTTATGTTTACCTTTTGGCACTTGGTTACAGTTCTCATTAGAAGCAAGACAGATGGATTCAAACGACTACTAATAAAATCAAACATTCTGAACTATTTTAGTAATGCAGTAGTCATCCCAAGGGTGCAAACAATATTATGTAATTTTTTTTAATCTAAACCATGCAATTTTTCCCTCTAGTCTGAAAAACAGCCTCACTGATACTAAATGTCATCTAGCATATGAGTAATGGAAGTTGTCCGCTCATATTCCAGGTTTAACTATTTTCCTTTTAGTTCGACGGTGTACCTTTAAACATGACCTAGTTAGCCAGAAGAATTGAAAAGTACAGATAATCATAAAAAAATTTTGTTTAGTAAAAATGATTTTAAAGGTATTTGAAGACATACTTCTTCCCCCTTACACCAAAATTGTTTAGTTAAATGATTAAATCAAGACTGCATTTACCCCTATTTTCAGGCCTCTTAAAAACTTACCTATTTTCCCTTTCAAAAAAATACAGCCTTCAACCCTGTGGCTTGCTTGCTCAGAATGCTAATGTTCTGTTTGTTCTGCCCTTTTACAGAATGAATTGCTGCTTTAGTTCTATGTCCTTGTAACATTCGGTGCAGTCAGGTCTGCTATAGGTCTGTTAAATTATTTCAGGTTTGCAAGGAATAATAATGTCTTGGATTAATGTTCTTCTGATATTTAAGGCTATGTTTCTGAGAAAACACTAGTATCACCACTCGTCCTCCTCCCATACATGCTGCTGCTTTTAGTGGCATAACAAAGCAATTGAAGATAAAACAGTAGAGGAAAGCTGCAGGTTTTATATCTGACTTTTATCTGACAGCTCCGGTTTCACCCAAGCAAGTGAAAGCCAATCACCCAATCAGCATTATTTTTTTCTTTAATGAGGCTAAACATTACTGAGGTTTTTGTTTTACTGACTTGCAAAACACCCCATATCGTTGATTCATTGTGTAGTATTTTAATTTTTAAATTTTTCTGTAGCTAAAACATAACCATAAAAATTCATGCTTCTGGCCATATAATTTATTTTAAATTTTTTCTTGCCATTTTCTTTAGGGGCCGGTAATATTTTCTGATAAGAAAACTAAAATATCTTAATGTATTTCATTGCTGTACTCTCCAGATCAAAAGGTAGGCCAGATTCATGTTCATTTATTCGTTTCTCTAAGAGATTAAGTGACAACATGTTACCTTAAAATGCTGACAGTTATGCAATGAAATAAAGACCAAAATCATAGTTATCATAACACAAATCATCTAGCGATCAGAGTCATCAGCTTTCTGAAATTCCTAAGTGAAGCCATGAGATTCCTCTGCAACATAGTTTAGTGCAATCCTAAGGCTGTCCTTCCCCTGAGCCTCTCCTACCTTACTGGTTTTATTAATGCTGGGAGTACTGTTAAATGCAAAATTAAGCAAACCTATTGGAAATAATTCTCTATCCAGCCCTATAATCCTTCTGAAAATAAGATTGCAATATCATCAGCCTCTGGAAGACAAAATCCTGTATCATAACCGTAACCCAGGTATGACTGCAGAAGCTTCAGGAAATATCCATCTTCATTCAGCTCAGGTACACACATCCATGCAGGCTTCTATTTGCAGTGCTTCAGACCCCCATGCTAATTTTGTCTAAAACCAGTTCCCAGATCATAGAATCAACTAGGTGGACCTTTAAGATCATCAAGTTCAACCTTTAACCCATAGAGAAAAATCTTTGTTAAATCCTACGTACAATCACCTTGTCAATGAAATCTGTTATGCTAATATACAATATTTTAAAAATGTAATGAGCAATAATTGCTCAAAGAGCAAGCATTATTAATTGCATCAGATGATGTATTCTCCAGAGTTCTTTCCTGATCAGTCAAACCAATACAAACTAAAACAAAACCAAATGAAATTCAGTCCTTCACTTTAAATGAGTAAAATGACTTTCTCCCCAGAGTTTACTTGCTAACTCTGAAGAAGTCTGCGCAGATAGCAATACAGAGTCCTGACTATTAATACTGATACATGATAACTGTGGTACCAGCAGGAAGCCTATGGATGCTGCAGATAGCTGATTTATTTGACCAACCCCAGCAGATTTACATGTTAATTTAGTAATGAATGAGATTGAATAGTGGTACCTGTAAATATTTAATTTAGTAATGAATGAGATATTAAATATTTACAGGTACCACTCACCCAGTAGCAAAAGAAAAAAATCTTCCTAATGGACTTTTTGGCTATCTCATGCTTAGGAGACGCATCTCTAGATGAAGGAATTTTCTTGCAGGAGTTGTGCCCCAAATCATGTGTGGCCACATAGAAGGGCCAGAGAAGAACAGGTTTTTTGTCTTTTCTCAAGCATGGAACCAGAACAAGAATTGAAAAAGAGGTTTTTTGTGTTGTTAATGAATTATACCTATGAGATGGGAAAAACCCCTCCACTGACCTCATTATAAGGGCACAAATCAAGTAGAAATGCAGAGGGAAGGTAGAAATAAATTCTACTTCAATATTCACTGGAAAGAGAAAGCAAGAGATTTACTCTGGAGTACTATGCTTAGCTGCGTGCTCCCAAGCACAGGAAAGCTGGTTTTTGCTATGCTGGAGGGGGTGCAGCAGAATCAGGGAGAAACCATGTGACCCATGGGGCACCAGGAGACGCTGCAGGAGCTGGGATTCCCATGCCTGTAAGAGGAAGGAAAGGCTAAGTAAGGCGACTGTTGGGCTCTTCCACTATCGCATGGTTAGTTGTAGACACCACCCAGCCAGTCTATTCTCAGAGGTGCACAGCAAAGTCAAAAGCTGCAGAAGGGAGACACCAGTGGGACAGAACTAAAAAGACACAAGAATGAATTGCCCAGAGGCAGCTGTAGGATCTCCAACCTGGAGATGTTCAGAACTTGACTGGCCAAGGCCTTAAGCAACCCAGTTAAACTCTGGAGCTAATTCTGGTGTGAGGAGGGGTTGGAACTTCAGAGCACTCAGCCAGCTTAAATTATTCTCTAGGTGTATGGTAGAGACTTATTGTGTACTACATTCTTCTGACGTATTTGAAAGCCTATTGAAAAAGCCATTCTAGAAAGTGGAGTAGCTCTGACAAGAGAGACAGGGTCTAAAAGGATGCCAGAGAGGGACTCTTTGTCAGGAATTGTAGCAATAGGAAAAGAGGTGATGGGTTTAAACTTAAGCAGGGGAAGTTCAGGTTTCATATAAGGAAGAAGTTCCTTACTATTAAGGTGGTGAGGCACTGGAAAAGGTTGCCCAAAGAAGTGTTGAATGCTACATCTCTGGCAGTGTTCAAGGCCAGGTTCGACAGAGTCTTGGTTGACACAGTCTAGTGTGTTTTGTCCTTTCCTGCCTATGGCAGGGAAGTTGGAACTGGATGATCTTAAGGTCCTTTCCAACCCAAACCATTCTGTTATTCTATGTTTCCATGGACTGGCAGATTTTCTTGGGGCAGAGGTTCATGCTGTGCCTCAGCTCTCCATTAAACTTTTGTGTCTATCCACTAGAACTTCCCAGCGAACTCTAAAGCAGCAGCTTCTGGGTAGGAAGATCCAGGCATAAACCTCTGTTGTACTTTCACCTAAAAATAATTTAAAGATCAAGTGTATTTTAAAAGACTGTGCTTTTTTTAGGTTCCCAGAGACCAGCTTAATTAGTCTGGTCTTTTGCAGGTACTTTTAGTTAAGGCAAATTGAGCAACAACATTATCTTAGCTTGCAGGTCACACTAAAGTTTTTATATGGTTTCAGCAGATAAAAAGCTAAGCCCACAAATTTATCTTCAAGTCAGCACAATCTGCTTGCAAAAGTCCAGGTTTGCTGAACTATTTCCACTTCAGTTAAAAATCAATTTTAAAAACAAACAAAGAAAAAAAAACCCCAAAACCAAGCTGTGCTACACTTAAGATCTGTTCAAAGAATTTGCATGAAAAGCTATTTCAAATATCTCTAAACAATCATACATTTGCACACGTGACCGTAGTATCTCACAGAGATATTAGAAACCACCTAAAAGTAACAAAGCTGAAGTAGCACAGTTTGTGCCTTGGGCCAATTTACTGTACCCAGCACCTACTCAGAACGTGGTATTAAATGAGTGAGGTAGAGCAAGCCATCACAACCGTGGCATGTCACTAAGTGGTCAAGGCACTGCCGTATTTCAGACCTCTCAGATTTCCTAAGTAAAACTCCAAGATGACTTTGGAAATCAATGACACCATGTCATCTAAAGAAGTGTTGAAAAAAACAAACACATTTATGCAGCCGTTGCCCACCAGTTGGAGCGCCTGGGGAGAAAATTGGGTCTTAGTCCTAAATCAGTTTAACTATAAACATACAAACAAAATATATTGCGTGGTGCTGCAAAAGGTTGGGAACACCTTTTCTGTGGTGAACCTGCGGTAGTTCCCAAAGACTGAGCTAAATGTTGATTTGAGAGGAGAAATGTGTCAGCTATTCTAGCCCTGCCTCCAAACAGGACCAGCTGTAAGCAGAGGATTAGTACTGTAAAAATGTAGTGAAGACAAAGCAATCTAGTGTCCTTCCAATGAGGACGTATGCATGTATGTCCTTCGTATGCACGTCCTAACATATAATTTGTTTCAAGAAGAAAAATAAAAGAACTTTCTGCTTTCTGCTGCCTTTATTAGCCTTAGTTTGCATCTATACAATGTACATGTCACAGCCATTAAAAAGCATCGAGCTGTACTGGGCACAAATGGAAAAAAAATATTTCCTCTGCCTCACATCATTTACAATTTAATCCTGTAGGGCAGATAATACTGAATATCCTGCTAGCCAAACTGATAAACTGCAAAAAAAATTCATTTCCAAATCTTTACTCATTCCTCACTTGAGGAAAACACTCGAGTGTTTGTGTGTTCTATCAGTGAGAACCCTTAACTAAAGGAGTTAATCTACCTTCTCTCAAATCCCACACAGCATGTGAAAAAAATCAAGGCCGTTTGTCTTATCTGTACCTGATGTCTGCCTGCTTTTCAAGCAGTTTGGCTCTGTCTGTCTGAGGGAACTTTTCTTAAGTACTAGAAACTAGTTTAATTAACTTACACTGAAGATAGATAAACTGTTTATGTACACCAAATCATAATAAAAATTGGGTATATAACGAGTGGAAAGGTAGAATAACACTTCAACAGACTGGAAAATAACTTGGAATTGGGGCGAGTGACGGAGGTGGAAGAACCCTTTATGAAGTATATAAAAAGAGGAGACAAAATAAGGTCAAAGAGAAGTCACAACTTCCCAGAAAACAATGGTGTAAAATAAGCCTTTGTGCAACTCGTAAAGGAAAAACAAACAGTTGTAGAGCAGGGGTGCTAACGAAACCGGCTTTCCTATTGATCTGTCTCCTGTTCATTGTCTGACATACAAGTTTTAACTAAAGCTTTTGCCACCAAGGAGGTATTTTGAAGCCTCTCCTGCCTGGACTCTCTAATGAAGCATGAGCTCCAACTGCCTAGGCAATAAGGGAACTGCAGTTCTGCACCTTCATCTGCCTACCTGAGAGAAACCTATTACATTGCACTGAAAGTAATTGATAGATACAAAAAGCTTCCAGTATCACAGAGAAGTGTATCACAGACCGTTCACAGCATGGTCTCGTAAGCCTTCATTCCATTTAGAGAGGGGGAAAGAAAAAAGAAAAAAAAAAAAAAGAAAGTTGATATCATAAAAATAACACAACATGAAATGAAAAAATTGACATCATGTAAAAGGGGACCCAGCCACTTATAAAATGCGCAGCCATCCTCTGCTGCCCTACGTCCTCATTCACACCTACTTGCTTCTGCTCCTGGTTACACTGAGATTTCACTGCATGATTCCAAAACCAAGGACCATATGATAATTTGCATCTGATGGCAATATGTGCTATCAAGCAAAAGCATTTGCTGCCTAGATTATTTGAACTAAACTTTTTAACATGTGTAAGCATTTTTTCTTCTTTAAAAGGTGGAATGGTAAATCGGTAAGTGCAAAATGTTATTACTTTAAACCAGCAGAAGGCGTATGTAAAGCACTGTTTGAACCTTATTAGAAAGTTTAAAATGTCATATATTGGACATTATTAAAAAGACCTACATGCAAAGAAGAGTGCTGCTGTTAATATGTTGATATTTATGCCTTATAAACAGCACTTAGCTTTGTTCAGAAGCAGATGTCACCCCCAATCCCATCCTGCTATCTCCCTGCCTTCTGATACACTGCTTGATCTGACCATGGTTTAAACTCTTCTGTGCAAATATAGCAACAAGAAACCCCTCCACACACACCCCCCACTACTTCTCTTTCTTTTCAAGGTACTCTTCCTTTGTAGTTTCTCCTTTTCCATCACAGAAATCCAACTCCTTTCACTGCTTGGTCTAGGAAAGGTAGTCTAGATTTCCTGGGCTCCAAGAGAAGGCAGGAGCAAAACAACTGCCAAACACCTGCAGAGTTATAAATGTTTATGTTGACATTGTGCTGGTGCTCAGATACTGTGATGAAGCAAAACTCACAATTTCTGCACCTAAAATGAAAAAGGACAGGCAACAACTGGGAGTTGCCCACAAGATCTGCTGTCACAAGCCTGCAAGTGGTTTATTGCGAGGCTGGAAAGGAACACAGAATTGGAGAGTGGGCTCACATACTGCCAACACGGAGTTAACAACCACCTCTCCAAAAGTTAACTGAAATGAGAAACACCACGACAAAAAAATTAATGAGTCAAGCTAATTGAGTTCAAATAACACATAGGGTTTGGTTTGGTTTTGTTTTCTTTTATTGCCTTTTTCCTTTTTTAAATGTCTTTGATCTAGCACCTCAACGTCTCTCTATGGCAAGCACCTCAAAAGCACTGCTGTCCCCCCTTTTCGAAATGACAGCAGAACAGTGGAAGGGAACAGAAGGAACTGTGTTCTGAAGAACCAGTTTCTTCGCTGGTTGCTTCTGGGTTGTTATTGAGACATGTTTCTAGTAGAATGCGCAGGTAGGCATTCTAGCAACACGGCTGAAGCACCTGAAGAATAAAAAGAAAGATGTGGGAAATGTAAAATCAGCCCTGCAAGTAGGTCCAGTCGTACAGAAGACTGCTTTTTCAGATTAAATTCAATTGCAATTCAATATGTAACATAAACATCTGTGCCTTACTGCTGAAGATTTCCCAGCAAAATACCTGTGTGTTGTGCTTGGATAAAAGGATAAGAATTTAGATGTCCTGTTGATAGGTCAAGAAGATTGGCTTTGAACTGACTCCAAGCACTAAGCAACAGCTCTGTGTCTGCTTGCAGGGTTCTGGGTTGATCTTGGCTTGAGTATGCATCCACTCCTCTGGCACAAGCTTATGTGCCTTTGCGAGAAGATATTCAAGCATCAAACTATGTACACTCATTCCTACGGGGAGCTGCCTCGTCACCTCATTTACTCTCGGTTGTAAGCATGTTGGCAGCACAAAGCACATAGATGATTTTGAGTTCCATTATCTGATCTCTGACTCCTTTCCTGAGTCACATTATCAGTCACAATATTGTGTATAAGCTTACAGTCTTTTTTTTAAAAAATGCCTTTTCAATTCAATTTATGCAGGATCAGAAGGAAAAGAAGGCTTTTGTTTTCAATTAAGAAAGTGCTACATGGCAGGCCTACACTGCCGTCCATTGGCAAATTGTTATTACATTAGCTAGAAAAAAAAAGTCTTTTTGGCAGCTGTTCATTAGTGGTAATTACATAATAAACAAAATAATCGGGTTTAGAACTTCTTTTATTCTTGTAGGTATTAAAGAACAGAAATAGCACCAAATGAATCAAAGTATGGATACCTAATTAGCAATAATCGAAGCACAACAGACTTTTTTTATCAGATGAGCTACAGTAACCAACAGTGTGGGCCCTCCTGCTAGCGAATATCCTCACAGCTCACATCTAGTCAGCAAGGCAGCTTCACCACCTAACTTATTTATGATCCTTTCCTCATCCCCGCACCTATAAATGGTGTGGAGGAAGCATGAAGATTCTTGCAAGACCTAACAGAACCAGATAGCTGCTAGCTATCTGGACTTAACAGAAGAAGAGGGAACAAGAGCTCCCAGCTCTTCCCTCTGATCTCAGCCACATCCCTTGTGGAAACTGCCTTCAGCCGCCCTGGGGTGCTCATGCCCTGGGCAGACTCGTAAGTATGTCCGGCGTCCTGTCCTGACCTTCTTCTGCCTGTGCCATGCACAACCCCTCAGGAGGCTCTGGGCTACAGCTGTGGTCACTAAAGAGTGCTGCCAGCCATGTAAACAGGCTCCTAAATGCTGTTCTTCCACCATTCTTCTCAAATGTAGAACAGGATGCACTCATTCAGGTTTTACCTTCTGAAGAAAGAAATACAGCAACCAAAGGAAACCTCACCTTACCCAAAAAATTAGCCAAACAAAAGCTCACCTCTCCATTTCATAGAGGCCTCTTGCTTCTGTCCTTGTTTCACAAACTTACAGAACAGAGGCTGGATTTCTACTTAGCATTTCCCATGGGTCTCTCAGGACCTCTCTTTTCTCAGTTTCTATACGCTTTCTATCAACAGTGCTCCTTAATCATCTGAGAGAGACTTCTTTCTTTGGTAGGTTTCTTCCTGGATTAAATTTTTGTTGTCATTTTTTCTCATTTAGAGCTGTTTCCCTTGAGTGCCAGTTTCAGTTATACTGTGTTTAAATATCTCCCAAGCTCTCTTGCACTTGTTTGGGTAAAGGAAAAGTTTATCCACCAGAATTTTCAGTTTCTAGGCTAGCACGAACTATATGCAATCACTTTGAACTTCTCTCTACTAACTGCATGGCCCAAATTGGCATGAAATAAGAGTAAATTTTACTATGGAGAAGGAAAAGCTGACAGAGGAGGCACCCTTCTATTAGACAGAGTTTCAGAGACAAAAAGGATCTATGTGTAAATGTATGATAAATTTGTGCCTACAGGATGATCAATAGCTAAGAATATTGTTTTGGCATACCATTTCTAAATTTAGGACATCTAGAAGGGTGCATTATTAATGGCATCTTTTGTGGTTCATTATTTCCATAAGGAACAAAATGGCTTTATAATTGAAAGATGAGAAGATTCTGCACGTATAAGCAATAGAGGAAGAATGTTTAAAATTCTAAATCTTGCATACCTGCTCACTTAGGAGCACAGTTTCAGTGGGTGAAGAGCCTTGTATAACTCTGTCCCTGCCATAAAGTTGGACATTCTCCCAACATGTGTATGTACAGCATGTGCTTCTTGCAATATGCTATATGCAAAATCATGGGATAGGGTCTGAGGGGCCTCTGTAGATCTGATCCAACCCTCCTTCAACCCAGTGTTAATGCCAGACTTGTATCAGGTTGCTCAAGCCTTGGCCATTCAAGTTCTGAACATCTCCAAGCTCTGAAAATCTCCCTGCCCTGCTCCCCAGCTTGTTGACATGGGTGAGCTTGCAAAAGTTGACTGTCTCATCATCCAGGAACAAAGACATTGCTGACACCTCTCTTGAAACCTAAAGAATATTGCTAAAAGCCAGACATCAGCAGGCTTTTTACTGCTGACAAGTACTTTTCTAGCCCAAAAGTCCAGCAAGTTTGACACTCAGCTTGTAGTTCACCCATTCAAGTCTCTATTCTCCAAGTCTGACTATAAAAGTACCATAGGAGACCATGCTGTAAGCCATGTTAAAATGATCATCCACTGAAATGTTAAATGTTAAAATGTTTCATCCACTGAAACAGTCAATTCATCACAGATGGCAATAAGGTTTAGCAAGAAAAATTTGTTCTTAGCAATCCCCACAGGTTGTTCCCAGTCACCTTCTCCCTAGAAGAAATAACTTCTATGAGATTTTGCTTTGTGATCTTCCCCGGAACTCACCAACTAGTA
The DNA here is from genome assembly GCF_004027225.2 of Strigops habroptila. Classification (NCBI taxonomy): domain Eukaryota; kingdom Metazoa; phylum Chordata; class Aves; order Psittaciformes; family Psittacidae; genus Strigops; species Strigops habroptila. Next base: position 40,530,368 of record NC_046359.1, read on the forward strand.
GTTCCCCAGCTTCTCCTTCTCCCACTTGTTGAATATGGCTGTGATGCTGTCATTTTCTAGTGATGGGGAACCTCCCCTGACTGCTACAACCTGTCTAGGACAATGGCAGTGACAATGACATCGGCTTTCCCATGGCACCCCGTGGATGCATTCTCTCTGGTCCCATGGCACTGAACATGGCAGCTTTGCCTTAGAGCTCACTAATTGACCTTCCTCTGCTACATCATTCACCCACCACTGCCCCTAGGCAAAGGGACCGGAATGAACATGGTATAGAAAAAAGCAAGTGAGGCAACCTTTTTTCCTCAAGACTCCCATGGGATTCAGTAGTAGGCTGGCACATACAGAGAGCAAAATGACCAGTCTCAATATGAGCATATCATCTGGTACACCCTTGTGGTGTTGGGCATCCTCTAGCTGACCTCTGCCAACTATCTGTAGCAGACTATTTACTGAATCAGAGGGCCTCATAAAACACAGGCTGCTGGCTCTGTTTGCCAGTGCAGGATTTTTGCCTGAGAAGCCCAAGCAACTAAAATGAAATATGTGATTGAACATATGATTTATATACTTTATTTGGAGAGGAAGAAAAGTTGTTGATTGTTTTCCATTTTGAGGTATTTTTTCTAATGAAACTTAAAGTCTATGGGACTAAAAGAAAACTGCAATCAAGTTAAATTGAAGTCAAAGCATGAGTGATTGTACTGCATATTTTTATCACTTAGTTCCACATGCAAATACTACACTTTCAAAAGACTTTAGTCCTTTGTATGTTTCTTGGAGACAGGAATTTAAAATTTAAAGAAGAAAATAATAAAAATCACTCTGAACATCTAAACTAACAGAACTGTTTTCTTAAGCACCTAGTTTATACTACCATATTTAATAATATGAACAAATTATATGTAATGTTAGGTGTATTTTATAAATTCATTAAAGTTTACGTGGCATTCAACAGGCAAAATAAGTATATAACTAAATCTTTGTATAATGTGGACTTAAACTTAGAGGGGTGTAAAGGGGATCCAGTTGCAGTTATCTTCTGCTAAAGTCTTCTAATTAAGTCTTCTTGTTGCTACAAAGAGAAAGAAGGAGAGGCAGTTTCTGAACACTGCAGCAGGAGGCATTCCAGATGGACATAAGAAAAAGGTATCCATAGAGTCTGAGAATGTCTATCCCTGAAGGTATTCAAAATTCAGCCAGGCAAAGAACACATACATATACATTAACTATGTGTGTAAAATTTCTTGCAGACTTTTGAGGTGTGATTTATGGACCGTATTGTTCTCTCCTGTATCATTTCCTTCAGCTCTGAGACACTGCATTTTTTGAACCTGGTCCTATATAACCTTCAGGGGGTACAATAAGTGATATGCGCATCTTCACATACAAGTGGAATTTCACTCTGAATTATTCTCTGCTACCTGAGGAGAGAGAAGCATCCATTTGGAAACTCAACAAATAAAATGCTGGGTTTTTCAAGGAAATCATGGATGACAAGAAACATTCAAGAAGAAGAATTGACTCCCACTTAAGGTAGCATCATCTTTTTGCTCTGATGGAAAGTGTTCTGACTATCGTAACAGACCACAGGCGGGGGATATAGTGCAAACAGATCACTGTTATACTGAATAAGCTCAATTTTAAATGTTGACAGGAACAATCTTCATTTACACTTGGATCCTGTTTTTACTCTACTTACAATGTGAAGTTGAGCAAGCATTAAGAGCTGGAATTGATAAGTTTTTATTATGCACTGGTACAGGAGGCCAGAAAAGGAAAAATTATTTCCTCTGATATATATTGTGGTACCTCTGCCAGGATTAATCAGTCAGGCTTTGGCCCTTGAAATAGCAGCTAGCCTAAGGTTCAGAAAAGGGGATAACTTTTCCTCTTACTGAGATTGCTTCTTGAGTTGTACTTGGTATTGAATTGCTGACACTGGATTGATATTTGAAAGCAGTATACTTAAGGACATAGCTAAAGGTCCTGGATTTATCACATTAAAACTCTCATATACTTCATGTCCTTTTACCTCTTGTGCTGTTATTACTGCTGTTTTCAGGGTATAGAAGAGTTTTTTGGGTGGTATTTTAATTATGGTTATTCTCCATCTCTCTAAAGATCGTAGTTCTTTTTCGTTTAAGCCCACATAAAGAAGTCTAATCAATCACTCTGGATAGAAAAGCTCTTTTCTTTCCCAGAAAGAAAGGACAAACACATTTCAACTTGTGCCTCAGCCTTGCCTGGTACAGGTTTCTCCCAGCCTCCCTGCTAAGATACTTGTTAAAGCCTTTCAGTTATCTGTGACGGGTACTTTTACTCACTAAAGCCTGGATAAATATTAACGTGTTTCTTATTTACCTGCCCAGTAGGGGGTCCCAAAATCATTCTCAAACATACATCTGTAAAGACAGATCAGGTGTAATAAAGAGAACACTTTCTGCGTACCATCTGAAATAAGGCTAGTATTGGATCCACTGATTTTTAATCAACATACGTATTTTAAGAGCAATAATCTAAAAATGACACTAAATACATCAAAGTACAAAACCTATTTCAGGTAAAAGTGAACTCCATATAAGAAATACTGTGTTATTACTACTAACATCCCATTTTTGCCCAGATCACTTTTAGTGAGACCTGTTTCCTTATTTTTCTCTTGGAGTGTTCTGGATTTCATTGAAAGGGCAACAAAGGCGGCATGATCTTATTTTAATCTCATTCAGATTCTAAAAATTTTATTAAGATGTTTTTATTCTCCTGCACATTCAATGGAAGGAGGATGTTTTCTGAAGACAGACATTTCAATCTGCCCACATTTCCCACCGGATTCGCCAGGGCTGTCTGGTGGCCGTGTAAATATGGAACTGGTTTAAAACTATATTCCAAATCAATCTCTCCTTTGTATCTATCTATCTGTTTTGTCTTGTCTTACTGGTGCTGTTTAGTAGCTAAGTGTGTTGGAGATGAGCAGGAGACTGCCTTTTATTTATAGCCCACTGAGCTGAGCTTCTCGTTGTCTTGTGGAGGTCTCTTCCCCGTGAACATCCACCCACACAACAATGTGACTAAGTTTACATCCTTTTTCCACAGAGTAAGCCTGTGTCCTGAATTGATCAGGCCTCACTGTGGGCTGTAATGATGCCCTGAAACTGGATAGCGTTTGTTAGAGCTTTAGTCCCAACGTCAAGATATTAATAGCGTGGAGTTGGAATTCCCATCTCTCTCCTGTCTCAAAACAGGCAGTGTGTAGCTGAGATGGAGGTAGAGTGGTATGTCTCACCACGCAAGTTTACAGGGTAGTACTGCAGCCTCCTATGAGATCCTGAAGGCTGATATCAAGTCACAGACACCTACTTGAAGAAGCACATGACTTAAAGGATGACGCTCACCACAGAAATACAGAGGAAGATGGCAAGATATTTATAATATTACAGCTTTAACTTCATGCTTTAGTGCATGCTTTACTAGCTTCCCAGCTATTCATAGAGAACCTATTCCAAAGCAGCAGGATCTCCCAAAGACAGGCTATATTAGAAGACACTGAAATCAGTATTTCCCTTATCAAGCTTCTCTTATATTCAAACATAGCAGAAAATTTTATGCCCAGAATGAACGAAACATTGAAAGTGGTAAACCTTAAGCAAAGAAATCATCCTCATTTTAACATTAAGTCTTAAACAAGTGGTTAAATTCTTTGCTATTTCAGCATGTTTTGAGAAATAAATATATTAATGTTTTTGCTGTTTCAAAATTGTGTCAGCATTAATATAGGATTAAGTAACATAATTTTTATGAAGGCAGAAATTCCTTTCTATTCATACACTGAAATACACTCAAGGCCTCATGTTAAACCTTCAAAATTCTGAAGCTCTGGCACATCACCATAAGTCAAAAAGATGCCCCACCTTATATCTCATCAATATTTCAGCCTGTTCAGCTAGAGGATGGTCTATTATTAGCAATCCACTTTCCCTTCCTCTTTGATCTCATAATAGAGTTGCAGGCAAGTTGGATTATTTATTTATTTATTTATTATCATTGCCTAAGAGACAGAAAGGTGAAGAGTTGTATGAAAATTATTGCTTCTCAGAGAAATTGCAGAGCCCATTGTAATGCAGAGCTGCAGAGTGTAAGCTCAGTTAGGCTAAAAAAGTAGTGCAATTTGCAAGAACATCCACTTACCAGATCAGTTCCAGATGCATTGCAGAAACCTCTAAAGGAAAAGGAGAAAGCCTGAAAAGTGGTTTATTATCAGCACTTCATTAACTAGCCACCTGTGAAGACCAGAACTAGTCTAATAATTCCAGAAAATCAAAGCTTCAGCAACTAATTCCACTTCGAAGCACATCAGACACCTCTACATTTGGATACAGATATTTTTCAAGTTATTTTCAAATTTGAAAACACTGAAGGTGTCCATCTAAAGATAAACCAGATAAAAAAGATAAACCTGGTGAAAACCAGGTGTCGAGACTTCTCAGATATGATCCTCACAGCTAAAACCCATTTGTTCAGATATCTTACAGAGTGGATGGGAAGGGCTTGCTAGGGTCAACACATCCCACTCTGTATCCCTCATCCCACCATAGCCCAGGGAACTTGGGCTCTTAAATTATGCTCTTGGGTCAGTCACATGGATATTGGTCAAGCCTGGACATGATTCCCAACTGCTGCAGCTTTCTAACCAACAAATAATATTTCAATATGTTTTCATTATGATTTATGCTGCAAAACATTTAACAGACCTACCTGCTCAGTGCTTGATTTTCTCAACACCAAATGCTGCTATATGATGGAAACTTTATTTATGAAAGGAAATAGCTTTTTAAAATGAGCTAAAAAAGCTAAATTAAAACAAACAAAAAAACACCACTAAAAACAAACACCCCTAGAACTTCAGTTCTTCACTCATTTAAGTAGCCCCTTACTGAGAAATAGCTCGAAGTGAATGTTCTTTCAATTCTATTTTGAAAAATAAAACAGAATACTGAAAACAAACAATCTTCCTTTTGTCATAGAAATTGCTTACTTTAAAACTGCATTACTTTCTCCTGCTTCGGTTTTGTATTTTTCTTCCAGTTTGCACCAATGGAAACAAATTTTTCATCACTATAGAAGAATAGCAAATAATTTCCCTTTCACTTTCTATTAGCTTTCTCAATTTTCTTGTAACCTTGTTTGAACACGGTTTTGTAATGTATTTTCAAGCCTATATAAAAACTATACAAAAAAATGTCCCACAATTGAACTTGTCACATCGAAATTAGTTGATTTTTTATAGCACAAAAGCCAACTGAAGTGTTTAATAATGAACAAGAAATCTTGAGTATCTTTTTCTTATAACAGAAATCCATTGATTTAGGTGTCCTACTTTTTGACAAGTTGAAGGCTGAGCTGCTTCAAAGATATTCTCTGGGCTTTTTTATTTTTTCATCCACAGTGAATGTTCAGAAGTTGTTTTCCAAATGTTCACTCTTGCTGTGACTAACTATTGATGTCATTGTTGCTCCTCATGGCAAGGGGCAAGTATGGGATAATAGCCACAAGTGTTATCATCTGCTTTGAATATGCATCTAAGAAGCTGGTCTGAATCCTGTTTTTTCTAGACCTTAGACAGGATCGATGGCTTAAAGAGTATTTAGGATGTAAACTCAGTGGCTGCATGCCATAAAAATGGATGCTGATAATCACACCTTTGTTGCTGAACTGAACGTCACGACAGCAGGGATGCAGGCAGAGAGAGCACAGCAACAGCAATGCTTCAGCTTGAGCCTGTGAAATACTAATTATGGTGGGTTTGTGAACACCAGGAGGATTCCTACCTGTTCTACATTCTCAGTTCTATACACATGCTGACGCAGAAAGGGATTCTTTTTAATTTAAAGATAATTCTCTGACCTTGAAATAAGGACCTCTGGGCTCCACTGTAAATCCTGTTACATACCGAATTTGTAACTTCTTTTCCATTGCTTTGCACTTTAATGTCTTTTATAAAATGAACTTCATCAGTCTCATGGTTCGGAGTACATATTCTTGGGTTCAGCAAGTGGCTCTCTCTGCATTTACAAGCTGGCCTTTCACAGCATGCTCTTGTGATTTCAGCATGCTTCTGCAGAGCCAGCAATGCTTGAGATGTTGCCAAATGTTAGCATCATTCCAGTGTTATCCCTGTGATCTGTTGTACTTGCTGGTTCACAGAGAGGTTGCGGGAGAATCTCAGTCCTCTCAAAGACTTTTCTAGTTTTTATTGCTGCAGAGGGATAGTCCAAGGATCAGAAGCATGGGTTTTTTCATTTAATAATTTATAAGTCAACCCCTAGGTGTTTAGCAATTAGACAGTACCATTAACACCTTTTCAACTTCTCTCCTTTACCACCATAAGCTGCTAGTGAACTAGCATTTTCCTTAGTGAGACATGATAATGAGCAAGTATGGTTGATGATCTTCAAGGCCCTGTCTACCTCTTTTCATGCATTGCCCATGAAGGTCACACTGATCAACTCATAAAACACCCATAATTGCCCTTAGGCAATTTTTTCTTTTGAAAATAATTGAGATAAGAATAACAGAAATTACTAGATATTGCCAATACAGTAATTTATTAAAATTGATTGTATAGCATGCCTTATGTTATTATAAGGTTTCATAATCAGAAACACGTAACAAAGTCATCTCTAGCTTTGGAGAACCATGAACAATATCTGCCATAAAAATAGGAGCAGCTGTAGTCATTGATGTTCTCTGATGTTCTTAATGCACACTGGAAATTGTATTAGCCAAGATAACAGAAAGGGAAATGTCTTATTTCAGAAATAGTATGAACATAATCAGATTTGTGAAACTAAATGATTTTAGTAATACGGCACTGTGCACTGAGAACAGAGATGCAGTTTTAGGAATTGCAATTAACTACTCAATAAATGGCAGAAAATAAGGCACAGGGACTTCATCCTTCGCTGTTAGCATGATTACTATTCTTGACAATTCAATATAAATTCAGATTTCTCAGGTGCCACAAATAGGAAACAGGAAATGCATAGAATTTTTAACGGAGTATTTACATTGGAAGGAAGAACTGCACAAAAATAAATCAAGTAAATTAAAGTCTGCTCTAGGCATTATGCCTTCCTTAATCAAATCACTCTATTATCACACTGTTCATATGCAACTTCTTTGAGTCTTTTAATTGCTCTTTTCTTAATCCTGTATCCCTCGCCCCTGCCCCAAAGAGGTGAAAACAGGTTAGACGCGTTTCCTACTTGGGAAATTGTACCCCTTACAGATATGGTCTTTTACCAGGTTGAGAGACACTTCAGACCCTCCATGTGCTGATGTTTCACTGGGCAAGCTTCCAAAATAGGCTTTTAATTACATGTTCTTCAACAAACTGATTTACAGGGATGAACAGCTTGTATATATGGTATAGAGAAGAGTCTAGCAGAACAATGTGAAAATGTGGAAAAACTGGAAGCATGCAAAATTGAAACCACCTTAATTAATGACTTCACACCTTAAAGGCCCCCTGTTTTGTAAACAGATGTGTACTTCCTCTCTATTGTTCATGCATCAAAGTTTCTCTAGGTCCTACTCAAAAGCCAGTTCAAGGGAAGACTCAGGTCCACATAAAAGCATCTGGATCTGTGCACAGGAAGAAGGCAAGTTCTTAGGTCAGTTCAATTCAAAGCCTACTGAAGTTAATGGAAGTCTACAGATAACTCCATCCTAGTATTCTATCAAACAAAGACGAGAGCATTGTATTCATAGTGCCTACATAAATGCTTAAGTTACCAAGTAGCCACTATACATTCTTCTAGATGTACATGACCAAGTTCCCTCTGCATTTGCAGAAAACATGTATGATAAACAATAAATAATGTGAATGGTTTTCAGCTCCCCTTTATTAGTATTTTTAGATTTGAACAATTCTAGTCCAAAAGGGTTGGGATTTTTTATACAGTAAGCTGCTGTGGGCGCCAATGACCTTGTGAGCAGTGTTTTCCCACTGTAGATAACTGAGCAAGTCCCAACTTTTAATATTTAAGGCACTGCAGCCATTTCTACAGAGAGGTCAAAACACATCTCAGAGATCGACAAGGGGTAATTGGCTCAAAGTGGAACAGGGGAAGTTCAGGTTAGATATAAGGAAGTTCTTTACTGTGAAGGTGGTGAGGCCCTGGAACAGGTTCCCCAAAGTAGTAAATGACCCCTCCCCAGCTGTGTTCAAGGCCAGGTTGACAGAGCCTTGGACGACATCATCTAATGTGAGGTGTCCATGCCTGTGCATGATCTTAAGGTCTTTTCCGACCCTAAATATTCTATGATTCTATGATTTGCTTCTCAGGTCATGTAAGTCAGTGTCAAAAGCCCCTCCTGTGAGGAGTGGGCTGCACCATCCACACACAGATGGAGAAGTGCCATCTCATCCTTTGCCTTTGCCTGATGCACTCACCACAGCATTGGAGGGTCAGGCCGCAATTTGGGAAGTGAGTTTAAAAAGCAATGCATATTCCTTGTTCCTAACTTCATGACAAGTGTTGTGGTTTAAGTCCAGCTGGTAACTCAGAACCACGCAGCCGCTCACTCACTCCCCCACTTCTTCCTCCCCCCGCTCCTGGAGGGATGGGGAGGAGAATCAAAAGAATGTAACTCCCAAGGGTTGAGATAACAACAGTCCAGTAACTAAGGTATAATAAAAAACCACTACTGCTACCACCAATAACAATAATGATAAGGGAAATAACAAGGGGAGAGGATACAATTGCTCACCACTCGCTGACTGATACCCAGCCCGACCCGAGCAGTGATCTGGGCCTTCCGGGTAACTCCCCCCGATTTATATACTGGGCATGACATGCTGTGGTATGGAACACCCCTTTGGCTAGTTTGGGTCAGGTGTCCTGTCTCTGCTTCCTCCCGGCTTCCCCTCCTCCCTGGCAAAGCATGAGACTGAGAAAGTCCTTGATCGGAGTAAACATTACTTAGCAAAAATTAAAAACATTGGTGTTGTCAGTGTTGTTCTCAGGCTGAAAGTCAAAAACACAGCACTGCACCAGATACTAAGAAGGAGAAAAATAACTGCTATAGCTGAACCCAGGGCACAAGGGAAGAGTGTGGAGGTTGTCAACCTTAATTGATGCCTGCTTTCAAAGCACTTTGCATTCCTTGCCTGACAAGTGCTTCACAAAAGCCAAGAGCTGTTGCTGTTATTAACAACTCACAATATAAACACACTTGGCCTGATTTTCCTTTCACTCAGAATGGGCTTCACGCTTGTTTAAGTCTCGATTGGGTTGGAATAAGCAGGCTTTCTGTGGTCAGTGCAAGGATTGGCTCTGAGAGGTTGTGAACGGGAACATCTAAAAGAAAAAACAACATGAATAATGAAAAAATAAGTCTTGGTTAAGTGCTCCATTCCTTGAAGGCTGAGCATGGAATCAAAACACCACTGATTGTAGAAGTCTTTGCCTCTGCGCAGTGTTTAGTCGCTGAAATGAAAAATCCTCTTGCTTGAAAAAATGCATTTTTCTTTTTACTGTGTTAAACTGCTTAGGATACAGCTACAGCGAGGGAAACATCAAAGAAATTCTGCTAAGGTTCTTTGATCGGAAAAAAAAGCCAAGAGAAAGGTGATACAGCTCATCATCATGGATCCTGAAACACTTTACTGCAAAGCATGAAGATACTTAGTCAAAAAACCTCCACCTAATCCTATCAAGTTTTCCAAACAGTCCCAGACTTTTTATGTGTTGCAAGTCACAGGAGCCACTTCTAATGCTAATTCTGTGCTACAGTCTTGCTTGTTAAAAGGCAAGCCAAGCTCAAAAGCAACATGGAGCTACAGTGATAAAACAAAACTGCAGCCTCTGCTCTGGTCTTGAGAGAGAAAATAGGAATCCATTTTTTCAAAACCCTTTCTCTACATAAAACAGTGTTTTAAGGGCTTCATATTGGAAGAAAATGAATATCATTTAGCACTCAGCTATGGAACTCCCCAAATGCTGTTCCTGTTCTACAAAGGTCAAAGCCAGCTCTACATACTCCGCCTGTGCAGTATAAGCAAGAGAAAAGGATTCTTCCCTTTCAAGCTATCCCATCATAGTGCCAACCAGCACCCAAGAAAGGTATAATACACTTATAGCTGGGGCACTTTCAGAGCTTGCAAAAGCATTGCAAAAGAGCAAGAATACACTGATATAATGCGGGCTACACTCTGACTCTCTTCTGACAGTCTCTAAGGACACCGAGAAATGAACAGGTCTTTGTGCCTGTTCCACCTCCACTTTACAAAGCACACAATAGTACATGACACGTTACTCCCACTTTCACTTTTCACAGTGGAGCCTAATTTTTATCCTTCTTTTTGCTACAAAGTAAGAAGTTATTCTCTATTAAAAAAGCACTCAGACTTTGTGGCTTTTCACTCTGTAGTTCAGAAGGGCCTTGACTGCAACTCTTCGTCTATTATTCTTTCCAAGTTGTGCAAGACAGTGCCTTTAAATCTATAAAATTCCAATTCTTCTATTACAGAACAAGCAAACATGAGAAAGTCTTTTAAGTGCTCTATACATTACAGGGATTATATTAAAGAGTATATCTGTATTAGTTAAAGTAGAACCTTCCTTTATCATGGTAACACCAGACCTAATGGACTTGAAGGGATTGTCCATTGCAGGGATGCACTCTACCTTGTGTGGACAAATTCTATAATTGACCCTTTCAGACTATTAATTTCAATACTCATATAACCCTGTTGGATTTGCCACTCAACTGTCAGGAAAATCTATGTGTGACAGAAAATACAGGGAAACTTTGGGCAAAACCACGATCTTGGGAAAAACTTCAGGAATACTGTCTACCAATCTACTTTAGCATGCTTGAGGACACGAATACTGGATCTCTGGAAAAAAATGCAAAATTCACACAAAACAGGAACTATACCAATGTATTCTTTCATGTTCCCACAAGAGAATTTTTAACCAATAATTTCATATTTCTAGTCATCCAGCAAAATCAGTCTTTGTTGCCAAACAAGACTAAAATACACTTACTGTGAAAGACATGTATCTCTTCAGCAAAACTTCTCAGATGTGCCTGTTAGATTTGAAGGCAAAAAAAAAAAAAAAAAAAAAAGGAGCTATCACTAAACTATTTAAGAAATTATTTCAGGCTGTTATTCATCTTCAAAATCAGATGAAATATGTTTATATAAACAGTCTTGTGACATTCCCAGAAAAAACAGTGCACCCAGAGCATTTGGAGACAGAACACAACGTATTATCGCAGTTTTAGTCACAAAGAATTCTAATATGAGTAGCCTGGTCAAAATGTATTAATTACAAACCAGAGTGATGAGTGGCTTTCTCATAATTACCTGTCTACAGCAACAAGAGTAGAAAAACTTTCAGAAATAACTACAATAGGCAATAAATAATATATTATTTATTACACCACCAGTATACTATATACTGCTATAATTCATAAAAAGTTGTGAAGTCCCTTGGTTTTCTAAGATACTGATTTTAAACTGAGCTGTATTTTCAAATTACTAAATTTACATGAAGCAATAATCCATGTACCAAAGTGAAGTTTTTAGTCAATTTAAGGTGATACAACGTCAATACACATTAAAGGCACAACTATATATGGGTCCAGAATAAAAAGCTGTATAAGCTACTGTATCAGCTGTAATGTACAAAGGGTAAAATGATGTTGTTCTGCCATAAATAATATACCTGTTTACAACCTTATTCAACATATTCCTCTGAAAGTTTGTGAAAGCATGATAAGCAATGGCATAGAAGTGAAATATTCAAGTTTTCTAAGCATAAGAAACCTATTCAAATTGATTCTCACACCGGCTTTTTACAATTATAACAATAATTTGGCAAAGCAGAGAATGTTTGCTCAAATGAAAGAGCTAGCTTTTTTAATATGTGTGGTTCAACAGCTTTTTACCTCTAATAGTAAAATCAGCATCTTCTCTATTTTTCCCGTTGTTCATTTAAATCTGCAGGGCGACACACGTACACAAAAGGTCTTATTCATGTTTTATGACAAAATAATTACTTTAACTGTGACAAATTCCTGTAAAATATATAAAATTCTTTCAATCAGTAGGCAAGAAAAGGTAGGCAAGGTAGGCAAGAAAAGTTAATTACCACATAACTGTATCACAGCAATTCAGTAGAAATATTACTGCTATATTTCAACACTGTATGTAGTTCCCCTGACAGGAAAATTTCCTTCTCAAGAAGTAAAGTTATATACATGTGTAAACTTGTGATGTGCACGTAGAGTTGATGATAAGTAAAGGAGCCTTCCATTTCTTCTTCCACAGGGTGTGTTGTGTTCCTAGTTAGAGGTCATTTGAGTAGAAATAGTGCGGGAGGAGCAAGAACTCCAAACAAATATACAGACCAGATTTTATCCCATCTGCCACCCTGGTCTTACTGCTTACTTAGTGACCTAAGTAAGGTCCATTCCAGTTCAAGGGTGGTCCCTTCTGTGCGTTCCTGTGTTACCTTTCAGCTTTCCTCCTGTTCTATCAGAAAAGGTTTCAGGAAGAAGTGAGGAGAGGAAGGCATGTCTAAAGATGCTGATGAACTTCTGGGATTGATCCTTCCAGGCTGTTTGCAGCTCAGACAGCAGCACCTCAAGGCTGCCTGAACATCAGAAAAAGGAGTTACAGAACACAGAGGGGATGCCACAGTCAGCGCTTGCCCTGGTACTCAAGGAAGAACAGGGCATGGAACAAATTCTTTGCAACTCCCTAATTCTTTCCATACCTCCCATGCAGGGCTATCAAAAAAAAAATCAAGGGTTTGACCAATAGACACTTTCCCAGATGTAATATACCAGAGAATGAAAAAAAAACAAAAAACCAAAAAACCAAAAAGGCATGATTATAATTGGCAACAGTAAACAATACAGATTTTCTCTAACGACTTCTCTAACAGATTTTATTAATGCAATGTTTCCTCTAACAGAGTACTAAATTGTTTTGTCAAGTGGCACAAGTGCCTTTACAGATTCTTATTTGCTACAACTTGTGTCTCATCCAAAATGTTTTGCCAGTGTCTTTTAAAATGGTATTTGATTAACAGTACAAAAGCTTCTACCAAAATGAAATACCATTTTCAGAAACCTGTTTAAGTAGCAAGTAGCCTAACAGTCTGGAAATGTCCCCATGTATATTTGAGAGAAGGGAGGTTACAAATAGATTTTCAGTAAGTTGTAATTCATGATTTTGTAGTTCCATACTGGGAAGAGTGAGCTACACAAAATCTCCAGAGGCAAGACAGACACGTTTTTAGTAGAAAAGTCTGCTCATACAGGAACAAAAACCTTTATAGAGTTCATCAAGTTTTCTAAATTCACATCACCATCCTCACAATTGTGATATCACCGTATGTGAAGAGGGAAAAATTTTCCACTAGCGTAATGGTACTAGTCACAGTTGGATCATGGATCATGATAACTCCTACTTATACCATCTGGACTGTAGTACTTTTTTCTTAGTCTTCACTTACTAAACTTACAAATAAAGGATTTTATTTGTTAATGCTTTGTTCCAAACAAGCAAATCTAGTTTGATAAAATAGGATTAATCTACATTTGTTACAAAAGTGGAAAACCCTAGTATCTTTTACGTATAAATTAACAGGGCTTCTTCTCCCAAAGATCATATACAAAGTCAAAGTAAGTAAGTGCTGAAGGGATTTAACAAATATCCATACTAATATCTTAAACATTGTCACAGGATTTCAAACCAACATACCCATTTCAAGCAGGTCCTGAGATGCCTCAAAGCTTCTTTAAAATGCAAGAAACCACACAGACACTCACTCTTATAGATTGGTAACTGGAAACAAACTGGTTAGAACGATCTGAGGATTTAACCTAAGTATCCCATCTTTGAGCGTCAAAGACAATAAACATTAAGCATTACCAGTCCGTTTCTGAAAGTCAGATCCAAAAGGCACTGAGACATATCACACACAAATCAGTTTGGAACAATGTAAGAAATCAGTCCTCTTTACTTACCACCACACAGACACAATTAAAGAGGCCATTGTAAAATATTCACGGCTCTGGTGTGAAAGGCTTTGCCCTTAGAGCTGCTTATTCAGGAAGCAACCCCAGGACAACTGGCAGGACAGCAGGTGAGAACTCCCTGCATGTCCCTCAGTGTAAAGACAGAGCAATTGCCAACAGCTCTGTAGCACATGACAGGAGAAACTGCAGCCCGCCAAGTTTTTGAGACAAAACAGCAAGAAACAACTTCAGGCAGAGCAACCAAAGAGCATCATTTTTAATATCAAGAAAAAGAATAATTTGTGCTGGATGAGTCAAGCCTTTATTGCTAAACCAGCTTAAATTAAAGCAGGTGGCAAACTGCTATACTCTGTAACCAATGAAAGCACAAAAATCAGTTTCACAAATCATTTCTTAGCATTCCACTTGTAGCAAGCAGGAGATTCGGAAAAGCTTATTTTAATTAAAAACTTTATTTTTCATTACAATTCACAGTTTATACACGGCAAAACAAACCCTTGCCATGTGGACATTCAGAACACTGTGCTGGGGAGACAAGGATCTTTGTTATAAGCTGTGTCATGGAACCTCCTTTGTTTTAAAAGCATACTCTCTGTAAATGTTAATTGACTGATATTTACACTTAATTGTCTGAATTTACATATTAACTTATATTTTATTAGAAAACAAGCTAAGCATCCAAAATACATTAACATTCATATCTTGCATGTTATCTAATGGTCAGAGATGCTGTAAGATTTGCCAGTTGAATCATGCCCAATCAGCAAAGTCCCATTCTTCAATTTACACAGAGCCTAAATTACTCTTTTAAGGCCTGTTCTATTCATTTTATGTACAGCCAGGTTACTATAGACTAACATAAGAAAAAAATGCAAAATTATCCATTCCATCCTGCATTTTTTCTGAATCTCATGTACATCTATAAGCAAAACAGAAGATACAAAATTAAAGTGTTTTCTTAAAACCAATTAAAAAACCCCCGTAGTCTGGTTTAGATATGGTTCTTGTCAGCCTATCCTGTCTGAACAATCATCAGTATTCAGATTGTGCTATTTATCAGCTCTTCTTCATGCCTGCACTTCTATTCAGAGCCATCTCTATTTGAAATGTAGAAAGTCACAGTGATACCACGTTAGTCACAGCTCCATCACAGGCAGCCACTGTACAGTGTGACATTCAGGAAAGCACTTCCAGCAGGATTCCTGGGTAAAATATCATATGGCATCTGGTGTGACTTAACTTGAAGAAGTTAAGAATCCTTTTCAAGGAGCAAATATCTGGCAGAAGGTTTATGCCTTTTAAAAAAAAAAAAAAAAAAAATCACTATTTTTCTGCATTGTTTTCTGGTTGTGGTTATTAGAATACAGCAGTTAAAAAGCCTCTCCTCTAAGTAGTAGTTTTTATTTACTCGTGTCATCTACCAAGTAATTAAACGATAGATAAGCTGCAGATTTTTTTGGTACATCTGACACAAAGACAACTCCTGAACACTGCTTGAAAAAGATAACACCGAAAGAGGGCCTGCAAATTCTACAAGTCAGTGTGAACAAGTATCAGCTGGACCTGAGTAAAATAAAATGCTTCTGGGGGACCTTTTCAATTTCTGAAACTGCAGTGCCTTTAAATTTAGAGCTAAGAACATCATTTGATGATTGTTGAGTTTTGGCATTCATTCATGCTGGTTGGTATCTTCACAACAGACACCTTTTAAAACACCATCATTTCAAGAAGAATGAAAGCTCAAATGAAACACATTTCTCGTGAAAAAAACCTAACAAACAAAAACCGTACAGGAACTGTAGAGGTTCAGGTTCTTCAAAAGATAAGGCACTGACAAAAATTTCTTAGGTAAAAGGCTGCATAAGAATTTCTTGCCATTTACAAATGTGTTGTAGTCCAGAAATGGTCCATTCCTAGGCTCAGTAAGGTAGACCCTGAAATTTTAAGGACTGATCCCTCAAAGCTACATTGTTACCATAAACAAATGTAATTCATTCTTGAGGCCGTATGGCACATTAGGAGACGTGAAAAACAGTCTGGGCAGATAAAGGCAGAAGATGTTGCTTGTTCCAGCATCTTTCGATAACAGAAGTGCCATTCATCTTTTTGTCTTTGAAGAGATTTGATGGTAACTCTGGACTGTAGTTTCTGTGAAACTCATGCACACATATAAAAATGCTATTAGCATTGATCATTGACAGGGTGGGAAAAAAAAAAAATGGTATATGGCTAGTCTCAGCCAAGAGCTTCTCAAGGGCCGGGATCCAAAGTCATGGCTACTTAATGTTTTCAATAACAGCTATTTCTTCTGCTGCACAGTGCGGTGTCAAACCATTCATGTAAATGTTGTCTGTCTTTGTTAGAGCTGGCAAGATGTCTTTCTCACTGGTGAGATGGTTGACTGACAGGGTTCTCTTGCAGGGAGTCAGGTCTTGGTTGTGGTTGACAGCGAGTTCTGCAGAGAGCTTCCTCTTGATAGAGGTAGCCCGCTGGAACTTGTCATAGATCTCCACGCTCAGGCGCCTTCGAGTTTCTTTGAACTCTGCAGTGACATTGGCTGTCCACTCTGCAGCATGGGCTCTGAATTCCCCTACCTGTGGTAAAAGTGAGGGAAAAAAGAAAGGAAGCATTACAAGGACTTCAGACACTGTTTAGTCTCAAGAGCCCAGTGAGAGCGCAATGTGGCTTTGGGCTGGCAAAGAGCTGCTGCTGCCAGCACAGATTTCTCACGTCACAAACTCATTCTTTTACTGTTAGCAACTGAAAAAGAAATGTCACACTGGTAAGAGTTAACAACAGTTCAAAACCACAATAAAAGTCTTGTCTGCTAATACTTCTTGCTTTTAATTATAGGCAGTCAGCAATACAGGAAAGCTACAAAGCCCTGACAGCTGCACAGTACCCAGCTGGTCAGGGGATGCTGAAATCCCAGCAGTCCAGGCTGTTACGTATTTTTACTAGGGTGCAGGGTTATTTATGAGCACTTTTACTGTATCTGGAATGATCCAGAGAGACCTGGCAAAGATTTTTCTAAATTTGGACAGAAAAGCTTTTTTAAAGGAAAACATCAGCTGCTTGTATTCCCTCTTTTCTGTGCTTGCTCAAACATAGCACCAATACAGCAACAGTTCCAGTCATGTCAGCGACATGTCTGCTTTTACCACTGACTCCATTGCAATGACCTACTAAAGAGCAGCTTGAAGACAATTGCCGAGTAGGACTTGGAGAGACCTGTTACCAGTTACACCCTGGAGGTGGGTATTTGCCCTGCTATGTGCAGATCTCCGGTCAGATTGGCTGCAAGGTACCAGTTTGTACCATCACTACAATTTCATATATGTATGTAGATCCCTGCTGCCTGCTCAGTTCTCTTTATCCTTCTATTGACTGCCTTTATGGAAAGACTGATCTACTTTCACTTAACCATCATCTTTACTCTGTAAGATTTCTTCCCACCATTTCAATGTTTTAGTACTAGGAAAGTTGGAGCATCCCATGAGCCCAAGCTCTGAGGGTAGGGTTGAGGAGGGGAAGAAAGGCAGTTGCTGGCATGGAATCCCAGATTATCCTTATTTTTCCTCAGCTACAGTATGAGGTAGACTGGGCAGCTCACCCAGATAATTATCTGAGGTGAACTGTGGCCTTGTAATTTATGCGCTATTTATATTTTGGTGAACCACTGGACCAGGCTGCCCAAGGAAACTGTGAATGCTCCACCCCTGGCAGTGTCCAAGGTCAGGCTGGACAGAGCCTTGAACAACCTGGTCTAGTGTGAAGCATCCCTGCCCATGCCAGGGGGTTGAAAGTGGATGATCTTACGGTCCTTTTCAACCCAAACTATTCTATGATTCTATGATTCTATTTTTGCTTATATTTCAACCAAACCACTGTTACAATATTAAGTTAGGTAACTAAAGGAGGCACCATTTGAGAAGGTTATCTTGAGAAGGTTATAACTGCAAAAGGAATAGATTGATTTTCTTTAAATCTCTGCTTTGTAGGCAGTTAATAGTTGGAAGTTACAGCACAGGGAAGATAGATAGACTGTTCCAAAGCAAAGCATTTCAGATGAATTAACCCACTTAAACAAATTAGTCTAATTGGTACTGCTCAGTCCAGAATTTAAATCATTACCAGGCAAGCTTGGACTTGGTGAGCAGAGAAATTAACAAAAACCAAAACAAAAAAAAAAAAACCAGAAACAGAGAAATATGGGGGTAAACCATCAGAGAAAAGTGGCCAATGGTCTTATTCATGCTTTGCAAGTGCAGTGAAAAACAGGAATATAACGATGGTAAAAAAAATAAGCAGCCTACCCAGGAGTGACAGGGTTTCAGGAAAAATTTCCTCCTCCAGAAACAAAACAAAAAAGATGTCTTTACCCAGGGGTCCTTTTATTACATTTGTCTCAGCTTCAGTGAATTACACAGATGACTAACATAGACCCATTACGTATATTTTCTAAAACAAGGATATTATATGTAATACACAGAGGACTTGCCCAGCTGAATGATTATTAGTATTTAAATTGTGCAATTAGGGTCAGACACACTGCACTTCTGATCTGAAAATAACGAAATCTGTAAATGCTGAAACATTTCAGCTGCTCCAATATTTTTATTTGTAGTAAACAAGTAATAAAGATATGATAAGCTGTATCAGTGCACACCCTCAGGCAGCTTTGTCCTTCTCCAAAGCTTTACTAAAAGCAGGCTTCTTACGGTCATAGAATCATAGAATAGTTAGGGTTGGACAGGACCTTAAGATCATCTAGTTCCAATCCCCCCCGCCATGGGCAGAGATACCATGTCATCCAAGGCTCTGTCCAGCCTGGCCTTGAACACTGCCAGGGATGGAGCATTTACCACTTCTTTGCGCAACCCATTCCAGTATCTTGGCACCCTCACGGTAAAGAACTTCTTCCTTATATCCAACCTGAACCTCCCCTGTCTGAAGCATACTTCTGTCCAGGGGAGCGAAGAGCCAGCATACGAGTTCCTATTTCATCCTACACATTTGTACCCTTCACCAGCTGTTTTAAGCATTTGCTAGACCAGTTAATTTGCTCAGGCACACATCTCTGGCATTGCATATTTTCACATTCAAGGGATGTTACCAGACTGGCAACTTTAAAATTGTGTCTTAGCAACTTACTGGAAGCTATGAGCATCTTGAACTGTCTCCCCATATGCTTTTAAAACTTGTTTTTACTAGTAGTTTCAATTCACACTTCCCTCATGTTTTCCCGGTAAAAGAAAAACAGTTGGCCATGCTCCTGATGAAAGCAAGCCTATGTAACCCTTAGGATAGGCTCAGAATTCCCCCTTCAGCTCACCTCACTGCTGGTGATGGATCTGTCTTGTACAGGGCAAGCTGCTCTATTTTAACTCTTGCACATACAAGTTATTCAGAAGAATTTTAAACCTGTTAGTTGTTAGGATATGTGGTGACTAAATTCCAGTTAGACTTCTTTTGGGAAGCAAGTTTATGCAGCCAGCTAAAGAACATTACTAGATATGCCTTTGGAGAGGGGCTCATGTTCCAATTAAAGGTGATGGTGATGTGGAACATGTGCATGGTGGACTCCATTCTATTTACCTGTAGACTAGAGCTATGATGCTGTTTTATGTTAGAAATCATAGGGGGGAAAAAATAAAAATGCAGTGCTATTTCTAAGCAGAACTGAAAATGCATTAGTAGTAAAACAGAGGTAACTGGCACAGCATGAGAAACTAGAATGAGTGCTGCACAAACTATGCCCCAGATTACTGTTTTCAGCCCCTAGCTTTTGGGTGAACTGAAATGCACTCAAAAATGTTATCTCTTCAGAATAAAACTCCTAATTCCATAGCACTTATGGGCTCAAGCACAAAAGGTTATAGGAAAAGAAATGTGCAGTTTTTAACAACCAGTATACATAAGCAATATGCTCTTATAATTTGATCCCTCCTTTATCCATAGGGGCATTTCTGTATATGTTCAGGTTCTTTCTGTCCTTCGGATATGACATTTTATCATAGTGCATTTCAGCCCCTCTTCATCTGGGGGCTGACAATCACAAAATGTCTTATTCAAAGTGATCAAAATGCCAGTTGCCCATGCTACTCAAATAAAGCGAATAATCTTAACATACCTTCCTATTGTAACAACTGTTTGCAGTTCTCCAATTCTCCTGCCTCATTACAGCACACAGCTCTGTAGACTTTGCAGCTGTCATATTTTGGGCAATGTGACATGAGGATGAGGCCTTAGTCACAGAAATTATTGACAACTAAGTCCTTTACATAAGGCTGAACAACACAAAGTATTTCCAAAGTAATAGGAAAAATATGTCACAGCGATAGCACTTGGCTCAGCCACACAATAAGCAGCACTAATCCGGTGATGATGCCTACGCCTAACCTTCTGGGAATAGAAATGCCACCAGTAATGGGGACACAGTCCCTAGCCCAGCTCCAGGATTGGCTTCCTCCACAGCAAAATCCAGATTAGACTGAAAGTTGTTAGCCATAGCTCACAAGGAGCACAACTCTAACCTATTAACATTGTACTTTGAACATCAAGAGCTAGTAACTTTTATTAGGTATTTATGCAGCAATATCCTTAGAGATCTAGGGAAGACAGGTCTCAATGACAAATTTAAGAAATACGGTAATGGTAACAACTAAATATTCCACACAGCACACTTCACCACAAAAGAAAGATACTTTCCTATCAAATAAAAAAATGAGTCAATTCCTTGCCCAGCACAGGCAGGCTGGCCTCCAGCTACCACTGCAGATGGGCCTGGATATCCCATACACTGTATGATATCTGACAGCTCCATGGGGATGTCTGAAATACCCTGAGTCATCTCTAGTAGCATCTCTAAATGTCTACGTTAAGGTGTTTCTGTCTACCTGTAGTGGAAATGTCACATTTATTCTATAAGGATATAATGAAGAATAGCCTCTGAACAATTTTGACGCGTATCTACTCATTTCTATTAAAGTCACTTTTGGTTTTTGGGGGGTTGTCTGTTTTTAACTATACGTCAAAAAAAGTACTGCATGAACTTCCTGAATGTCCAAACAGTTCCCAGGCTGTGCACACATGTTATCCCCAGTATCATTTAAAGACAGACATACTGAATTTGGCAGAACTAGGAAAAAACATGGACATTGAGCAACCCATCTAAATTAATAATGACCTAAAACCAGCTCTCAATCAATAGCACTGATGAGACAAAAACTCTATTAATTTTCATCACCACCATGTTTTAGCTTTCTCACTCTCTAGCTGAGCTCCATGCTTGGATAGAGGCCTGCAGCATAACCCAGAATTTAAGTATGTCCAAAAGGGTGTTACTGTTAAAAACAAACAAAAAATACCAGCCAAAAAACACATTTGAAAATACTGAATCACATGTTTCATTGGTCAGTACATTTACTTTAATTCCTTATACTTGTCAGGAGTTTGGGGATCTTTCTGGAAACTCCACACAAATATCCAAGTAATTACAAAAATCAAACTGCCCACCATGCAGGAAGACCACTCATCCTATTAAGTGTGGTCTGGACAGCACAAGCCACGTAGCCACAACCTTTACAAGAGTAATCTGTGGTTTGAATTAAGCCACAGCTGTGATCAAACAGAAAAAATCCACAAGCCTAATGAAGGTTGTCCTTAAATAGACCAAAATGAATACATACTTGTCTAACTTCACCTTGGTTTCACTCCTCTCTTTCAGGAGATTCCTGAAAAACCCCAACATTACAGTATAACAAGTTAATCTACTTACAGAGTGGGAAGAAAGATATCGTGCTTGGATGGAACCCAAATACATGACATGAGTGTTATGATATACTTGGAAGAGCAAACCCACTAAGTACCAAATCAGAAGAAAAAAAAAAAAAAGTATCATTAAATACACTATGCAAGAAAATTAAAACATTTCTAAGTAATACATCTAGCTTTCTTTCATAGCTGTACTTTATGTTGTTTCCCTTCAGCATACAGGGCTCATACATTTTATGATGGCCAAGTTAGTGTAAGCCAAAAAAAAAGAGCAAGTAGATGAGCTGGAAATATCCATCTGACTGCATTTTAGGCAGGAAAAAAAAAGTGACCTTCCTTACAGATATTCTTAATGTTCTACATGTTCCTCAGTATATAATTTCTAGCATTTATCTCTAATGCATTCTCTAAAGTTTAGCAGCTTCATTTTTCCATTCCAATGTACTTTTTCTGTTACTTAAAAATAATACATCCAATTAACCTCTCCATGATATGCTACTCAGAGACAAAACCAGAAAGAGCATGAACATGTCACATTATCCAGGCAGCAGTGTAGAGTACATAACATCATGTCTCAGCTTTCAAGAAACTCATCCAGCATTCACGGAGAAATTGTTCTCCAAGTCCCACTTAAAAATCACAATAAAAAATGCAGGTACGGAGAGGCTTGATGGATTTAACAATGCAGCTCTGAGTGGGTTGATTCCCTGCGTGGGTAGGTTTTGCTATCTGCCATCTCACTTGCCTGCAGCTCTGGGTAAGCATACACCACCTCATCCCAACTGAGCTACTGCTGGCCACAAATTTATGTTCATTACATCAGTTATCCACAGGCTAGAGAAGAGAGTACTGTAGAAGAGAAAAAGACAAGATTCACAGATGTTTTTACTGAAGCCTGTGCATTCCCCGTACGTTAAGGAAATTTCATTTATAACCCAACTAAATAAATTCCTATGCCAGTTATCTGGTTTTTAGTATTTGGGGCTGTTCAGCCTGGAGAAGAAAAGCTGCATGGAGACCTCAGAGCAGCTTCCAGTATCTGAAGGGGGCTACAAGGATGCTGGAGAGGGGAGAGGGACTCTTCATCAGGGACTGTAGCGATAGGACAAGAGGTAAAGTTCTTTACTGTGAGGGTGGTGAGGCACTGGCACAGGTTGCCCAGAGAAGTGGTAAATGCCTCATCCCTGGCAGTGTTCGAGGGCAAGTTGGACAGAGCCTTGGGCGACATGGTCTGGTGTGAGGTGTCCCTACCCATGGCAGGGGGTTGGAATTGGATGATCTTAAGCTCCTTTCCAACCCAAACCATTCTATAATTCTACGATTTTTGTAATTATAGCATTATTAGTAAGTATCCAAACCATACAGTGCTGTAATCCATGGACAGGTGTTTAGAGAAGACTGTGATCTATGTGTCTTTAAAGGTAAAGGAAAATAGTAACAACATGCAACATAGAAATGCCACAGGCATTAATGAGATACCTCTGCTGAGCTTTCCCAGGTGTTTAACCACTGCCTTTTATTCCTTCATCTGTCAAGACCTCAGAACTGTAACAGAGAACTCATCTACACCAGGTCTTTAAGCTACCAGACTTAATTTCAAAGTGAATGGCACAAATGAAGCAGTAAGCAACATCTTATTTTTTGTTCTCCCGACATCCCTCTTTTTCAGGCAAATATTAGAAGGGAAAAGATTCTATTTTGTGAAAGTGTAACATTTCAATTACATAGACAGTTGTATTTTTGCAGCCACGGTGGTCAGAAATGTTTTTGGAACAATGCTCCCCCACTGGAAATTGGATTGTTCAGTCCTGTAATAAGTAATGTTCGTGAGTTCATTCTTGAGCAATGATCATTTGGTTTCACCCACATAAGTTCCATGAGCACATCTGCTGCCTTGGATGAAATAACCCACATTCTCCAATGGCAATGCAGAGAGTCCATGAATTGTGATTATTTTTTTTGTGGAGGAACATCTATGGTGGCAGCTGTGAGAATATGTTTTGTGGAGATGTGACAGATGGCAGATGCAGAAATGGCCCTTTTGCTTTATCATGATCTGATTCAACAAAATAAACCCAGGAAGCCTACAAAATAATAATAATAAATAATAAAAATCATATCCTTGTGTACAAACCCAGAACCAGATATACTAACAGTCACCACATTCATTTTATTTTACCTCAGAAATATGAACTCTCCTATGTTAGACACCTCCTCAGAACTATTACTGAATATTGCCCATCAGACACCTCTTTGCATAGATCTGCATGTCTGTATCTCAGTACTGTACACAAGTTATCAGCCTAATTATTCCAGTCCCTAATATTCCTCTTTGTTAATAACTTCCAAAGGCAAGAGAAAGATGCTGGCATTTTCCTATCAAAATCAGTTGTTCTATTTAGTTGTTTCATCTACCTCAGAGAGCCATCCAACCCTTCTTTCAACTAGTTGAGTGTGAGTGACATCCACCTGTATTAACCACAAGAAACTATTTAGGTTCACTGAAAGCTCAGCCTAAGGTGATTCAAGAGAACAGCCTGTATCCTCTGTCTGCACTATATAGCCAATGACTTTGCTGCAGCCAGAAATAGCAAACATTAAGAATTATACTAGAAGCATAATGAAAGCCAAGCCACAGGCAGTTGAAAGACTATCTCAACTTTCTCCCACAGGGAAGAGACAATGACTATTTCATAAAGTCATTGGACTTCTTTAGCTTATAAAGATATGCTAAAGAAAACAACAAAAAAAGGATTTTTAATTTTGACTTGGTACTGAGTAAAGAATGGCTACTGTAACTACATGGCCAAATCCCACTAAAAACTGTTTATTTCTTAACTTTCTAATGCAATAACTGGAATGATGTTTGTATGAAATATTAAAACTCCACTTGTTCAACACCTATTTTACTACTGCAGTCATCCCTTGTAAAGGAAAGTATTCCATAGTTTCTCCAGTCCTTTTTATCCATGACTGCAAAGCAGTTTTCTCACTGTCAACACAATTTGTTAAAGATGTAAGCGTATTCTGCTGAGCTGGCTTTGTGTGGGGACTTGCCCACAAGACAGCTATTAATCAAATGCATACACACTCAGTGCATACTAACACATATTGGGCATCTTCTTCTAACAGTAACCAAGCACTGAGAATAGCTTAAAAAAAAATAAATATATAAAATAAAAAATAAAGTTTTCAGGAATGTTAATAATGAAGATTAACAGATTCCAGATTCAGTATCACTCTGTCGATAGAGTTAAATCAAAGATATCTTTGTCATGAGTCACATCTTGTCTCCAAAAATCAAGATTTCCTGATGTAAACCATGATAATGTACACTCAGGGAATCCTCATGGATAATCAACTCCAGGAAATGCCACTGCTATAACTGAGCTCTCTAATCAATTTATCTTATTATGAAGTATAAGTCACTTGCTCCAGTTTTATTTTTGCAAATTCAATAGCTCTCACCATCACTACCTGGTTGCAAGAAGCCCTCAGTAGAGGCATTTCCATCTCCCCTGAACCATCTATTTGGCACAGTGAGGCAAGGGGGAGCCTGGTGGGAAAGCAGGGCCAGGGCCAGGGGCTGGCAGGTGACGTACTGACAGTGCCCCCCTGCCCTCAGCCAGCACAGCATGCATGCTGCTCAGGGAAATGTATTTAGGCAGCATAGCTCTTTATTGTAAATCAGCAGCACACCAGCATCACTTTGGGACTTGGCACTTAATATGCAATAACAAAACAGCCATCTCTAAAGGGCTTCAATATGCCTAGCTAAGAGGCATTATGTAAATATATGTCATATAAATATAAATCACCCCAAAATAACAGTGCAGATGTTACGTGTTTGTGTGTGCGTGTTGAATCTGAAGTTGAGCAGCCACCACATGTCCAAAGTACACAAAGCTATGAGGAAAGACATCTCAAAAAAAAGTGTCAAAAGCCATCAGCAGATCAGTTTCCCTGGGACTCACAGAACAACAAGTTCTGTCATATTCCTTGTTGCACATAGTATTACAGTGTATTTGTAAGAGAGTGATCGGTACAGAAACTCAGTATTACAGACTGTTGCTGGGGGAAGACTGAGAACACCAGGATGACTTTATACTTTTGAGAAGGCAAGGGACCAAATTGACTTCAAAACCAGGTCAGCCATTTCTACCTTCTCCTTACACCAGTACCACTCTTTATACGTCTTGGACACACAGACATTATGGAGGGACTACTCCTATCTTTCATTTTTTGGGTTTGTTTGGGGATTTGGGGTTTTTTGCAGGAGTAAGTTGGTTCTTTTTATTTGTTTTGTTTTTTCACTAGTCAAATTTAACTAGTTAGACCTATGACTGTATTTACTTTTTGAATGTGGCTATTCTTTCTCAAATACACTTTTCTGTACATCTTGGATGCACCCTTAATGCTAGGTGAATTTCTCTTCAGACAGCTCTTGTGTCATTTTTGTAGCTCTTTGCATTTTTTCCGAAGTTTAGACCACAAATCTAGGGTCTGTTTTCTGGTAATGCACTTTCAATAACATCTGCAGCATTCCTGCAGAAATGCTATTATCCCCTGCTTGCACATCCTAGAATTGTGCCACCCGTATCAACTGTTGCCTTGCAAAAGGACTTTACATGCAGTTGCTTTCGCGTCATGACCGTCTCCCACAAATATTTCCGTGCTTTCTAGGAAGAGACTTCCATCAAGTCAGTCTGATCAACCCACTGAACTTGTGGATATATAATTCTTAGAACTATAGCAATTGTTTTTGATTTATTGTAAGAAAAAGAAAAGCCCTAACAGTTGTTTTCTTCAACAGAAGCCAATCCATCTAACTTAATGAATAATGGAACAGCAGTTGGTTCACGCTGTTGTAAAAAGCCTCTGATCACCAGGCTGAAGAGTTATTCTTACCAACTTCATTTCTAAGTGAAAACACTTTGTTTCTTAAAACAGCAAGAGCCAGGTTAAGAGCTCACTACCACTGAAAGAACTTATCCTTCCTCCTCCTTGGTCACACACCCTGTTTGCCAGTTCAACTCACTAAAACCTTGTGAAACTCTCTCACTTTAGTCCACTCTGTTTTTCATCTTTTCATGCATACAGCCTACGTTTAGGGTCCCTCCTTGAGGGGTGAGAGATGTATTCAATTTCTTTTTAGGTTGGGACCTTATGTTGGGTGTTTACCTTCATCCTGAAGCTAGTAAAACGAAAAAACAAATATTACAGAGGGTGCAATAATCTCCACGGCACCATCATCACAAGCACAGTTCTATTTTGACAGATATGAGTGACACCTCTGTCACTGATGCCAAGAAGACTAAACTAAATGATGATTCAGATGAGTCAAATTCAATTTGTTTATGAAACACCAAAGATAACAATTGCCTCTAATTTCTTCAAGAAGTAAATGTGCTTTTTCTCATTAAATTTTAGGTTTGGTCTTTAAAGCTGGATTCATATTGTTCATTTCAAAAGACGGACACCCAGCATGAAAAAAATCACTTGTCCAAACTCAGCCAATGTCTAACATAAGTCAGTCACCTGGATTCTTGATACACAGTGAAAAGAACAGGCTCTTCCTGGATGCAATTCATGTCATATGGTAGATGCCTTAAAAATTCAAATGATTCATGCTAGAAACTCTCATTTTCTTCCAAATAGATCATGCTAGAAACACTCATTTCCTTCCACCAAAGGGAATGTAGATGAGTAGGTCAGATGTTATCTACACTGGAGATGAATCACACCTTCATTGACTTGAATGGGGTCTGGACTAGAGCTTAACAAGGAGACTAATGTGAGGCCAAGGGACAGAAGCATTTAATTTTAAAAACAAGTTTGAAATTTATAGCCCACGTGACTAGGATTCTTGGTTGGACAGGCATTTGTGCTCGAAACACTGAAATACAGAAATACAGAAACTGCTGCATGCTGAAGAAAAATGACAAGAAAAAAATATCCTGCTGAAATTTTACCTTTCAAAAAGACTAAAATCAGAAGACTTTAAAAGTGCTCTGACTAATCAGAGTCTAGAGAATAATGAAGAGGAGGGAGTTTAAGGCAAGCTAGTACAGCTGAAATTGAACTTCAGAGGCAGATCACCTACTTAAGATTACAGCACACAGCATGTTCCAGTGACTTTCTGACATTTCATCTATCCTACTGTATGAACTGCTTTCAGCAGCAGATGTAGCCTTCTGAAACTCCCACTTCTGACTCTACTTGTCTTTCACCTCCCTCCCCATTTCAGGCATCAAAACTCTCAAGTGTATTTCAGAAGACAAAAGCCACCTGAGCAACTGACATTCATTCCAGTTATCTGGGGTTTTAATATCCAAATACAGCACTATTGTGGATCAGTGCATATCTGATCAGATTGTTTTCTTTCTGTTCCACTTGCATATGGCAAACTTTACTGGTAGTATCCTGAAAACAATAGATGCTTTATTTTGTTGAAACAGTGAAATGCATTATTACTACAGTCTTATGTAAACTGCTTTTAAGAACAATGCAACAGCATTAAGAAAAATGCGAACAAGACTATAGATATTATGTGATATTCATTATCAGCATGCCCACTTTCTGGAATATGGAGGTTTCCTTTCACAATATACATCCTAAATATGCTATGATAGACCATCTTTTACTTCAGACTACAGGAAAAGGCAAAAAGAAGATTTTTACAGCTGCCTATCGAAAGAGATACTGATACACAGTTTTTGTTACCATGGGGAAGTAAAGAGAGGGGCTTTTCAACACTTGTAACCCCCGTCTTCATCCTGCACTCTGGTACAATTCACTAGATTTGGCCGACACCAGCCCTCAGTCTTGGACCACTGAAGCCACCACAACCAATGGGTATTGAATGATCTGCTCCCTCCTGTATCTAAAACATGGTAGGCTACTACTATTTTTTTTCATGAAACGTATGATACAAACCCTACACAAAATCTTCTTTACTTGCAGGTGTTGATATCCACAACAAGCAAGCTTCATGAAGGAAGACTTGCAGTGTGTTATATTTCCTAAGAAATTTATTACACCATTTTAGTTTTCAGAGTCCTACAGATTTCATCACAGCCTCTGTGTCTCTGTAGATTTCAATATATGATATTGTTTCTGATTTCAAAGGCTACCTTTAGATATAATGAGCTATTTCCCCAAGGGCTGACAGGACATTTCCTTAAGACAGTTAAAAAAACATTTAGAACTATGATTTTTCCATTGCACTTATTTCTACTCTTTGAACTTAGATAGGTTTCTCTGCTATAATCTGTATCCACAGAAGCTGGAACAGATCATCGTAAATTTAGTTTTAACTGAAAAAACAGACAATACAAGAAATTCCGTCTCCCCTGGCTTCTGCTGGCATACAAGAGACTTAATGACTACATTTCCACTAAACTCGCCCAGCTTCTTTACTCAGTTTTTCCAAGGTGGATAGTAAGGATGAGCTAAGAGCAGCAGTCAGTTTGTATCATAAAATACTACCTGTAAAGTGAACATTTGTACAGCACTTCCGTTCATACACAGCCAATCTTATAACAAAATGCAATATATTTACAGAACTTTTTTTTTTTTTAGTTTCCAACAAAGCATCATTAGGATAGAATACAGAAGTAATTTTTCATATTTTCTAACTAGAACACAACTTGTGCTATGCCATAATTCAGTTCTCAAACTGGTCTCCTTAATTTTTCAGAACTGTAGCATTTTTAAACTGCTAACACATTTTCTTTCTGGTATAGATTCTCAGATGTGTCTGAGCAATGGGTTAAGAATTGGGAGTGATTTCTGACCATCAGTAATATGATTCTTTGGACAAACGGTACAGATTATGTCTGTCTTTAATCTAACCTAACACAGAAGACGTGTATACAGTAAAATCATGAATACCTGCATCAGCCAAGACAATTTGGATATATCTGAAGAATGATGTTTTCCTTTCTGTAGACAAAATGAATGTGCTTGTTTAGGCTATAAAGGTGAGAAAGAATGGAAAGATGAAATAGGGCATACATTCCTGGTGTCTGAGAAAATAAAGTTTGGCATAGCACTGCGCTGCATAAACTAACAAATGACATTTTACTTGATAAAATAGGAATCTATTTAATGTGTTATAGGAATCCATGCATTTGTTCAATTCATGTTTTTCTAAATCTTTTCTGAAGTTAGTCTATATTGAAATAGCTTCACTATAAAATAAACGCAAGATACAAATTTCAAACATTCTTAATGCATTATCATCATTATAATAACATGGATAATGAGACACTAAACGAGAACGAACCTTCAGTGTGCTATGTGCAATTGTATAGTCAAGACAATAAGATCTCTGGATAAGATGCTGTGTGGATAAGAGTATGAGTAAAGTGAGATTAAAGACCAGATTAGTTCTAGGAAATCGTCTGAAGAACTAAAGCGTGTCACCAGTGTCTGAGGAATCGCAGCAAAGCCAAGCCTGAACAAGGTATTTTTGCATATTAGAAGGAAATACTACATTGCTAAAACCAAAATTCATTTATTTCTCAAACTTCTAGCAAAACCTGAACTGTGCCAGCTGCAATCAAAGAAAATTTTATTTATCCTCTAACGTTTTCAGAACTGGTACATTTTCTTAAATGACAAAATTTAAGGTAAAATGTCGTAGCATTGATGAAGTGATAAATACACATTTACAAGTGAAAATGTATTAGAACTACAAGCAATGCACCTGACTACAAATAACTAGACATGCCACTGAAGATATGGAAAAATACACTCAGGCATATTTAAATAATTCATTCCAACACCTTTCATGATATAAAACATTTATTCTCTTACCACTATAAAATAATGAAAGGTATCTAAGTATTTAGTGATTTAGTATTTTTCCTTTACATACCTGCATGCCATATAGAAACAAAAAAGAATTACTTTTGGTTCAAAAATTAAGGGCTACATTCTCAGCCTAGAACAATCCTTTTAGAGAATTTTTTTCCTGTAAGTCAGGTGCAATTGTGCATATACACTTAATATTAATTTTATATGCAGCCATGTAAAAATCACTGTTTGATTAGACTCCTACAAAGTTTGCTGCAACTTATACTTTATACATAAACAGCTTTGACCTATGCTCTAAGAGCAACAGCAGCTATAAGCTTACCTGAATTCTAAACAAAGTTTTTTAAAAGTAGTATTTCTTCCCCTTTCAACACGTTCTTACCTCTTCCTTTGTCTTTTTTGATATGACTCTTAGCCAGTCTCCAATCATGCTGAGGACAGCTGCAAAGTAGGCAAGCCCAACAAGGATCCAGAACCACACCACTGGCTTGTAAAAATCTAGGTACTCAATATCCGATCCCCCTAGAAAACAATACGGTTAAAATTAAAGCAGAATTAATAGTCATAGGAGCAAACCCAGCTATATTTCTTAAAGCTTCTCCTATTTTCTTACCCATGCAATAATTCATAGCAAAACGCTCTGTTGAATTTGAATAAACGATGATCTAAATTCATACACTCTTGAAAATACAGTTTGGGGTACGCAAATGTTAGACAATGATTGCTAATCATTCCTAATAATTAAAAAATGAGCACTGACAGACCAATTCAAGTTCTGATAAATTGTTATTTAAGGTAGAGGTCGCTGAGGACAGCTTGAATGAAAGGACTTCCCACCTGCTCCAAGTAACAACGCTGTACCAAATTTTAAGTATTGCTCTGGAATATGTAATGAGTTAAAATCCTGATAAATCAGATTTTGCAAGGACTTTGAAACATCTTAATGCTTACATGAATTCTTTAGCCTTAGTAAAGAATAGCACCTGCACTACCAAGTGTCCCTACTGGGCAGGCAAACGTTATCTCCATTTTGCAGAGGAGGAAACCAGGATGGAGGGACTTGAGCTAAACTGATCCATACTCAAGAAAAGGTGGATAAATTAAATGTCAGCTGAAAGCTGCTCTTTTGAATCCCACTGCCATTAGCACAAGTCACTTCCTTCCAGCGTTAAAGTAAAAACAATTCAGAGATCTGTAATGGAGCTTTCAGGTACAATGCAGCTATAGGGAAGAGATGCCTTATTTTCACACAAGAGAGTTATGTTCATCTGGAGCTCTTGACAACACAATAACTCACATTTCACATCTTACAGTACAATAAAGCAGAAGCCTAAAACTTGCAATTCAACTGTGTTATGACAAATAAAATCAGGCTCCTAGTTCGGGTTGCTGTGAGTAGAAGTTTGATGTGCACGTGTGCCCACAATAGAAGCACACCAAAACCTTTTCAGGCACACTAAAGTAGCCTGTACGAGTACCTAGTATGTCGCTTTACCTCTCTGCATCCTGTACTGAAAGAGCCCAAGGATGTTTGGGGGCAAATTTTCAATCACCTTGTTACAGTAACAAGATTAACTCTCATGAACGGTAATGTTTTTGCCCAGCTGTTACTATATAATCACAGAGATTACATGCAAATAACACAGAATTTTACTGATGGTTATCTTTGTATGGAAGCTCTCAGACAGAAACTTAGTTATTGTCATTTCAATAAGCCTTTTCATCAATAAAATCCATTGAGCTGCGACAGTTTATTCAGCTATCCAAGAGACGAATCCACATTGCAAAAATGTGAAATACTTTGACACTTGCATTGTCACAAATAAGGCAGAAGACAGGGCTCTGTCTTGTGCAGAAGACAGTCAACCACTAAAAGGTTGAGTTTGTCACAGCCCATGATAACCAAAGCCTCAGAAATGAAGCTATTTCTTGATATCATCCAGCTCATGTCAATCCAGTAAAACAGGATTTTAGGGATGATTTGCCCAAAATTTGTCATCATCTAAAAGAATGGTTGATTATCACCATGCCTTTGCTCTATCTGCAGCTAATAATGAACCATGCTTGGTGGTTCACCTTCTCCAACTGTTCTTACAACGCACAAGAAAGTATCATATAGAACATTCACTCAGCTGGTTTCTAATTGTTTGTTTGTTAAGTTCAGAAACCGAA
Organism: Strigops habroptila; assembly: GCF_004027225.2. NCBI lineage: Eukaryota > Metazoa > Chordata > Aves > Psittaciformes > Psittacidae > Strigops > Strigops habroptila. The sequence goes on from NC_046359.1 coordinate 40,563,197, forward strand.
ACTGGAAGCTAACTCTGCCAGTCTGCAGGAAGCATTTCCTTCAGAGTTTCTACCTAATTTGTTTACAGCAAGGTTAATCACCCGGGCAGGAGTTAGGACACGCTCACATTCAAGTTCTCTTTACTGTCTGGCCAGGAGAGGGCTCCATCTAGCCATGCCCAAGGGAGTTCAGCTTTCCTACAGTTAGAAAGGGACAGCCAACAACCCTCTCGGAAACGGCTTAACAGCTCACCAGCCTTATTAGCTGTTGGGTTTCTGAATTTCAAGGACTCCTCAGGTGAGGTCTCAATTTAATAGACTACCAGAAAGAGAGAGGACATACCTAAAGGTGTTTGTCCTGAGATAACTACTGTCTCCTGTGATGCTTAATCATCATGGAGTGCTATAACACAGTTACCCAGCAATGTCATTAAATAGTATTTCACCGGCAGAAAAACATGATCAAAAGTCAGTGTAGTGAATTTAAAGTAAACGGAACTCATTATCTACCGATTTACAATTCACATAAATGGGTATGAATGTATTTGGGTATGAGTATGTATAGGTAAATGTATGTGTACTGAAGCATATGAGAATTCATCTCAATTTTACTGGTAACACTGTAAAAAGTATATCAATATGATACCTTTGCATGGATTTTTCATAGCATAACTTAATAATGCTATCATCTTTCTTTTGCAAAAGATCATTTTACATAGCCCTTTAGGAAGTAAAATGCTGAGAAGGCTGAAGTTGAATATTGTTGTTGGTCAAAACCAATTTTGTGGGCCAAGGGACAAAAAACTTTTTTCAACTTTGTTTGACCTCTACCTAAAATAGGTTGCAACCACAATAAAGAAGAAATACCTCACAACTGGAGTGCTCTTACTCTTTAACTAGAAGTCTCACGGCCATAATCCTTTACAAAGATTATGAAGAATCTTATATGATAAGAGCAGCCACAGTTTATTGCCAACATGTTTTGTGGTAAAAATTTGATCCAAAGTCACTTAAAATGTATGAGAAATCAAAGAATTTTTCCATCCATTTTCATCACAGGCTATTGTAATCCTGCTGCTACCATTCTTACATCTGCCAAACAACTTCTTATTTGGAATTTTTAACATTTTGGAAGGCATAGGTTATTTTATGGCCTAAACATATTCCTTACTCAGGTGAAAACCCCTGTTTTAGTGAAGAGTGGCATTAGAAAAGATTTCAGGGGTGCATTAGGACAGATTATGGATCTCATGTAAGGGCTAAGGCTTTTATAAAGAAATAAATGTATCTATTTATTTACATAAACCAGGTACAATGAAAGTAAATAATGCTTTCTTGTTGGCACTCTTTTTCCCATTCTTTCTACAGCTGAGTCAAAATAGAAACATGCAATTATTCTGTAAAATTGTCTGGTTCTGTTTGCATTTTTGCTTCAAAAGTATAAGCAGAGAATAGAAAGTGCTATTGGCATTGAACATCTTAACTCCATACCAGCACAAATTTCTGAGTTATTCAGAAATTGGCCCTTCAAACCAGGAAACGTCTTTGTTATTTATCAGCAGTACAAATTATCCTGGGTATGGAAATGTGATAAAAATCCAAACACTGTTTTAATTGCAGAAAAATTAGTAGCTGTCCATCATGCCCATTGTGGCAAACCTGGCCAACAGGCTTAGTCCAGAAACATCATTAGTCCCATGCCAGAGAAATACAGAGGTTCAGCCCTGAAGCTCGAAATGAATTACCTCTGAGGACTGTAAAAAAGGACAGAGAAAGGCTAGCTCATGCAGACATGGAAAAGCAGTGTGTTTGGGACAAGATAACATTGCCCTATGTGCAAGAGAAAATTCAAGAGGGCCATATGAGTTACTTGATGCCACCCAGTGGAAAACGGAAAGCTACTTCAGAATACAAACCACAGCAATAAAACACTTCTTACAGGCTGCCCTGTAGAGAAATCAAGCAAGACACAGCATACTGACTTAGGCTTAAATCTGTCTGCCTGGTTCGCACCAGACAGCCCCAGTTACGGACATGAAGTCCTGAGGTGGCAAAAAGGACTTCCAAATGCCAAAAAGGAACATAGAGCCTGTGGGAGAGCACACGGCTTTCATGGGATGCTCAACACATGCCTCTTGCTTGGCATGACAGTGATTTCTTCCTGTAGAGGTCTTTCTGCCTGGTATGTAATATCACATAGTGAGAGCAGATCAGCTGGGCTGCTACAACCATCAGGTGAAGCACCAGAATATACTTTTTAAGTGAGACTTGAAAAATTCTGTGATCTGCTGAATGGGACTGATTGCAGGGTCAGTTTACCATTATACTGCACTGTGAAACAGACTGCTGATGTGCTATTTATATTTTGGACTTCTACTTATTTCAGTCAAGTTTTGGACAGCTCATCAGATTTAGATTTCAAATATGTTAGATTAAATCACTTAGAAATATTTGACTATACCTTCTAATCTGTACTTCAGTTAAAGGATTTATCTGCATGTATGAACAATATAGTTTCATTTTATACATATATATACACACACACGTACCTCAGTGCTAACTTTAGTACCCAATAATATCTTTCATTATACTAAAAAGAATGACACTTCTGATCAAAAAAAGATCAGTTTTCTCTTTCACAGAATATTAATAATCTTGGCTGGATTTTCTTCTGTCATATTAAAGTCAGTGGTTTCTCTTGAAAACAAGAAAAGGGATGTTTGACTATGTCCTGATTTTCATAAGACAGTGCAGGCTGCAGTACAGTTTACTTCCCTTATTTGTGAAAAGCTACAAGAATAAGCTTTCACCAACCATAAAAAATTACTTATTTCCCTACAAAAATAAAAAACTCAACCCCTCCAAATATTAGAAAAATCAAACCATTTCATAAGACAGAGAAATGTTAGGTTTGTTTTTTGGAATACTGTTCACATATTTTCTTGAACATGCACTACAAGGGCTCTTCATCTTTTCCCTCCCTGCATGCACCGTGAGTAATCAGTCTTATGTTTGCCTTAAGGCTTCTCTCCCTGGTGGAAACTGCAACTGAAATTTCCATAGGCTCCAAACAGATTCTGAGCACAAAAGGGGATGTTTTGGTATTCTAGTTTCTGGGAACGGAGTACTTGGTCTCCAGTACAAATGAGAGGAAGCTTGCAGAAAAATTTCGGAGAACGCTACAGGAATTTCTAATATGATAACCTGCACTACAGCCTTTAGCACCATTACATTCCCGAATCCCAAGTTCTTCTGTTAGCTCCCTTTTGGTACAGCTATTCAGAAACACTCTCTCCTTCACCTCCTAAAAGTTCTCAGGGCTTCTCTTCAGCTCTGACCTGCAGCCGTGCCAGAAAGCAGCAAGTTCCACGCTAGTGAAAAATGACACATATTGCATGAAGTGTATTGGGGTTAAAAGAAAAAATACGTTATCACAACCACGACAGTTGTACGTAGGGCTTGCAAACTTGTTTTTTCCTCTGGGATGACAGTCCCAGGGAAAAAAATTACCAGAATATTTGGAAGTTTTCAAATATTTAGGGATTTTGGATTTTCGAGGGCACTTTGAGCCAAAACTGGCACATAACCATGAAATATCCCGTGGACCTCCAATATGCTACAAGAATTGCCAATTTTATTTTTATTGTTAAGAGAGTTCACTTGCTATAATTGCAAATTGGAATATTAGTACTGCACACCACCCTGCTTTAGATTTTACTAATCCTCAGTGTAAGAAGGTAATTTTCACTCTATTATTTAAGAAATATGCCTTTCTGTTCAGGAAGAACCTGAAAAAGGAATAAATCAATGCCAGTGTGAGTTTTTTCTCCAGATGCATTGCCATCTAGGAACTAAGTGGACTGAAGCATCATTCTGCCTGCTGCATGCCTCATTGTGACAAACGAAAACCAAGAACACCATGCTCTAGAGCCACAGCTTCAGATGCAATACCTATATCCTATCATGACAACCTCCCCTACAGCGTTACATGCCTTAACTCTACATGCTTATTTCCATCTCTGTTTATGGTATTCGGCTTTCCTAAACTTCAAGGAGAGAGTTCTAGATGAAGTCTACCACAAAAATATAGAATCATCATAGAATCATAGAATGGTTTGTCTTGGAAAAGAACTTAAGATCATCCAGTTCCAAACCCCCTGCCATGGGCAGGGACTCCTCACACTAGACACTAGTGTCTGCATAACAGTTATGGCTTGCCTAAGAGAAAAACAAGGAAACTTACTACTTTGTTAGTGTGCAAAAGTTTCTGCATACTTCCTCAAGAGTAATAAAGATGCCTAGCCCTTAAAACAAATTTCATCAGTTCTATTGAGAACTTGCAATGTCAGTTTTCCTCAAACACCTTAGTATTTATGCACACTGATGCATTGTGGAAGCTGACAGTCAAAGCACAGTCAAGGAATACTTTACCCACTTTTCGTAAGTTTTATTTAACTAGACAATTATCACTGGAATGACAAGAAAACAAATAGACCTTTTGGAAAATCCTAAGTCATCTGCCATGAAATGATTATGTTAGTCCACACACTTCTAATATTGTCAACTTCATCTCTGACAAAATACAGCCCAGTGGCAATGTTAACCTCCCAGTTATGATGGAGATAGTCATCTAACCCTGTTCTCTTATCATCTCTGCAAGTACAGATCTCATTCCCCCATTCAAATCAATAACATATTACAGTACAAATATACATCTTGTGCATGTTACTCTAAAATAAAATAGAAAACGTTCACGACATTTTGACATCATGCATTTACAGTGGAACTTTGATTAAAATAAATAAATAAAGTGAACCATAAAAGGCTATAGAACAGTATAATTCAAGGATATTCTGTAGAAAGACAAAGTATTTCCTGGTAAAGTTAAAAAAAAAAAACAAAACCAAAAAACAAACAAACAAAAAAACCAAACAAACAAAAAAAAACCACAACAAAAAAGCCAAAAAAAACCCCCCAAAAAACCCAAACAACCCAGACATGATGTAGGAACAAATTATGATATCAAGTGGTCTACAAATAGAAAATTCTGTGGAACTGTATAATGAGAGTAATGATCAATGTACTCAGTGTTCTAGTTAGAGCCAAGTGGGCCACTTCACATCATGCTTTACAGTAAATATAACCTTTATACACTATTATTTTTATTCCCTGACATACACGTACCCCTCAGGAACAGAAGTCTAAACCACCCAGACTCTTGACTTGGAAACAGCATAAATTTTTTATTCTGTGCTAGTTCGAATCTGACCAGAATCACAAATTCCTGACAAAATAAAAATAAGGAAAAAAAAAAAAAAATGGAAAGGAGAAGGAAGAAATCAGTGAGACACATTCAAAACATGAAAACATAACAAAAAAACTATGTAAAAGTCCAAATACATTACCCAGGTCATTTATGAATATGCCAAACAGTTCAGACACTTCAGAGGTCTCTGTGGGACTCCACCAGCAACAAGACCAGTCACATCCCTGCCATCAAGACAAACTTCAGGCAGGCCCCCAAATCACTAGGAGGAGCTACACAACATGAGAACCTTACCTTGGGGCACTTGGACTCACACAATAGCTACAGGTGAGATGGGACATGGGAGGAGCCAACACCATGAGGATGTCTACTAGAAAAACTTCCTCCAGCAGAATAGCTCACTAACAGCAGCCCAGCACTGCTGTCTTTCTCAGCTACCTCTGCCTTGCATAGTGTTCAGAGGTGGGAGAGTGACATCTCATGAAAGAGAGATGATGATGCTGCATCAGGAGGTACATGAAATCAGGCTGAAGAAAGCCAGTCTCAGACTCAGAGCATAATGCTCTGAATTTCTAATCCTCACCTCAACACATCACTGACTTGAATTAACACACACAACATACTTAATCCTATTCTGAGAAGTGATCTAACACCTCTAAACACCTTTTCATGAAAAAAGTTGGTGCAGAGAACTGACCCAAGCATTTTCAACTCAGTTTGTCAAAGTTACTTGCAACCAATCCAACCTGGGTTAATAGAACCATGGAAGCTGGATGCATTATCTATGCGTTATGCCAAACCTTCTCCTTACATTACAAAACACACATGGTCAAGCACGTACATGAAAAACAAAAGAAAGAAAACACAGAAGCAGGATGCAACAGCAATAGAGACATCTCAATGGCAGAAACAGAGCTCTGGAAGAGCACTTTGAAAGTAAGAGGTTTACATAAAACCTATGTCACATAACTTCGCAGGGCAAGATATTTTAAGCAACTCCAGCTGGAAAAAAGTATATTCAGCAGACTAAAATACTTTATTAATTCTTGCACTCCACTCAACCTGTAAGAACAAAAAACTCTACCTAAAAATCAAGTACAACATCTTTTAACAGTACAATAGAAGAAAAAAAGATGACGCAGAAACAGGCACCTCCTGTCTCTAGCCTGCCATATCTTCTAAGGTACATTGACACAGGAATGATAAAGGGTAAAACTGGGAGATGCATCTGTCCCAAAATAATACAACAGAGCAGAACATAACTGCAAAACATTGTAAGATGAAGAGTTACAAGGAAATCTTACCTGCAACATAGTCACCAAATCCAATGGTAGTTAAAGTGATAACCACAAAGTAAATTGCATCTAGTGTGCTCCAGCCTTCTATGTGCTTGAATATAACTGCAGGAAGAGCAACAAACAGCACGCAGCCAAACAGTATGAATATTATTGTTGAAATTATGCGAATCTTTGTCTGACTCACATTCCATTTCTGGAAAGGGAAGGGGAAAAAAGAGGAAACCCATCGTTAATAAAAAACTGAACTGCAGTACCCCAGCAGCAATCACCCACAACGAGCACCAGCTGCTGAAGAGCACAGTGCATTATAGTTATCAAACAAATACAGAAATCAAGTAGGGGTTTATTTCGACAGGGTTTTCAAAGCAAACATGACTATCCTAGGAAACATTTGCATCAGGAAATGCAGAGCAGGGCTGGACTGTTCATTGTGGCCACATTTGTGATCTGGCCAAGTTACACATGTAGCATTCATTAAGGTTAGCCGTTGATCATGCTGAAGTTTTGAGAGGGGGACAGATATTTGAGTGAGCTCCAAGTAGTGCTTGCACCTGCAATATCTCTACTTTTGTGCATCCACAAATAACAGAATAAAACCATTATTTTTCAACTGTGCAGTTCTCTCTAATCTAGTAATTGGCTAAACAGAACCACAGAAAATAGAGTGGGAAGGGATGTGAAGAGATCACCTTTTCCAAGCTTGCCCCAAGACAAAAGCAAGCCCACCTAAGTCACTGTAGACACACTAGTGGCCAGGCAACATGTGATCATGCTTAACTGTTTTCCTAATGCTTAAACTGCACCTCATCTCCTTCGTTTTAAGCCTACTATTTATGGTCTTATCCAAGGCACTACTTTGCTCTTTCCAGCAAACTTTTACAGGTGTTTTCTTTCAATCATACATTCTACAGACCAAATGCATGCATTTATTTCAGTCTTTCTTCACCCATCTATTCTTGTTGCTATTTGTTGACTCCAGCAAAATAATACATGTTTCATTGTGTTGTACTCAAAGCTAGATATAACCTCCAGCCCTTTGCCTATTTATTTATTTACACTTGTATTTATACTTCTAGCTATGATCCATCATCATTTCACAGCAGTGTGACATTAACCCATGTTAGCATATAAGCCCAGAGTCCCATTTGACAGCCCCTGCCAATTAGACATTTTTCCCAAAGAGTTTTCCATCCATCCGAAGCATGTTGATTCAACTTAAAAGAAGCAAGGGAACACGCAACACTGGAAACTTCCACAAAAGGAGACCAAAAATGAAATCAGACTGTTCACAATATATATTTTCTTTTATTTAAGTTTAGTGTCAATGGAAACTCTGTTTTACAGTCAGCATGACCAAGGTCCAGCTCTTGTAACCCAAATCACAGTTTGGGTTATGGCAACATGAAATTCCCTGCTCTGACCCATCAGCATCTCCTATTTGTTCTTTTGGGGAACTAGCAAGGAGAACAAGGGAGCGTCCCAGACTGCAACATATAGATCAGTGTTCTCATTCAGATATTGCCAAGAGGTGTGCAAAATGCTGCTTTTTGTTGAGACACTCTTGTTGTAGGGATACATCCGTTATGAAAACAAGGAAAACAATTATCCCTATGAGAAACAGGCAAAGAGACACAAATTGGTCTCAAATCTCTTGTACTTTTCAGCAAACCCCCCAAAATTCAATTATAAAAACCAGAAAGGACAAAAATAAAACGTTCTTATGGATTGTTCTTGCCTTTTTTAGACAAATCTCAATGGAAACCAAATGGATTTAGACAAATCTCACTGGTATTATTCACTAGTACCTTGTCTGGACTTGAACTGATGTTTCAAAGTCAAAAATACTTCCCTTTTCTTAAAAACCTTTCAAGCTTTTATTTACCTATTGCATAAATCTACTCAGCACAGCCTGTTTGCTTTGCTTCAAAAATAAAGCCATGGCAGACACTTTCTATATAGTAAAGGTGTCCTGCATGCAAGATCAGGGCTTGTTGCAGAAAACCAACCCTTCTAACACTTGCAATGCTGATGCAAACCACTACAAAGTCAGGCTGCTTCTTAAGTATTCACTGGATATGGCATGTTCTACATATCAAAAGACAAATAGTATTTCATATGCCTTTTGAACATTAGATAATAGTTAAACCTACAACATTTTATTGAAGGTGGTAAAACACCTAAATAATTAATTTTATTAAGTTTCATTATACCATTTATTCTATGCTTCAAAAATCTCAGTCAATACATTTTTAATAACTGCATTAGTAAAATACAACCTTAAACTTTTCTATGTATGAAACAGAGACTAAGTAAATTAAGTTCCTCTGCTAGAATTCAAGGCATTTAAGATTGTTAAGGGTAGGCTGTGGCTGAGATTTATCAATATCTGCACAAGCTTCTGGTCTGTTTGACAGGTCTCTGTCTCTACTGAAGCTGTGCCACTTTGCACGAATAATTAAAGATCAGCATGAACCTCTAGGCTATGTTAAGCAGTTTAGTAGCAGAGGCTGAAAATACCTTAAACTGTAGAGTATCCTACAGCCTAGTGAGGAGACCACAAAGAGAACACCCATGTTAGAGAGGCACCAACAGGCTCTGTACCATTTAGGCTGTCCTGCTTCTGTGGATGCCCAAAGCTTTAGCCACCTACAACCTGTAAATCTCAAAATGTAGGTGCCTATTTTCCTTAAGTGTGATGGCAACTGAGATTTTAAGAATTGTGATTTTAGACTCAAACACCAAATGTCTTCTGTGAATTAAAGAAACAATTTCCACATTACCCCTACAGTTCCTGTATTCCATCTCCCTGAGTCATTGATTTCCTATTGACTTGCATGAAAACCTTTAAAGGTAAGCACTACAGCAAACTTAGAAGTATTATAAGGGCAAACCAAACTGTTTTGGATCTTCTTCCTCTTCCCAACCATAATTGTTGTAGAAAACGTTTGGTTTCATCCAATTCTCAATTAGACATGTTCAGTAGCATGTTCAGACTTTGCAAAGTTCTTCCTACCTTTTGCTATGCATCTGGTCATGATGAGCAGCTATACCCTGGTTTTCATACTTCCAATTTCACTTGTTAACTTCAGAACAACAAGCAGCATGAAGGACAAATGAGGCAGGCAGCATACTCACAACAAAGGTGTCTTCTACTTTCGCAATTCCTTTTCCAAAGATTGTCCCTAGTTGATCTCCAACACCAGCCAACAGAAACCCAAACAGAGGAATTCCCAGTAAGGCATAGATGATACAGAATATCTTTCCACCTTGTGTGCGTGGGGAGATGTTTCCAAAGCCTAAATTACAAACAACTTGAGATGTTTAAGAAGTTACATATATTACATTACACATTTTAACTGTTCTGCAGGAACAGAACAGTTAAAAATTAGGTCCTATTAGGTTAATCATACGGCACAGCAAACGTGAAAAATGAAATGAAAGTGTAGGTCATACAGTCCTCTCTGAGCTAAAATTAAACTGCTGCACAATCCACCAACTTGTATTTTCTGTACTGTGGAGAACTCAATTTTTTTAATAAATGACAGCTTTTCTCATCTACTACATGTAGTTAATACCAATTGCTTAAGCTATGCCTTAGCCCCTGCTACCTGGAAATGTCTATTACTGGACTTGTAATTGGAAGGCTGCAGTACTGGTAAACAAGATACAATTTTGCTTCATAAGTGCTCAGTTTCAAAGAGAAGCAGCCTGAAAAAGACTGCTCATAACTGTCAAAAAAATCCCTCATAACAGGGATTTCTAGCCTATGTGGGACTGCTTAGAGTCTTCATTATTAAAGGCTTTGGTTCTTTCAGTGTTCCAAACAAAGAGAGAAACAGTTTATAGCTCTGTCCATTTGAAAGTGTAAATCATTTTGCGTTCACTGGCTTGATATGCCTGTGATACCTCAATTGCTGCTGGCCCACTTAGTCGGAGAAACTGAAATACAAAGAACACAGGCCCCAGCATCTGTGAAACATATCTCACAGGATGGGTATAGAAATGATTTTGACAAGGTCACATAGGCAGAACCCTACAGACAAGTTTCATGAGCATCACTCCTCCATTTTAATTCCAAAGTTTTCCTCCTGCAAAGGATCACTCGTGCTTTGGGGGAAATAGTAACAGACCAGCATTTTTGACACCGTTTCACTTTTCCGCACAACAAAAGGCAGCCAGACAGAGAACTTGTCAGAAAAAGGCTTATTTTCCATGGAGAAATTAAAGAAAAGCTTTTTGGGTAGAAAAATAATTGTAAATGAAAAGCAAAATATTTTAGCAAGTAATTGAGAGATTTGTTTTCGTGTCTTAAATTTTGCATGAGGTGCTTTTCATATACACAATCATTCAATGAAAACCAAGTTTTCTTGTGAAAAAGCTGATGGACAAATTTTATCATCTCTATTGAGAGCTTGCAATGTCATTTTCTTTTCAAAATACCTTAGTATTTTTGCACAATGTGACTGTAAGCTTCTACAAGATAAAGCACATTTCATGAGGATCTTAGGTATTTATCAGAATTTGTATTTAACTATTTTGAGCATGTTAGTTTAACATAGATTTTCTTTCCGAAATCTATTATCTCAATTTTTGGTTCTGCTATCCTGTAGGTAAGCTACATCAAAGCCCTGTTTTCAAAACTACTTCTTCCTTTCAGTACAGAGACAGAAGCTGCCCCTCACTCAATTGCATTAAAATAAAAATGAATCACATTGAGAATATATTTTACTCCTAGATCTTTTGCCCCAACATCAGTTTCCAGATAATAGTTGTTTAAACAATAAGTGCAGTGTGATAGAGTGCAGTTAGATGAAAAAAAAAAAAAATTACATTAATTTTTCCCAAATGATGACTAATAAACCCTGACAAATTAAACAAAATCAACAAAATTAGAGGAAACATCATCAATTACAGGTTGTGGAGTCCTCCAAATTTAAGTTTTCCCTGCACTAATACAATGAAAAGAAAGCCTGACTCAGGCAACTGGAAAAAATGTCACAGTGCCTTTAGCCCAACCTAGTATCCTTCTCTAACCCAGGGCTAAAATTACTGATTATTATAATTCAGGATATTTCAGCTCCACTGAGTTTTCTCTGACCCTTTATGCACCAAGCAGAAAAGACCCTTGAGTTTTCAAATAAAATTAGCTCATCACCAACCAAAAAGGGACAAACAGATCCAAGCTCCTCTGTTTACATAAACGCGCCTGTTTATGCATCTGCAGGAGCCTGAATAGTTCCAGGGTGTAATTCCTGAGGGGTCCTAACGCAATTCAGAATCAGGGGTCTGGATACACCAGATTTATAAAACTCATACTAGGGGATTTGGAAATTGCTCTCCCCCCTCTTTTCTTTTTGTTGTTTAAGAACTGTATCCACTTCAAAGTAGTGCCTCATAATGGCGACAAAACACATGCAGCACACACCAAGCAGGCAGTTTTGCCCAGTTAGCTTCATAAAGCAAACTGGCATTCTCCATGCATCCCACAGCTATTACAGAGACAATTGCTGCTTCAGCATACTTCTCATCTGCTGCCAATTGCTATGAGGACATGAAGTTCAAGTTCAGCTTGATGTGTTCTCCTCCCTAAATCAGTCACATCTTGCTCAGGAAAAGGATGGTACCTTCTTCTACAGTCACAAATTCTCACTTTCCAGCCTGAAAAATGAAAAATTCTCTTCCATAAGCAACAAAGAAGGTTTTGTATTATTAACTGTACTTTACAAAAAGATCTCACAAATTACTGGATAAAATAATCCTACTCCAGCAGGTAGTAGTTTCTCTCTGTCCAGATGCTCACTGCACATAACAAAACATGGCACTCTCATAATAGGACATGTACTTAAGTGAACTGATCTACCAAGGGCTTTCCATCACACATTAATCGTATTTCCTACAGCGTCATGTTTTATAGCAGTCTCCTGCTGTACACCACAGCCTACTTCCCAAGTTACACAAATTGTCCTTACATCCTACTCTCAGTTTCTCCAGTGAAAAGCTAATCCATCATGTACGCAATGGGAGAGGAAACATATTTCACATGGTTGATGTAATTGCTGAGGGTTTTGTCTCAGAACAGTATTACTCCTTTCTTTTTAAAAAATGGGGGGAAAAAAATAGAGGAATTCTAATTCTAACCCAAGGAAAACTTTGTTTCAGGCACTGTGCTTGGAGAGTAGCACACGGCCACAGGAATGCCACCACCTATCCCTGTGTACCATGCAGCTCTTTTCCACATGCAGGGCAGGAATTCCTGGCACCACTGCAGCAGCTCAGTGGCATGGCATGTTCACTTCAGGGTTCCTACTTCTGCTCCAGAGGCTGGCATAAAGTCTGGCTATGACAGTCTTGCTCTCTGAGAAGCCCTGGATCATCAGCCACATCACACCATGCTCTCTGCTGCTCTTCCCTCCCTCTGAGCTGCTTGCCTAGAGGGGATGGCGCACACTAATTGTACAGGCAGCCTCAGTACCTCTGGTACTCTTCACACCTAGTCCCATGCAGTTTTTCTCTTCCTCTATTTCTGCTAAATGAGTAGAACCGGCTGGTTCTTCATTACAACCAATACACCTGGTTCTGAACATGGAAATGAAGAAAGCACTAGATTTAAACTTGCTAAATCTCCCAGAAAATTTCCCTCAAAGGCTTTTAAACCAATACTATCTGCAATGAATAGCATGAAGCATAAAAATCTAATTTGCACAATAGGATCAGTTTCACCCAAGACCATTTTCTGCCTGTACTTCCCCAACATGCCTTCCCCACTTCACTTTCATTACCAGGAGCATGATTTGCCTCCTAGTGCCACCAAATCCGTTTCATGGCCTGCTAAATGCTTAGCATGCCTTTACTGCCCAAAGGATTTTGTGCATTCAAAACACATTGTCTCTGACAGCTGCTGTGAACAAGAAATACATTTTGCAAGGAACTTCCAGTAACCCCTGAGTTAATTAAGAATAAAAGGCAGATTTTATGTAGATTGTAACTAATTGTTCCACTCAACAAAATAACATATTCCATGGTTTTGTGTCCAGAATCCTTAGAGCCTTCAAGATGAAAATTGGATACAAAGAGAAGCTCAGCCCCTTTGGTCAGCAATAGACAGAAGAAAAGGTATGCTAAATGAAAAAAAAAACCAACCCAAAAAACCCCAAACAAAACAGAAAATAACACTTTATAGGATTATTTTATTTTTATGTCCTCTTTTTTGACCTATTTGAGGATGAAAATGTAACTTACTCATCTGAAGTGGATTTGCTATTAAGTAGAAATTAGTAACTTTTATAACTACAAATGTATTACTGCTTTTGAGCAAAACAGCATATGTTTGAAGTTTCAGTTGGGGGGGTGTGTGTCCCCCTACCCATGACAAACAACAGGTTATACTGCAAATGTAGAAAAGTTTGAAATGCTAGAATTTTTCCTGTAATAGATAAGACACTCCTGTTCAGATGAGACTGCCTTTGCATGCAAACGTTCATGAAAAGGAAGCTTGACAATTAAGAAAATTTCTGTTTTAAGTAGAGAAAAAGATCCCTTTGCTTTTTAGTTAAACAGTATCTCAGCCTTTCACAAAGGTCCTTTAGATCCACTCTTTCAAAGTGGAGTTCGAAGAATAAAGACTCCAAATGAGTATGTTTTTCACAGAGAATTCCTAGACAAAGCAGGGCATCTATTGAAGCAAGCTGGCTACAATTAAGTATTTCTCATGTGAGAGATTGTAGGTGCTTTTGAGAGTTCTAAGACTAAATTTTACTTGCAAAATTGACTGGAAAAGAGTGTCACCACTTATGATTCATTTATATCAAGTGGGATTGAAAGGTCTGGGGAAAGATTTGAAGCATTTTCTTTCCAAACAAGAAAATGTAAATTCAAATACCAGTAAATGTTTTCCCATTGTTTTTGACATACTTCAGATTACACAAGACATCATTCATCAGACAGCAAACAATATGAAAATTATAGCAAAATAATGTCATATATTTTGAGATATGAGAAACTACTCTCAGCTGTAGGTTTGGATATGTGGTCGACTGATGAAACAGTTCAATACTGGAAGATGAACAATTTGGTGAACATGCACGCCCTCAATTACATGAAAATGGATTCGAGAAATTTGATACTAAGAAGACTGTAGAGGCTCAGAGGAAAGGCTGAGCTCCTGGCTGCTGAATCCCACGAGGCCAGAGCCAGATGAAACAGCTCCATGCCCTTGGCTTCAGCCACCAGATGCTGTGTGCAACTGGTGGCAGCATTGCCGCAGGTTCACATCCACCCTGACTAGGCAGCTCAATTACAGTGATTACCCTTTCAAAGGGTATACATGTGTTTTGATAACAAATGTCAAATGGATTTTTAAGAGATCAAAATATGCTTTTTCCAGGCCCTGAGGAACTATCTGATGAAAGCTTTATGAAAGGTACCTTTGCTGCATTTCTAGTAGTTTAGATGGTTTTTCCCTTTGGATTGCCACTTCAGGTCAGGAGACCAGCGTTTATATACATGCCTGCCCATTAGTGCCAAGACAAGGTATGCGCTTATTCATAGATAAATACCCCTTTTAGCATAAATAATGGTCTGGATATAATCGTTAAACAAAAAGGCAGTATATGCACCCATACTGGCTATGGGGAAATCTCTGCATACACTGCAGAAATACCAAAACATGCATGGTTGTGTTCAGTGTGGAAACATCTCCCTTTTTACGCTGATCCCTTTTCCTTTCCTCTTCTTAACTCTGTCCTACACTCCAAAGTTTGACATGCTTGTATATGCCCATGTCATATACTTATATATTTACAAATAAATACTTCATGGGGGTTTATGGCTTTGGTTAGTAATACTATAAGGGCATTTTTAGTCTTCCTTGTGACTCCGAACCTAACATTGTGAAGTAGCCAGAAAATTCCTATTCCCAATTTTGCAAATAGGTAACTGAATCACCAAGGGAAGGAAGGAAAGGATTGTGTGCAATCACATTACACCAACACTTTGCTAGGGAAATATTGGCATCTAAAGCCCTCAAAGAACCTCTGTCAAGCTTGTTCAAGTGAATACTTACAAAACGTCTGGACTCCCCTTCTGCCAGGGCTAACACATATGTGCATGCACGTATATTCCTGAACACAGTGCAAGAGAATTTGAAGGCTGAATAAGGACAAATACTATTTGCATCTGAATACTTGAATGAATTGAATATGAATACCCTTGCAGTGAAAGCGCAATATTTCTGTGTTACACACATACATGGGGCTTTACCACACATGCCCATACTATAACTACATCTTACAGCTATTGCTCCCAAGCTGTTGCCTGTGGATCCCATTCTGGGTATGTAGCTAATGCTCCCCTTCCAAGTTAATCCTTCAATTTAAAAGTGAAATACTTTTCTGTACATGCAAGTGATGAAATTGCTGCATAAATCTTGCTGAAGGAAAGGCCCTGTGCAGTAACACAGAGGTGAAGGTACCTCTGTTTTAAACTTCAGGCTGCTATGAAACTGAAAATCTCTGATCTACAGAAGTTAGGAGTAATTTCTAAAGATAATCATAGAATCATTTAGGTTGGCAAAGACCCTTAGGGTCATCGAGTCCAACCATTAACCTAGCACTGCCAAGTCCACCACTAAACCATGTCTCTAAGTATCACACCTATATGTCACTTACAGACCTCCAGGGATGGCAACTCAACTACTTCCCTCACTCACTTTAGTTTATAAAAGCCAATTCTCTGAATAGTTTTAGTCAGTGATTTGGCAACATGTTGTCAAAAAGTTCGCACAGGCAGGGCGAGCAGTCACACTTTGCCAAATGAACAACCTGTTGATGCATCCGTAAAAAGGATCACTACTGGTGCCTCCAGGAAAAAGCAGCAGGTCGTAGTAGTAGGTGACTCTATTTTGAAAGGCACAGAGGCACCCATCTGTTGGCCTGACCCAGTCTTGAGGGAGGTGTGTTGCCTACCAGGGGCTCAGATCAGGGATGTTGCTGAGAGGCTGCCTGGTCTAGCAAGTCTTGCTGGCTATTACCCAATTCTAGTGGTCCATGTGGGTGCTGGCGATATAGGTAGCAGTAGCCTGGAGAACTTTAAGAAGGACTACAGAGCCCTGGGAGAGGTGGTTAGGGGCTCTGGAGCTCAGATAGTTTTGTCATCAATACTCCAGATTAAAGGGGAGGACCTTGAAACGGACAGGCGGATTTGGCACGTTAATAAATGGTTAGAACAGTGGTGCCATAGCCAGGGGTTTGGTTATTTAGAACATGGGACTCAATTTGGGAAGCTGGGTCTACTGGAGGCTGCTGGAACTGGTCTGATAAAGAAGGGGAAGAGCTGCTTTGGTAGGAGACTTGCCAGGCTGGTCAAGGCAGCTTTAAACTAGATGTGTTGGGGGAGGAAGGCATCGATCCATCCCAACACTCCCAGTCAGTTGCCAGGACCTGTAATAAATGCTTGGCACGATGCAGAGATATTTCAGCTGCTCCAGCCAATGAGTTGGCTTCATTTGGAGCTCGGCTCAGATGCCTCTATACAAACGCCCATAGTATGGGTAATGAACAAGAGGAATTAGAGATGTGTGCATGGCTACAGGGATATGATATCCTCAGCATCACAGAAACATGGTGGGGTGGCTCCTATGATTGAAGTGTTGGAATGGAAGATTACAGGCTTTTTCGGAAAGACAGGCCAGGCAGATCGGGAAGGGGAGTTGCTATTTATGTCAGTGACAGGCTGAAGAGTATTGGAACTCTGTCTGGGGATGGGTGATCAGCCAACAGAGAGTTTGTGGGTCAGGGTCAACGGGAGAACAGTGATGGGGGACATTACTGTGGGGATCTGTTACAGACCGCCTGATCAGGAGGAGTCTGTGGATGAAGTGCTCTATAGACAGATAGGAGCAGCCTCACACTCACAGGCCCTTGGCCTCATGGGGGACTTCAACCACCCTGATATCTGTTGGAGGGAGGGTACGGCCCGGCACAAGCAATCCAGGAGGTTCCTCAATTGTGTAGAAGACTACTTCCTCTTGCAAGTAACAGAGGAGCTGACAAGGAGAGGTGCCATGCTGGACCTTGTGCTCACCAACAGGGAGGGACTGGTTGGAAATGTGATGCTCCAGGGCAGCCTTGGCTCTAGTGATCACGAGATGGTCGAGTTCGAGATCCTCAGGACAGTGAGAAGGGCATGCAGCAAGCTCACTGCCCTGGGCTTCAAGAGAACAGACTTTGGCCTCTTCAGGAACCTGCTTAGTAAGGTTCCATGGGATAAAGCCCTAGAGGGCAGGGGGGCCCAAGACTGCTGGTTGATATTCAAGGATCACCTGCTACAAGCTCAGGAGTGTTGCGTCCCAACTAGATGGAAATGTGGCAGGAGGGCCAGGAGGCCTCCATGGATGAATAAGGAGGTGCTGAGGAAACTAAGAGGGGAAAAAGAAGCTTCTAAAAGGTGGAAGTGAGGACAGGCGGCCTGGGAAGAATATAGGAGCATTGTCCGGGAAGCTAGAGACCAGGTCAGGAAAGCTAAGGCCCAGCTAGAATTAAATCTGGCAAGGGATGTGAAAGATAACAGGAAGGGCTTCTATAGGTATGTAGCAAATAAAAGACAGACTAGGGACAAGGTGGGCCCTCTCTGAAAGCTATCAGGAGAACTGGCTGCCCTGGATTTGGAGAAGGCTGAGGTTCTTAATGACTTCTTTGCCTCAGTCTTCACCAGCAAGTGCTCTGACCACATCATGGTCAGAGCCCTGAAAGGCAGATGCAAGGACTGTGAGAACGAAGACCTTAAGCCCACCGTAGGAGAGGATCAGGTTCGAGACCATCTTAAGAACCTGAACGTGCACAAGTCCATGGGACTGATGAAATCCATCTGTGGGTCCTGAAGGAGCAAATGAAGTTGCTAAGCCACTGTCCACCATATTTGAAAAATCATGGCAGTCAGGTGAAGTTCCTGACAACTGGAAAAAGGGAAACATAACCCCCATTTTCAAGAAGGGGGAACTACAGACCAGTCAGTCTTACCTCTGTGCCTGGCAAAATCTTGGAGCAGATTCTCCTGGAAGGCATGCTAATGCACATGAAAAACAATGAGGTGGTTGGTGACAGCCAACATGGCTTCACTAAGGGGAACTCCTGCCTGACCAATTTGGTGGCCTTCTATGAAGGGGCAGAGCAACTGACGTCATCTACCCGGGCTTGTGCAAAGCATTCAACACTGTCCCACATGACATCCTTGTCTCTAAATTGGAGAGACATCAATTTGATGGATGGACCGCTCGGTGGATAAAGAACTAGCTCGATGGCCACATGCTAAGAGTTGTGGTAAATGGATCGATGTCCAGCTGGAAACCAGCAACCAGTGGTGCCCCTCAGGGACCGGTGTTGGGACCGGTCCTGTTCAACATCTTTGTCGGTGACATGGACAGTGGGATTGAGTGCGCCCTCAGCAAGTTTGCCGACGACACCAAGCTGTGTGGTTCGGTTGATACGCTGGAGGGCAGGGATGCCATCCAGAGGGACCTTGACACGCTTGTGAGGTGGGCCGATGCCAACCTCATGAAGTTCAACCAAGCCAAGTGCAAGGTCCTACACCTGGGTCGGGGCAATCCCAGGCACAGCTACAGGTTGGGCACAGAAGAGATTCAGAGCAGCCCTGCAGAAAAGGACTTGGGGGTGTTGGTTGACGAGAAGCTTAACATGAGCCGGCAGCGTGCGCTTGCAGCCCAGAAAGCCAACCGTATCCTGGGCTGCACCAAAAGAAGCGTGACCAGCAGTTTGAAGAAGGTGATCCTGACCCTCTATTCTGCTCTCATGAGACCTCACTTGGAGTATTGTGTACAGTTCTGGTGTCCTCAACATAAAAAGGACATGATGCTGTTGGAGCAAGTCCAGAGGAAGGCCACAAAGATGGTAAGAGGGCTGAAGCATCTCCCGTATGAAGACAGGCTGAGAGAGTTGAGGCTGTTCAGCCTGAAGAGAAGCTGCGTGGAGACCTCATAGCAGCCTTCCAGTATCTGAAGGAGGTCTACAGGGATGCCGGAGAGGGTCTCTTCATTAGGGACTGTATTGATAGGACAAGGGGTAATGGGTTCAAACTTAAACGGAGGAAGTTTATGTTGGCTATGAGGAAGAAGTTCTTTACTGTGAGGGTGGTGAGGCACTGGAAAAGGTTGCCCAAGGAAGCTGTGAATGCTCCATCCCTGGTAGTGTTCAAGACCAGGCTGGATGGAGTCTTGGGTGACATAGTTTAGTGCGAGGTGTTCCTGCCCATGGCAGGAGGGTTGGAACTAGATGATCTTAAGGTCCTTTCCAATCCAAACCATTCTATGATTCTATGATTCCACTGCTGTTTATTTAGTATCATTGCTTAGCACAGCACTCCCTTTGGTATTATCTGGATTCTAACCTACAGAATTCTGATTTTCAGCACTAACTCTTAATTCTGTGTCACAGAAATGTCAATATATTATTTTGAAGGTTATAATGTTCTGGCTTAAGCCTGGAAGAAAAAAAATTATTAAAAAACCCCTCGATTTCCAGTAATTCTCTTTTTGAACTATGAATAATAATGAGAAAACCTAGACTGACATTAATAAAATGTGGAATATTCAAGAATTGACAAGACAGAGGCTGATCTCTTTTCAGTGTTTTTTTAAACCTGAGTTCTGTGGGAGCAGTAATCAAAATCAATAAAACTTCTTGTAAAAGAACAGGCTATAAATATTCATAGAAAATAAGTTTCCTTCAAGTCAAAGTGCTGTGCTGGAGAGGTGAAGGAGCATTGTAAGGAAAGTCTCGGTATGGGTATAGAAGCTGTTGCAGTATTCAGTAACTCACGTTCAGTTGCTAAGGCAATTTCTCAAGGAACTAGGTAATAGCTGTTAAAAGACTTTTAAAAGTTTAAACATGAACTCAGATAGCTCTGCCTCCCAGTACAGGTTCCTCATTTCATTCAGCTGTCACTTTGTTCAGTGACAAGTATCTACTTCTCATCAGCAGTAGGACTTATGCCCCTTTTTCAATTATTTCTTTTTTTGTTGTTATTGCTTATATCCATTTTACCTCTAATTCTTATTCTAGCAAAATTGAATCAGCGCCAAAACCCCAAAACTCCCACTTGCTATTTTCCTTTAAGTGAGATTGCTCCATGGGAGCAAGATGCCTGGCTAACACAGCTAACGAAAACATAATGTACTTTTTACTTTAAAGTTAATAGTTCATAATATAATGAAACTTTTACTACCCAAGTATTCTTACCATGTGTAAACACTTATCAAATGTGACAAATTGACACTCGTTCTGCACCAAAAGTAATAAATAATTAACAAGGTCAAGTGCAAAATCCTGTACCTGGATTGAGGCAGCCCTCAATATCAATACAGGCTGGGGGATGAAGGGATTGAGAGTAGCCCTGAAGAGAAGGACTTGGGGGTACTGGTGGATGAAGGATTGGACATGAGCCATCCAGTGTCTGCTTGCAGCCCAGAAGGCCAGGCGTATCTTGGGCTGCATCCAGAGGGGCATGGCCAGCAGGTCAAGGGAGGTGATTCTGCCCCTCTACTGTGCTCTTGTGAGATCCCACCTGCAGTCCTGCATCCTGCTCTGGAGTGCTCAGTACGGGAAGGACATGGACCTATTGGAGAGGGTACAGAGGAGGCCACAGAAATGATTAGAGGGCTGGATCACCTCTGCCATGAGGAATGGCTGAGAGAGCTGGGGTTCTTCAGCCTGGAGGAGAGAAGACTCCAGGGAGACCTTATGGAAGCCTTTCAGTTCTTAAAAGGGGCCTATAAGAAAGATGGGGAGAGACTCTTTAGCAGGGCCTGTTGCGATAGCATGAGGGGTGATGATTTTTTAAAAGAGGGGAGATTCAGGCTGGATGTGAGGAGAAAATTCTTTATGATGAGGATGGTGAAACACTGGCACAGGTTGCCCAGAGAGGTGATGGATGCATCATCCCTGGAGATATTCAAGGACAAGCTGGATGTGGTTCTGGGCAACCTGATCTAGTTGATGTCCCTGCTCATTGCAGGAGCTTAGACTAGATGAGCTTTGAAAGTCCCTTCTAACCCAAGCTATTCTAAGATCCAAGTGATCCACAGAAAAACAAGAAATGTAAATTTTAGATGTACTGACAAAAACAATCTATGAACAATTTTTTCTGATGCTGCAACTTTAATGGACATTTGATTTCCCCCCCCCCCCCCCCCCCCAAGTTTGGGGGCTTTCTTTTAATACCTTTACTTTTTGTTCCCTATAATTGAAGGTAATTGAAGAAACAGGTTTGTTTTTTTATTTTCAAGTAAAGCAATTCTTGGTGCTGGGTAAAGCAAGCTCTTTCTGGCCTCTCCATCCCAAATACAAAACAGTCCACATGCTTTCCAGCAGAGTTAAAAACTACCCTGCCTGTTCATGCTTCTGTCTTCCATATGAACAATAAAATGGAACAAAAGTGTTAGCAAACTAAAACTATGGTGGATTTACAGCAACAAATGAGTCATGAACAGCTGAAATGCCAAGTCACCAGCTTTTGCCTTTTCTCCCTAGGAGCAATGCTATTCCCAGAGGTGAGGACATCCATTTTCTCGTGAAATGTGTACTGTGCCAGCACAGGCATTCTGTAAATGCACCCTGGTTCACAGATTCAAAACAAGAACTAAAAATCCCATAATCCTACAATCAGCAGACTCAGTCCTTGGATCATGTTAAGCTGATGCAACTCGCCAAAAGGAACGCAGGTACGATGGAGCACTTCTGCTCTGGAGACAAGCTGAGAGAGCTGAGCTTGTTCAGCCTGGAGAAGAGAAGGCTCCAGGGAGGCCTTAGAGCTGCTCCCAGTTCCTAAAGGGGCTACAGGAAACCTGGAGAGTGGCTTTGGATGAGGGCCTGTAGGGACAGGACAAGGGTGAATGGCTTTAACCTGCCAGAGGGGAGATGGAGATTAGACATCAGGAAGAAGTTCTTCCCTGTGAGGGTGCTGAGGCACTGGCACAGGGTGCCCAGAGAAGCTGTGGCTGCCCCATCCCTGGCAGTGTTCAAGGCCAGGTTGGACACAGGGGCTTGGAGCAACCTGCTCTAGTGGAAGGTGTCCCTGCCCGGGGCAGGGGGTTAGAGGTGGATAAGCTTTAAGGTTCCTTCCAATCCAAATCATTCCATGATTGTATCATGACACATTAGGTAAGCTAGAGTTTTCTTTGTGGCTTTAAGCTTTTCTTCATGCACCATATTTCACTTTAAGAGACCTTTCACCAGGTCAATGTTCAAAACCGCACATATTTTGTCTCAGTTTTTCCTCTGTTCTGTATCTATTCTTGCTTATAAGCTACACATACGCATCCCATATATTCAGATCATTTACCCTGAATCAGAAATAGGCAGATAAATTCTGGGAAAGAGACGGCAGTCCAGGGAAAATGGGAGGCAAGGAGACTGCCATGAAAGAGAAACTCCTCCTTTGCACATATAAGCACACAATTCTTAACCTTAGTAAGACTGGTAGCAAGGAGGCTCTTTAAGAAAAAATATGTACATACACACACATTATTTTGCACATGATATCAAAGAGCTGAGTATTTTATTACCAATAAAAATGCCTCTTGATGCAGTGAGTCCTTACATACCAGCACATTAAGAAATACAATTTCATCAAAAAAGTTATGATTAGAACACTACCAAGTTTCTAAAAGAAAAAGCTCTGAAGATTTTTATTCATAGCATTATTTTCTTTAAAAAGAAAATGAGATGGTTTTGCCAGTGAGACTCACCATCAAGTATCTGAAAGTGTGAGGTCATTCTCCTATTTCTCTTTTTTTTCCCCTCTGGAGCAATCTTTACAATTAGGGCTAACACAGGATCTTACAAAGAGAAAAAATGAACCACTATGCATAAATAACTTCTGACTTCACATTTTAGCTTCTAGCTACTTATGGGTTGTATTCCTGATTCAGCAAAGCAAGTAACATGCTTAACTTCAAAAATGTTTCAATTTATCTCTATTCAGGTAACATTTAAATACCTGAAAGCACATTTATTCTGTGAGCATATACACCTGCAAAGATGAACAAGCATATATACTTTTGAAAATTAAAGTCTTAACAGGTTTTTCAGTTGATTTTCAGCACCGTCGTGATGTGGTAGAAATCAATCCTGGAAATCATGCTGTCACCAGCTCTTTTATTTCCCAGAATTTCACACTATATTATCAAAAAATCTTTTGTTGTAATGTCATTATCTAAAGCAATCAAAGAAAGTGCAATTACAAGACTGCAAAAATATTTAAAATACTTCAGAGGTGCAAGAATTAATTTGTGCTTCCACAGTTTTCAATCTTTAGTGACTTAAACCTATACAGGTGTGTGGGTTTTTCCTCTGCAGTGAGTGCTTCAGCAGAAGGCAGTGGAAGGTGAGCACTCTCTGGCTCAACAGCATCCTACCAACCCTCAGCACAACTCCCTGTCTTCACCCAGGCTACTCTGAGAGCTGTCACTCTGGAGGTTCTCACCTGACTGGCAAAGAGAACAGACTAAAGATCTCTATAAAAGTATAGAGTCAAGTCTTTTATAAAGATAAGTTCATGATTCTCACCAAAAGTTCGTAACAGAGCAGTAATGGAATATAAAATTGTCTCTGTATGTACTTTAAAGCCATTTAAAAGATAACTGTCAGGCAGTGCAAAATTAATTCCAAACTTTGTGCTTTTGGGTTTACCTCCCCAGTTTGCTTTTGAAAGAAGCCAATGTGATTTACAGTGGATGGGACTTTCAGCAAGTAGCAAAATCATGACCAATCATGTCCTTCATGCCTCTCTTTGAAATACATAGCCTATGATTTTTCTTTCACAAAGTAAAAGGAATCTTTTAGAAAGAAATTAAAAATGGGACAGTACTTCATGAAACAGAATACAGCTTTCAGCTAAGGGTCTTAAATTTATGTAATCTTGCACTTCAGTTCAGAGGGGGAAAAGATACAGTAAAAAATGTATAAAAATTAGCCACATGTAAATATACTTCTCAAACATTATCCCACTTCCTCCCCTTCCCTCCAAAGTCCTGAGCTGGAATACAAAGAGCTAAATCAGTATAGACTAAGCCATCTGACTCTACAAACACAGCTCTGAGTCTTGCTTGGACTATGGAATACACTATGGAATACAGTCTCCTGAAATCAAGAATACAGTCTCAGTTAGACCAAGCACACAACTAAGAGTAAAAACCCTATTTATTAAGCAAAGTGAAATTTCAAAAGGAAAATAACTTGAGAATTTGACATCTAAAAAGCCCAGATCACCAGCTCATACATTTAATGCTCCTCTCCCTCATGGCTGTGTGGCATTATGTACAACCTGTCTCTTACCTGGCCTTCCCAAAAGACCTCCAGGTATTCCCCAACCTTACATCCTCATGGAGACTATCAGCTTGCTTTCAATTTAAACTACCTGAAAGCATTTCACACCCGCAGGGTCAAGCCCTTTGGTTTCCCCATCCTTTGGTCTAACAGCCCACATGAAAACAAATGATGACCCAGGAAAGGTATCAGAAGCAAAAGTCCAGGTTGCATTAGCACTGCCAAACAGAAAAATGGGAGTAAGAAAGGGAGAGACTCACCTTTGGGGAGCGCTTATTGGTGTCTTTCAATATCAATGTTTTAGGCTAAATGGATGCAGGTTTGATCTAGTTCCTACTTGGAACAAACATGTTCACCCATATGCCAGTTTTAAAACGCAGAAACATAAATTGATGTTTTTACTCTGTCTCCCCTTAAGTGTAAGTGCATCTTGTAAAAACAACAGCTCCCTTTTCAACAAAAGCACAGTATCTCCTTGAACTGAAAGACGAGGAAAACTGTATCCTCAATAAAATAATATTGTTTCTCTTACCTTAAAAAATGAAAGCATATAGAGGTACGGACAGCACAGCAGTTATGCAAGCTAAGGCCAGTAAATCTTAATAACTTTTAAATAGGAATATTCTTGTACGAGAAGGACAGTTACATTAAAGTATACCCCATGCCCTTATTCAACCTTAAAAATTAAGAGTTACATGGAGGTGAGAACAGTAATACTTTTAACAGTATTTTAGCAGACAGCAAATATTGATACTGATTTTTCTATTGCTATTACAGCATTCTGAAACGCATTGCAGAAAAGAACATGCATTACTTAGCCTCACTAAAGGTCACTACTACTCCATTACTACCAGAAATAAGCAAATTGTAGCTCAGACTCATCCTTAATTATAGGGAAGGTTTCATCAGTGTTTTAGCTGCTGTGAATTCTGTTAGTCAACCCAGTTTGAAATACTAAATATGCATGGAAATTAATATTCCTTAAGCTGTATTTCAGGAAAATATCCTGTATAGAGAAAGAAATCTGCACTCATTTTCTTTAACTGTACTTTGCTCTTTCACACAGAAAATAATTGCCTTAAAATATTTAGGTTTTTTACAAGTAATCTGCAGCAGTGTTCATAAACTGTCTTTGAAGATCTGAACCAGTGTTAAGTTTAAGCATGTTTCTATTCCTTTGGGCTTCTAAGACACTTATAACATTTACATACATGGCTTTTGTTCACGCAAATATTTACTAAGTTGTTGTTTATAAGCCTTTCCATCCTGAACAGGTATTTGTGCTTATTTCACATACCATCCTGATAGGACAATGTGATACCCCAGACATTTTTGAGTCTAGGTTAATACAAGAGTATTATTCATCACACTTTTCTCTACCATCCCAAAAGACTTTCATTTTTATTTAAGAATACAAGACTGCCTATAAGAAGCCAAATGCTACAAAACAGTTTCCTCAATTTCTGGGGGAAAATAACAGCTAATTTTGCAGAAGTTGCATAACAATTAAGCCATATTTACTTTACATGGAAAGATTACTACTGAAAATATTTTGTAACTCCAGCTGCAACAGGATCTCATCTTCCCCAGGTACCTAGAATGGAAGCTAACTGGGACAGTAACTGGAAAAGCAGTGAATGTTTTAAAAAAGTCCCACTCAAAGCCTAAATTCAGTCATTTAGACTTTGCTTCTGGTTCTACTGGACACTGTTCATTCAAAAGAATACCATAATCTTCTGATAATAACAACTGATTTTGCAGCAAGTAATTAATCTATCATAAACTGAAGCCTAACAATTTTTAGCTTGCTTTAACCAGGACTTCTTTTCTGGGACCAGAAATATTTGTAAGAGCAAACTGTGTCAGTTTGGTATCTTCACAGCTTCATTTGTCAACACAAAAACAGGAAACAAATTGTTTGTTGCCATTTTGGTTTTTTCCAGGTAGCTCTAACTCCTGGTAGAAAACAAACCATTGAATGATTTCTTTATGTTTACAAACAAACAGATGAAAGCTGAATTATCATATGTCTATTCATATTCCCAAAGACTCAGTGGGATTCATTAGTGTCTTTTGATACCTTTCAAGTAATCATGTACAAATATTACAATATTTATCATAGAATGGTTTGGGTCAGAAAGGACCTTAAGATCATCTAGTTCCAATCCCCTGCCATGGGCAGGGACGCCCCACACTAGGCCATGTCATCCAAGACTCCATCCAACCTGGCCTTGAATATTGCATTATCTGGCATTTTAAAAAATTCACACACCAAAAAAGTATCTTTAGGCTCTCAACTGGCTACTAAGACATTCATGAAATCCCTACTGCACTCCAGGTGTTAAGGTTGAAGTCAAAAGAATTTTTGCACGACATTTCTCCCCTCCCCAAATAAGACCGCAGAATTAACTCCATGTGTTTTGTAGTCCAACATATATTAGCTCCAACCAAAAGCACGAAACTCCAGGACATAAGGGCTTTCCATACTATAGTTCCCAAAATCAATCTAAAGTAGTACTTTAGTATTCAGAGCATAACAAAAGTGTATTGCCTCCACACAAAAAAGGGGAACATCCCATATTGCAAGAAGTGAATAAACAGTAATTCCAAATGGGACCGTTGGCAATTTATGTTACTGGGAAGCTAAATACTACAGAAGTGCATACATTAGAATTACAATCAGACTAGAAATATTTTTTTCTAAACAAGTCTCTAAATTTAATTTATACTTAGTTTTAAAATTCAGAAGGGTCAAAATAGATAATAAGCATTTATTTCTCTTCAGAACTTTTGGAAATGCCTACAAATTAAACTTACTCTCAAAAGAAATACTGTTCTCAAATGCATTTTTCTACTAGATTAAAATGGTTATTTATGACTTCTGGAGGAATTCACAGAAGCAGAGCTGAATGATCCAAAGCTGTCTCTAATTGGAATAGCCATTATGAAAGTAAGTAGACATGGAACTCACATGCAGCCATACCCAGAAAACACAGAGAATATATGAAGACTCTACACAGTAGTACCCTATTCCTTTCTTCTTGTTACTCACTTCAAGAAAATTGCTCCGGACATTAGCTCATACTAAATCAAAGTGCTCCAGAAATACAGTAACAGTTATTTTTATGAATGCATATTAGTGTGTTTAAGTAAAGAAGAAACGCCCTTCCAAAAAGATATTAAGACTAAGCTTTGAACACTTTAGCTTTCAGGATCCACGCACACAGATTAGAAATACATGAAGACAATACTGAAAAGAGAACAAATCATTAGCTTGTATACAAAGAGCCAGTCTTATGTCTCTTGAAGCAAAAAAGAGGAATCAAATTTTAAAAATCGAATAGAATTCTCATCATGGGTACATAGCAACCATCAAGAAAACATGTACTCAGAGTTCCAGAAGTCGAATTTCAGGTTATCAATTCTGATGAGATGCTTAAGTACTTGGACATCATAAGATGTTGATCATGAAACACATGGATCACCTTCCTTATTTGGAGAAGACTTTTGCCAATTAAAGAAAAAATTATAAATCCAATGTCTGCAGTGGAGAAACACAATCTGCATTTAACAAAAGCTGGCACAGAAGCTGGCATAGAGCTTTCAGAGAAGCCCTCTTCAGCTGAAAACTGCATTGTGTGCTACGGCTGTGTCACACAACCCTGTACTCAAACTCTTGGTAAACACTCCAGAGTCCTGATAAACATCTGGTGCACAACCAGTCTTCCCTACAGCACTGTTATCATGATTTTGATGAACTGAGAATCTAGCAACTACCACACAAACTTAACACTCAATTGAACAACTTAGGCTAGGAAATACAGGATTCCACATAAAAACATCCTCCAAACCAGAAGTTTTCTCCAGTCAGTGTATCATCTTTACACAGGGCAGCATCTATTTCTTATTTGGCATCGGTATTTTCAGATGCAGACCTGCCTGTAACAATAGTGGAAGACTGGGAGAAACTGGGCAAGTGATATAAGAGTGAAGGAAGTTCAAATGAAATTTTTAAGAGTGGACAAAAATGTTGCACATTTCTCAAAGTGGCTACTGCTTTCCTTTACTACCTCACTCCTTTTAATCCCTACTCCTCGCAAGCTGATTTGAGAACAAAGATCTCCTTGCAACATATATGAAAACTAGATATACCCTGTCCTTTGGACAGTTGTGTAATAAATTTAAAACTATAAATTCTAATGCAACTTCTTCCTGTAAGAGCTCTCTGATGAACTAAACCATCTATTTAAAATACCTTTATGTTGCTCATGCACGAACAGAAAACCAGACACATTGCTAACTCCTTTTCTTCCGGGAAGCTACATGAGGGTGTCCTTTTTCCCTCCCCCCCACTGTATTCCTAAGAAGGCACAAAGGGCAGGTCACTTTGTCCCCAGATTTTACTATCCACATAACTGTTTCTGGCTTCAGCTACCACTACCCCTGTGCTGCTTTATCTCCTAACATGGAGGGAATCGCATCTTTTAGCCAAGTGACACAAGATGTCACGGCAGAGGAGGCTGGAAACAAAAGAGAACAGCAGAAAAAAAACAACAAGAAAAGGCAGAGTTTTTTCACCCACTGTTACTGAATTAGCTTTC
Source organism: Strigops habroptila (assembly GCF_004027225.2). Taxonomy (NCBI): domain Eukaryota; kingdom Metazoa; phylum Chordata; class Aves; order Psittaciformes; family Psittacidae; genus Strigops; species Strigops habroptila. Next base: position 40,592,676 of record NC_046359.1, read on the forward strand.
TTTTATTTGATCCCACACTCCTTTCACAACACCCCCTTCAGAGAAGGTTGACAAACTCTTGAACCCTTCAGAATTTACCTTCAATGTCTCTGACCAGAAATGAGACCAGGATCCAGAAGTTAGCCAGAGGCTCTGATCACAGTACCAAAGTTCCCAAGACGGTATCCTAACAAAATATATTACTATTTAGTTTTTCTACAGAGATTATTGCTGCATAAGCTAGAACACTGCTCAGGGCTCAAAAAATTCCTGCAAAATCCCTTAGAGACATTACATAAAACTGCACTATCCTCAAAGGGACTGATAATATGCATCCAAGATCACTCCTGCTATCGCTCAAACCAAGAGTTTCCCCAGACAGTCAACGTTACCTGTCAGTCAAGAGCTTCACTCTTGAGAAGTGCACCAACTGCTCAAGAAAGAGCACCAAGTGCTGCAGACCCCTTCCCACCAGGTGGGGAAGTACCAGGGCATAGTGGAGATGACCAAAGGTGTCACTACAATGCCACAAGCTAGTGGGTCATACCCTTGGTGCAGCCATTTGGCTGCAAAACCATCTATTGCCCCAGTTCAGATTAGAACTGCAGACACCAGAGGTTTTAAACCAGTTGTCTACTTACATGCTGGTTCAGGGGATCATTTGTGTCTTTGCATCTCAGAGACAAAGATGTTCATTGGACATTATACAGCAATTACCAAGGTATATGAGCTATGTGTGAAGTAACACTCCACACCCAGAAGGAGATCTTAGGCACACGGTACATATACATATATACATATATGAATGGTTCCTTGCAGCCTCTCTCCTCTTTGCATCAATTTGAAGAGAAATTTCTGCATGAATAAGTTAACATACTCTAGAGGTGGGAATAATAAATGACTATTAAAAGGTAAACCCATATACTGCTTGTAGAGATGCTAACATATATATTTAAAATACCTTGATGCAAACAAATATGTGTAAACATATGCTCAAACCTTTAATCATACATTATTTACGCAGTTAGAAAGAAATATAGTGTACACAGATTGTGTTATACTGTTCTTCCTACCACATGGCTGAGCCATGGTATTGTAGCCAAATCCCAGGAAATCTTTATATTCTTATATACAACAAGACATGTCCTTCCAATTAAGTTATTTTAACCCCCATTAGCTCTGAGCAAGCTGAGGTAAGTTATGGGAACACTTGCAGCTGCCCTACAATACAGGTACCAGGAACTAAGTTGTTCCACTGTTAGAACAGGTAAGAGAAAACCCCCAAAACTTCTCAATGCAGAAGTACCTTACTAGGTTGGACTTGAATCCTTTTTGCACTGTAAGCTGGGACAGTATATGCAGCACTCAAGGCAGTACAAAGGTCTGAACTCAGCATCTGCACATCAAGTCACCAGATTTGAGTAGGACTTAAAATCATAGAATAGTTGGGGTTGGAAGGGATCTTCAAAGCTCATCTAGTCCAACTCCCTGCAATGATCAGGTTGCCAAGAACCACATCCAGCCTGGCCCTGAATGTCTCCAGGGATGGCTCATCCATCACCTCTCTGAGCAGCCTGTGCCAGTTTCACCACCCTCATGGTAAAGAATTTTCTCCTCACATCCAGCCTGAATCTCCCTTCTTTTAGTTTAAAATCATCACCCCTCATCCTATCACAATAGGCCCTGCTAAAGAGTTTCTCCCCATCTTTCTTATAGATCCCTCTTAAGAGCTGAAAGGCCACAACAAGGTCTCCCCAGAGCCTTCTCTTCTCCAGGCTGAAGAACCCCAACTCTCTCAGCCATTCCTCATAGCAGAGGTGCTCCAGCCCTCTGGTCACTTTTGTGTCCCTCCTCTGTACCCTCCCCAACAGGTCTGTGTCCTTCCTCTACTGAGGACTCCAGAGCTGGATATAAGACTGCAGGTGGGGTCTCATCAGAGCAGAGGAGAGGAGAGGAGCAAAATCACCTCCCTTGACTGCAGTGGAAAGTGTCCAAAATACAGTAAGTGTGGTAGCAACTGAGCCATTGGTGAAGTACAAGACTGCTGAACTTACATGCTTTAACAAGGTTGAAAGCCAGTGAGTTGATAGAAAAAACAACTTCTATGAAAAATAACATTCTGATGTGCATATAAAAGGACAAAGATTGGCAGAGAGGACTTCAGAAGCAACAAAATAAACTCATCAGAATCTAATTTGTAAAAGATAAAACTAGAATGGCATAGATTTGAAGAAATATTAAAGAATATATCGCCAAGTAACCCAGAGGTAGTTTCAGTAAAATTAACTCTATGCTCAAACCTGGTGGTATTCCCCAGATTGAAGGAAAACTCTTTTAATACTGTTTTTTCCTCAGTGTATTTAAATTAATTTGTATTATTATTACTAAAGAGTGCCTCACAGGAAGCACAAAATGTCATAACTGCAATAAGATTTCAGAAGCATGCGCCTCTACCACAGACCAAAACCAAAGAGTGGAAAATTCTGGGGTTAGACCTCACTGAACTCACAAATACTGAGCCCAGCTGTAACACCAGGCATGTCTTTTCTTCTCCTAGCCATCTAATCATCCCTTTTCCACATGAGTTCACCCAAGGTGTGACCCACAGAGAACCTCCGCGTGCTCCTCAAAAGTCCTCAAAACAAGGTGCCTGTAGGATCAGGACCTAGCATTTCAACTACACCATATCACACATGCATTATGTTTAAATTTTCATGGTTGGATATGATCCCATCTGGCTCATGTTTAGATTTTACTAGCTTTATGCATCAATACTGTCAAATCTGCTTTTCTTTGGGGAATCTTCAGATTTTAATTTCCCTAGAAATTTGCTATTTAGTATTTAGCTATAGTGTTAATGACAATGCCATATCGAATATACTACATGACAGATATATTACTAAGGGCTCAGAATTGGACTGGCCCAAAACCAAAGTTTTTAAAATACTTTGTGATAAGAAGCAGCAGCTCCAAATGGTGCCACTCGCTGTCTCAAAGCCCCTTCCTCAATCAGATGAAGGCTGCAGCCTTTCCTGGCAAGATGTTGTTAGTTCTGTGGTTATCTTTCCACGTGAGTTCAGAGAGAGGACAGATGGAAAAGGAGACAAGAAAGGTGGGTGCAGATGAACCTGAGATAAAAGGGATGTTATAAAAAGATGGGGCAAGAAGGAGAGAGTGCTGGAGAAAGCAGCCAGCACAGGATGAAGAACGTCCACTTGGGCTTCCAGAAAACTCAGAGGAACATCCCAGCTCTAATGCTTATGGTAGGAGTCTCTCTTATGCAATTCCTCCAAAGGCCATATGCCAGGGAGATGCATAACATCAGAAGAGTCCGAGCAAACTTGGCACTATTCTGCATCCAGTGGTCCCTCATCAATCAAGCATTCGCCATCCCAGCTGCTTTCTCAGCTTCTCCTGCTATGATTTTTTTGGTGTTGGTTAATAAGCAGATCTCTGTGGGAGCATTTTCACAGAGGACTGTAGATGAAGTTCTTATTCTCTCTCTGCATGACTACTTAGCAACATGCTGTTCTAACAAGCATATGGTAATCCTTCACATCTTCCAGCAGCTTGCAATACTTCATTACTCTATCCCATCATTAGAGATAGGTGCTATCATGGTGGATAACATTATATATTCATATATGCACATGCATTTGCACATCTGTAAAACAAGGTTCACAAAGCAATGCAGCATAAAGCTACCCACTCAAACATGATGGGTTGGTTTCTCTCCAGGTCAAATACAAAACTTCTTGATGCTAACGAAAGCTGAATATGGGTCCCATCATACTGTTATTCTCTGTTTTAATGCTAGTTCTAGGGGAAAATCCTCATGTTTCTTTGATTCCCACCTCTATTGCCCTTCGATGGCTGCAGAACACAGGACAGGACTTGTTCAACCAGCCAGAGCATGGAGAAGGAATGCTTCTAGCATGGAAGCCAATGTATCACAAATTATTTTCTTGCTCATCAAATAATTTTGACTGCTTTATTACCTTTTATGAATCATAGTTCTAAATGCATTTATTCTAAATCTGATATCTTCTTTTCATTACATCATGGAAAGAATTATTATTTCTGATTAGTCTCTGTAAGTTGCCACTCAGAAACATTAGACAACCACTAAGGTTGAGATGCTCTAAATATCATTTTTAAAACAACAAGGCGGGGAGAAGTAGCACAGATAGGTCTTTACATTTCCTCTGTCAGTTCTGTACTAAATATTTATATGATGATCCAGCAGCATATCATTAAGGAAATCTCATTTTAAAAGACAACAACGAACAATAAAGACTTTTAAATGTTTTATTATGAGAATGGAGACATGAGTCTCAATATCTGCAAGATGGTTCAAACATTTCAGAGAGGCCCAATATAATCATATATATATTCTTTTATATTTAGAATAGTAGAACATCAAAAGTTGGATGAAATTGTAAAAAAGCAAAATGCCTTTCAGTAGAGTATCAGACACAATCAAAAAAACCAACAGCATTTTGGGTAAATGAGGCTTTCCTCAGCTATGCCCCAAAAGCTAATCTGTTCTTCCAGCTATTTCAGTGGCTCTCGTGATAGTTCCTTTCCCTACAAATCATACCCCTTTAAAAAAAAATATGACCCATTATTGAATTATAGTAATTTTTCTGCAGCATAATTTGCTGTGGTTTTATCAATATATAGTAAGACTTCCTCATAAAAGAAAAAAACCCTACAAAATGCATTTTATAAACTCTTAAGAGATCGCCAAGAAATAGTGATCTAGTACCTTCCTACAGCCTACTTTTCATAGAACCACTCCCATATGAACTGCCTTCTCTAGACTAAACTGAGAATTGTTTTAATTTTAAGGAGAATTTAAAATTCAATTTTTAAACTAATTTTTTAAAATTACCAATTTCTTATGTCTCCTTCCCTATTGTTGTTGTTGATCACCAAGGCTGTTTAACTCAGTAAATCTCTCTAGTGTGCAGGATTGAATACTTTCCATACTTATCATGTAGGGTCATCAAGCTCACTACTACTGGGGGCAGTTGCTAAGGCTAGTTACTTCACAGGGTGGCAGAACACAGCATAACATAACACACCTCTCCTACAGTGCTTGAATAAACTATGCTCCTGCCTTCTCTGTGTATCACTACTTCAATGAAACAAAAAAGCTGAACTTCATGTCTTAGGATCATAGAATCACAGGCTGGTTTGGGTTGGAAAGGACCTTAAGATCATTCAGTTCCAACCCCTTGCCATTGGCAGGGATGCCTCGTGCTAGACCATGTCGCACAAGGCTCTGTGCAACCTGGCCTTGAACGCTGCCAGGGATGGGGCAGCCACAGCTTCTCTGAACAACCTGTGCAAGGGCCTCAGCACCCTCACAGGGAAGAACTTCTTCCATATATCCAACCTGAATCTCCCCTGTTTAACTTTGAACCCATCACCCCTTGCCCTGTCACTACAGTCCCTGATGAAGAGTCCCTCTCCAGCATCCTTGCAGGCCCCCTTGTAGGCATGGAGCTCTCCATGCAGCCTTCTCTTAAGTGATCATTTCCGTTATAAGCTCTAATACATTAAGCTCCAAGACTGAGTATCTGCCATCTACAGTTCCTGCAACTCCACTCTTCAAAAAGGAGCATTATCCTTGGTCTCTGCAACATACTCATGTTCCATCATACCAAAAAGAATCTACCGCACAGTCCCAGATAAATTGATCTGCACACCTAGTCATGCAGTTCTGGTTTCTCACCCCACCAGTAAAGCATTCCATGCAAACATTTGTGTCTCCTGTAATTAAGTCAATGAAAATAAAAAGAAGGAAATAGAATCATAGAATAGTTTGGTATCTTACCCCATACCCTAACCCAAAGTCAACTGGTTCGTAGAAGGATACAATTTTCTTTTTTCCTTTTTATGCCAGATCTACCAAAGCCACTCTACTGGTAATAGTGAAGCTTCAGAGGCATCTGTGAATCTATATATTTAGCATACATCTAGCAATGAAATCTTTCATTCTTGCATTTCAGCATCTTCACTCTTCTCTAACACTATCTGGAGATTAGTAGCAATTTCTCAGTTACAACATGTGTGCATTTCTGAAGACACTGACTCATTTCTTCTACTCACTGCTGCAAAATCACACTGCTTACCATTCCTTTTACCCAATCATAAGAAAAGCATAGCTTGAAGATTGTAAGATAAAAAACAGAGAGCAAAGAGTACAGAATAATGACTTCTCCAAGTCTTCAATGACCTGTAGCAGACAAAAGGGACTATCAATTTAGTTGAACAACCAAATCCATATTTCATATTTGTCTGGAGACATGAAAATCCTGAGCAATTTAACAGCAATGACTAATTAGCAGTCAAAAGTTCAGACAAGAGCATGAGATGCTTGCAAGAGCAGATTTAAAAGCTATTTACTAGGTTCAAAAATATATTAATAAGAATCTGTCATAAGTCATGACAGATTTATAGATGTCTCTTCACACAGATGACCTACAAACCAGCTCACAACAAAATAAGTTATTTCAGGCAAATGCAAACCTATATGACATTTTTATGTGACCTAAAATACCAATTCGGGGCTCAGATGAAGCTCAATAAATCCCATAATGAGACACAAAAAAAATTAGAACTTTCTCAGTCTTGATCTATAATGGGTCAGTGAATCAGATAATGGATTCTTGTTATGGTAAGCACATTTTCTTTGACCAGTTCTTAACCAGACAGTAGACAGACATATAGTCAGAGAAGCTTTCCTTTCTTAGGCTGTTGAAGTACGCTTTGCAATTATACTGTCCAAAATGTGGAGCAGAGTTTACAGCCCGTAAAATCTTCTTTCACATCTACCATCCTTTTTTATATCAGGGAAATAACAGAGCAAGCCAGACAGCAGAAGTTTCATTGCCTTCAGCAAGAGCACTGCCATGGCTGTTGGTGCCCTAACACTTCCTGAATTCTAGCAGATGTATTTCCATGCATCTATTTCTCCAAGCAGCAATTGTGGTTGTTTATCAAGCCTGAATGCTGGTTTTTTGGAGGTAATCTGTGCTTTTCTGACCAGAGTAAAGTTTGTCAATCTGTGGTGCGATAAAAGCATGAATTGCTATCTCCGTGTCAGTTTGAAGAGGAGAAACGGTTTAACCCAGCAGCAATACTGGCAGATTTCTAAAAGCATTTGGCAATATCAAATGTGTTTCAGCATATTTGTGTCCAAGTCTAAGTCTACATTCAAACTGCCAAAATGACTTTAGAGTGGGTGCCAACAATGTATAATCAAAGACCTTTTTAAGCCGTTAAAATTACTGAAGTTTATTCCTATGTTACCTACGTAAAAGCTGAAATTAGAGACTCCAATAGTCTCTGACATTACCTTATTTGACTAAAAAATTATAAAGTATGATTAAAGATCCACCACTACATTGAAAAAAAATCTCAGTCTTTTTAGGCTACTCTTGTGTTTTGGGTTTTGGTTTTATTTTAAGTAGTATCCAAATATCACATAAAATTAGATTATGTAAATTAGACATAGTACAGATCCTTAATGTAAGGGAATTTTGCAGCAGGAATCTTTCTTGATTGCAGATCTAGGAGATAAAAATTAGTAATTTTAGCTGTGAGATCTCTCTAACTTGTCATGGGTTAAACTGAGCAATACGGACACTTGTGATCTTTGCCCATGTTCTTACCATTATGACCCAAAATACTTGCTTCAAAGAGCTTGTGATCTAAAACAACATGGCCAAAACAACACAACAGCAGAGAGGTCAGAACAGTGGATGGCAAGCACCACGATGGTTCCACAATAACTTGTTTGCTGTGATGCATCACACAGCAAAAAAGCCTCAAAGACCTGTGAACCAAGGTAATCCATCCATCCACATTTTCCCTGATAACTATTTTGTGCCACACTACCCAAAGAACACAGGAAAACTGAACAAGTCTGTACTAATATATGATCTAATGATATCTAATTTCAGAATGAAAGTCTGCAAAAATTAGAGGTCAATAATCCTCACTGTGGCTAATCCAGGCGGTTGAAAACTAAAATAATCTGAATTTAGACAAGAAGAAACAGCAACTATAGACAAGAGGAGGGAATTTCCTTCCTATGCAGTCTCTCCAGATGATGGAAGTTTTCACAGGTTAGCAAAATGCTAACATATAATAAAAGTGACCTGATGCTTCAAGTATTTATCTTTACCAAAAACCTTCCTGAACTAAATTGTACAACTAACCCCAGTGACAAAAGAGTTTGTCAGTCCCACAAGTAGCAAGTGTCATCAATCCATTCTTGGGAAGTATTTAATCCAGATTATGTGTCTCGAGAAAGGAAATGAGGTGAAAGATCTATATAGCAAAAGGTGATGACAGCAAGGAAGCAATTATTCAGAAGTCACAGTTGGAGCCTGGCTATCAGAAACAAGAAAGGACCTAAGAGCAACATACCCAATTCTTGCATTTGGTTACGACTTCAGACATTCTGATGATGTTCTGGCAGATAAGAAACACCACCACCATTTTCAAATCACATCATCCTTAAGCAGTTATGCTTTCAGCTGCATCTGGTTACTGGATACTAGAACTTAAATACATATGTTATAGAAAAGAGTAACAAGTTCTGTGGAACTTGTTACATTCAAAGCATTACAAAACCACCTTAACCTTGATGGATTTAGTATTTGAATTCTCAAGATTGGAATTCTTCCTACTCAGACTGCTTCATACTTTCCACTTATTCATCTAAATATTAAATTAACACTCCCATACCCACACTATATGAGCATACTGAATTACTGGTTTCAGGTGGACACCTGGCTTTGAATAAGGATCCCTGCAGGTAAAGGATCTCCTTGCAGTTAGAGAGACTGAGACCATGCCTACCACCAAATTCCTGTCCAACAAGCAAGGCTTGAATTTGCATCGTTGCTATGAAACATCCACAGCAAAGATGTCTGAAGGAACTCACATCTTCTCTTTAATTATACATGGTTTTCTCCAGGCTCTGGTTACTGGTCCAGCAAAACATCTCAGAATCCCACACAAGTGCAGAAAAGAGAGAAAAGCACATTTCTAATAAAGACACAACAATAAAATTACCTGTAGATTTTTCCCCACAGAACCAAAAAGCAAAAAAAATACCTGCTAGTCCATAATATCAAGTGTTTCTAATTGCTTTTTTTGGGGGGGGGGGGGGGGGGAGGGGGATAAATAAAATCAATCTAGAACAAGATGACTTTCAGAAAGTAAATTAATTAGAAGGAAAAAAGTGTTATTCTTCCTGATCCTGCTGTGCAAGTCCAGACTAAACTTTTAATCATTACTACTCAAAGACCACATTGAGAAAGCGAGTAACTCATGTTTTACAAGCTAATAGTTGTACTACTGCACATATTTGTTTGCTTTTAGCTAGTACGCACCAGACAACAGTCCTTCCTTTAGCTTGCATCCCACTTTTTTCACACCTAGAAAAGCATCTAACAAATCATTGGTGAAATCCGACACAGTCAGGAGAGGGTAGATAATCCATATACGCGTCTTTTCTGCACTGTCACCTAAAATTGGCATCCTGTGAGTCCTTTTTACCACCTTAGTATTAACCTGCAAGTAACAGGCGTCTTTTGTAAATGTCTGCTCCTCCCAAATGAAAAACTGAGGTAATCAGAACATAACTTTCCTACTCAATAATTACACTTGCATTAGCAGTTCAAATCAGGTTTTAGCACTTTTTGTCCTCTTTATCTTAAGCATTGCATGTACAGATTATATGCATGTTACCGTAGAAATAACCTTGTACTCCTGAAAATATGGATTTCTAACCCACACTGAGATCTGAACTAGAATTTGCTTGCAAGTCATACTAACTGATGCAGCTCTCGCAAAAAAGATGACCCCAGAGGATGAGATTTTCCAAAGCACCAGAGGATTCAATACAGAAAAACACTCACTGAAAAAAGTTAATGGATTTTGTTAGTTTTCCCTTTGCCTGTATTTCTACCCAGCTTCCCTTTCGGTTTTGCATTTTTTTAATGAAACCAAGCTGCTGCCAATAATGAGAAACCTGAAAAATAGTGTAAAAGAAACACTTTTATAAAGTGCTAACACATATTCTCACGTGCTGGAGTGATACTTTAATGCTTTTTTACTCCATAATACTGGTGGCACAACATATCAGATTTTATACTGCTAGCAGTTGACTTCAAGAAATCTTTAAAGCCTTTCTAGCCTATCAATATAACTTCCTTTTTACAGTCTTTGGAAAAAAATAGGCGGCAAAGACTTTATCCTGACCAACTGAGCCTTTTTGTTAGTAGATCTCCAGTACAACACTGGAATATCAAGATACAGCTATTCCCCATGAGCACTAGCCCCTACCCTGCTCCAACCAGCCAAAGTGCCAAGAGGCATTGCTGGGACTTGTGAGAAGATTTACAGTTGATGTGTACATCAAGCAAAGCCTCAATGTAATACAAGCGATCGTCAGATCTAAGTTTCCAGGAAGGAAAACAACCTCATCCTACCTTCAGGTCAACATGATAGGCAAAGAAAGCAGGACTTACATTAGGCAGGTTCTTACTTGGTATATAACAAGATGCTATTTGGCCAGATCTGCAAAACTGCTCAACAAGAGATCAAGTCTTCAGAAGCCAGAGCTTGTGCTAAAGGCATCTAAGAAGAGCCTTCTGTTCTATAGCTATCAGAAGTCAGGAACTCCAGCTGAGATGGTTAGCTGCACCTCTAAAGGAGGTTAGAGCCACCCCCCCCGTCTTTATATAGCTAGCCAAAAAAATCCCCCAAACCTAAAAATCTCGTTTTGCTGGCATTGATTACAGCTGCCATTCCCCTGCTAAACGTTGGTCCTGCTTAGGAAGCTCAACTAAACACTAAGTGCAAACAGCTGTGAATAAAGCAGCGCATAGAGGTAAACAGCTTAACCTGGTCAGAGGGGAACTTATCAACAGGTCATCCTGACTGGATATGCACACTACTTACAGGTGGTTTTATTTTGACCTCTAAACCCTACACAGTGAGTTTTGTTACTTCTTGTTTGATAGAAACAAAGCACAAAACATTCACTTTTTCCTGTTTACCAGAATTCCATGCCTCTGTTTGCTTATAGGATTTGAGGTTCTCATGGTTAGTTGCACCACTCCTGATGCAATTACAGAAATAAACAAAAAGGGAAGCAGGAAATAATTTCATTCATCCTAGCATTCTGTAAACAGTACAACCATATTCAGCAATTCTTCCTGGCAGCCTTTATTGATAACAACAAGCTTTTGTAACCTGGGAATTAAAATGGGCATGATTGAGAGGCTCAGAAACCCTACCCTGATCAGCTGGTGATGAGAAATCTGAATACAGAAACCAAAATCCAGTTTCATTAGCACACCAGCATTAACAGAGGAAGCTGTGAACACTTCCGTGCTCATTTGCAGTGTAAATTTGGGACTGTGTCGCAAGTGATGAATTGGCATTTTCATTCCACAGCAAGACCTCAGCAGAACTGCATTAAGCATAGTCTGTTTAGAAAATTACAGAAGGTATAAAACAGAGTGGTGGAAAGCTACATACCTGGCAATTTGTTTTAACACAAATTCTAGTGGTTTTGAGGAAAGGAAGATTAAAACATCAGATTGTGCAAGCACATCAAACTGCAAAAATGGTACATCTTCCTCCGTACTTTGCAAGATCCAACAATAAATAGACACCCCACCAAATATAAACCCATCACTGCTGCTTAGCAAGAAGCTAATTAATAAAATTTAAAAGGTTTTTTTGACAAAATCAGTTTTTAATGAAATCACAGCAATGTTGAAATACATTCCAGGTGGTCAGAAAAACATTCCAGAATATAAACAGTTGGAAACTCCGTGTTACAAGAAAATTAAGTAGTTGGCAGTGCCCTGAATCCAGATTAAAAGTCTAAAAATGTGTAAAAAAAAGATCACTGCAGAAAAAGATATGAAAAGTGATATGAAATGCCACTAATGCCACACTTTCCCTTAAGAGACAGCATCCCTTTATACCAGTATATCCATTGCCAAGTCTCTTGTCCAGAATTCAGAGCTGACCAGGTCAACAAAAACTCCCTTGTACATTCACACTACTAAGAGGCTACAACACCCCAAGCTATTCTAATATAGCTAATAATTTAAAGTAACGGTATCACCAGAAGTATCGGATCCTTTTTGTTACGAATATGGCCCACAGAACATGCAAGCGCTTGCCATTTACCATACACCTGCACATTGGATACCTGTGTATCAAAATGGGGCTGGTATAAAAACCAGCACTTCTCCGTATAATTAAATGACATAAATTTATGTGTCCTCCTATAAATTTGCACTTCTTCAATTTCAGAGCCACTCTTACCATTGTTGAGTATTCTGGCATGTGCAGGAAAAAAAGTAGTCCTCTCCTTCTCTTAGCCTGTCCTGGGTTCAGCTATAGCAGTGATTTTTCTCCTTAGTAGCTGGTACAGTGCTGTGTTTTTGACTTTCAGCCTGAGAACAGTGCTGATAACACACCGATGTTTTTAGTTTTTGCTAAGTAATGTTTACTCCGATCAAGGACTTTCTCAGTCTCATGCTCTGCCAGGGACGAGGAGAAGCCAGGAGGAAGCAGAGACAGGGCACCTGACCCAAACTAGCCAAAGGGGTATTCCATACCTCAGCACATCATGGCCAGTACAGAAACTGGGGGGAGTTACCCGGAAGGCCCAGATCACTGCTCGGGTCAGGCTGGGCATGAGTAGGCAGGTGGTGAGCAATTGTATCCTCTCCCCTTGTTATTTCCCTTATCATTCTTGTTATTGGTGGTAGCAGTAGTGGTTTTGTATTATACCTTAGTTACTGGACTGTTGTTACCTCAACCCATGGGAGTTACAGTCTTTTGATTCTCCTCCCCATCCCTCCGGGAGCAGGGGAAGGAAGACGGGGGGGAGTGAGCAGGCAGCTGTGTGGTTCCGAGTTACCGGCTGGGCTTAAACCACAACAGAGCCTCAGTCATTTTGGTCAGTGAGACTAGATTTCTTTTCTCCGATTTGCTCATTCAATTCAATTCAATTTTTCTGATATACAAGCCCTCAATGTCTCTAACTGAGCTCTTCATCTAATAGAATTTCATTTCAGATCTTCACCATGGTCATTCTTCCACCACTGGTCCAGGTTATTTAGGTCCCGGCAGTGTTATCCTAACTATTACTTCTGAGCCTTGTGCAGTCCAAGTGCTATTTCCTCAGCATTTGAGTCAGTTAAGCTCTCTTTCTTGCTGCCTGAACAAATGCAGGAGAAAATGAAGGGCATAGTGGTAGTACACTCTCCACTCACTATTCCTGGGAGAAATAATTACAGCCAAAATCTTGTTTAGTAGCTACTCTCCTGGGAGAAAGTATGCTCAGTTCAGATGAAATATTTGGAGAATTTCGTTGCAAAAATCCTAACAGGTCTCTCCAGAGCACGGGTGAACCACTATTTGTCAACAGCCAGTAACTGGCTCAAATTCAGACACTTTTTCACAAGAGCAACAAAAGAGAAGCAAAGAGACCAAAAAGCTATTGTAGCTCTAACATCTATCAAGAACAGCAGCATGGGAATGGGAAGGTAAGGGCAATGCTAACCTACCTTTTCTAAGAGGAAAGATTGAGTTCTGAAGAGACCTCAGGGGGATTGGTTTTTAAACAAAGGAGTTCTTTCTGTTGACATTTTATCAGATGAGATACACATGTTTAACATACTTTGAGACTCAATAGAAAATCACAATAACTAAGCAGGAGGTTTTGGTGGAGTCCTCTGCAGAGTAAGAGATTGAAGGAGCATTTTCACCTCATTCCCCAGCGACCTCTTTAGCGTGTCTCTCACTATCACATTTTCACAGACCATAAATCTTAACCACTGTTTTCTGCATTGCTCTGCAGCTGATCTTACCAACTGGTTACGCTCAGCTTTGCCTCACACACACTCCTGCTAGGAACTATATGAAATCTGGACACATGCATCCAGACTATTAGTGGAGGATAAGATCCATGAGCTTCCCTTAGTGAAACTGTATCTGCTGCTTTGGAAAGGGAATCAAAGATTTCAAGCTGAGGAGCTTTGAAAGAAACAGGTCCTCAGAAGCCATAGACTCCAATGTCTACCGTGTAGTCTAGCTCATTTAAGTCATAGTCCCAAATGCAGATCTGAATAACGATATGATGGAGAAAATCCCAAATCAGAATGTTTTTCAGGCAAATGTTTTTTATGGTTTTTACTTTTAGGAGTTTTTCACCAAGCCCGTTCTCAATCACCTCAGCATTTGCGCTTCACTCTCTTTTACTTGCTTCTTCTCTCTTCCCTTTCAAATACACAAAAAGAAATCCCAGCATTTATACTCTGATAAGCAAATTGGAGTAATCTTTTCAAGTAAAATTTTGATGCTCATCCTCAAGAGCTCTGCTTCAATGGCACAAACAGGCAGACCATTCTAACATAAGGATGCTTCTTCCTTTTCTGAACTAAAGGAATGAAATTTTCAACGTCATTTGCAATTTTTTATCTTTATGATTAAATGACATAATAGGGAACAAAATATTTGTCTTTTTGGTGTACACATATCTGGTGTATTTTAGTTTTCCAGACATTACTCTGCTACTTTGTATTTTAAAAATGCAGTGAAATGGTGCATTTACTGAAGGGACAGATTTAGCAGCAGGATTTTATTGTTGTTTCAAGTCAATAAGCAATGGAATAAGACTTTTTCGAACACCCTGCCTTCACAAGAAAATCTTGTGTCCAGGCAGCAGGAAAATACCAAAGAAGTATTCCTTACAGTGAAATTGCATTTGAAGCTACATAACTAATTGCAACTCTAAATATGACAAATGAAGTCCAGATTTCTAGGCAAAAATATTAATCTTTTTTTCAGAGTCTTGGCTGCTTGTTATTCACAACTGTTCCTAAAACATAAAGATTTACAATCTTTTTATTTTTTTTTTTTCTGTTTCTTTAAAAAATATTCACATTCCTTTGCACTCTCGGCTTTTGGACCCAAGTAACACAACCATATTACCCCAACTAGGTGCATGAAGCTAAATTAAAGACTTCAGTCACCAGTGAATTTCTCAAGAGGTTGTTTCCAGTGCATATTAGAAGCTTGGGTTCAAAAACCAAGAGCTGGTGAAAAATAGTGGAAAAGTACAAAAAGAAAAGATGTGTTCTTCCTTTTTTTCATTTGTAGATGCAATTATTATCAACTATTGGATTCGGACATCAATATGGTTGTAAAGTATCCTTGAGTGCTAAGTTATTAATGGAGTTCTATAAGCTCACCCCTATGCAGACACAGCTCTGGCAAATCACAGGTACCAGCAAGGCTGCTGGCGCTCCTGACATGCTCACAACTGCTATCCATGATACTCCATCTTCCAGGAGTCTGAATAAATATCCTTTCCACTACATGTCTATTTGCAGTGCTTGAAAAAGTCATTACAGACTGGCTGGAATAACAGCAGAAATAATGCAGCTATTTTTGATGAAGATCCATAGGAGTCTAGTAGAGGTTTTTATTATATGGTTTCTGGTATTGCAGTTGACACTACATTTTTTATGTGCTGAGACGGCAGCCATTTGGGAAAACAACTGCTAAGCTTAAGGCCTTGGCATGTCTACATTGTTTTAATTTCTTTAGATACAGGTCTCAAGCTTGCAGTAAGAGAGGTGTCCTTTCCTACCTGCTGCCAGGTTAAGATTTTCTCAGGCCCTAAAAGAAGTGCACAGGCTGGGCCTGTATGCCCATTTCTGCGTGAAGCTACCTATTGAAGAATATGATCTAGAGGGTAAAAAAATATGTGCAGCAGCAACAATGAGCTCTCAGAAAGATATGACATAAAGATTATTTTTCCCTCCTCCTCAGCACTATCTCCAGCTTTGTGATGGAGCTACCATTATTTTCTTTCTTTTCTTCTCAACCCTCTTTTTCCTTTTCTTTGGACATGTGGTGTTAGAACAGGACTGACTAGATAATGACATTTTCAAGTAGACAAAAGGACTATCTTTTGTGCTTTCCAGCATGCACAGTATCCCAGGGAACAATGCAACAATATTTTTCATAGCCAATTTCAGCATTCCTATTTCCCTTCGTTACCCTTTTCCCTCCTAGGGACTGTCTGAAACCGTTCCACACACACAGAGTAATCACGTAGTTTCATGCTTCTTTGTTGAGATAAGGCATATTTGTTATAGAAACATATCCACAAGTGAGAACACCTAACTAAGCAAGCCAAAGCCGTAATCAGTGAGGGCCCTTCCTGAAACAAGTTTTATGCTGTTGCACCATAGTAAATGCAAGGATAAAGCCAACCTACTCAGATATAGGGAAAAAAGCTACAAAGGATCTTATGAAATTGTTTGACCCTGACCTCTCAACTAAATCCACTTCTTAGAAAGATCTAGGAGCAGTATGATAGATCATATTCTATTCAAACTGAGTTTATTAATTTTTAATATGCAGTGTAACATTTATCAGATAACACGAAGGATTATCAGAGAATAACAAAAATGTGAAATCAGGATCAAGCCATGCTTTCTCTAGTGTAATCTCTGTTTTTGTGAGCTGGCTTTGAAACTCAATAGATACACACATCACCATCAGAGAGCCTTTCAGCAGCCTACAGGAGACCCAAAAGACTAAGAAACTACAGCTGGTTCTGGACTGCTGACAACAGCCACCAAAATACAGTCAGTATTTTTCACTTCAATGTTCATCACTACTGTGATACAATAACAGTAACTGTAAAACAATAACTTATTGCTTAGGCAAACCCTAAAGGCTTTATTTATTATCCCTTTTCCCCAGGAACCAAATATTTGTGGGATGTAAGTGTAACTGTCAATAAAGAAAGGCTTTACTTTCATTAAAGAAGGGTTTGGGAAACACTACCCATAAAAAAACCTACTGGTTCCCTTTGAATTTCTTAGATTCCAGGATATCACCAGGAAGAGTGTGGGCTAAATGATAAGGTAAAATTATAGTAATAAGAGGTTTGAGAAGCTACAAAATCTGCTGCAACACTGCAAAGCTATCATTTTCTCTAAATGGTAGTGATCCTTTTTTCTTCTATACAAATACTTCCTGAGGTATACAGTCGAAAGGACATAATGTTTATAAATTTTATTCATCTTTATAAAATCACTTTTATTATTATTATTATTAAAATATTTCCGTAAAGTTGCTGTAGGAATTTATAAATGTCTTTGTCCATAAAGAATATCTGTAGTGTTTGGCTGAAAGCTATGGCAACTCTCTGGAGATGCTCATAAACTGCATTTTTAGTCTCTTGAGAAGCTAAAATATCAAGTTATATGATAACAATATGCCTCTTAATGAGAAGGATTGCCTTTTTCAATAGGTTATTATATATGAAAAGATACTGTTCTGAACACAAAATCACTTGATGGCACATAATAATATAAAGAATAAGGGAAAGGACACCCAGTTGTTTTGCTTGTCACCATTTTCCTGGGAAAAAGGCTCACAAGCCCTGTGAGCCATTGGGAAGGTGGTTTACAGCAGTAAGACAACACCAATCACACTACAGCTTTCTCCTCAGGTCCTGAGAACCAAAGCTCAAACCTGCAACTCACTGGGAGCTTCTTGTCAAAAAGGGTCTCTGATGAAAACCACACTTACTCCAAAGCCAACATCTTTTATGGAAGACTTTTCCCCCTCCACATTTTCTCAGGTTTCTATCACAAATCCTGGACTAAATATGTACAGTTGCCCAGTGTTACCTGATTCTGACTACTGTGGCTTGCAGAAATGACCTGAAATACTCATTTTCCAATGTATTTCCTATTGGGTTGTCTTGCCGCTTAGGGACAGTGGATCAGAGGCCTGGATGCCTCTGCAGATCCCCCGCACTCCTCTAAGCAGGACTCGTGTGTTTTGCTAGAATCAGGTCAATAAATTAAATCAGGAAACATTTCAATTTAGAAAAGCCTTAGTTCTACTTGGAAATGAGATAGTGAAACAAAATGTTCCACTGCTTTAAAATATTTTTTCAATCATTTAATTCCGTGAACACTTTTGATACATTAACTTTTATTCTTAGTGGGAACTGAAGCAAATGCTACACACTTTCTACAGGACCACGGATACTTACTTACAACGTAAAGCTTCATGCTGCCAGAAGAGGATAATACAAGACTAACCATAAAGTTATCCTTTTAAGGTTCCTGCTTTTTTTGTTATAATCTGTTAAAATTACATATTTCAATACTTGGAGTTTTTACTAGTTTGTGCACCTACTACTATAAAATCAGTTACTAACCTTAAGGAGGTAAGAGTTTCACTCTTTCTTTTCACTAAATCTGTGTTTCAGTTACTCTAGATATGGAACAACATTACACATAGACATAGTATTTATACATATATATAGACACGTATCTACTCAAACACAAAAAATATAGACACACTTCTACATAAAGAAAGAACAAGGGTATACACCACACTTAGAAAGCATCCTCTTCCATCACAATATGCACATAAATATAAAGGCAATTATTGTAGGAATGCTACAATTCCTTATACATTACTCTCATAATGGAGGTTTTAAATTGTTCTCATTTGATTTCTTCTTCAAATTTCTATCCACCTTTGTGGATGTCCCTTCCGTGATCTGTGAGCACATCTTTGAACCGTGTATCACATGCAGTATATTTTAGTCAGAGAAGAAAGACCAAACACTGCTCCTATCCATACCTACTCCGAGGGACAGTGGCTGTTAAATGCAAAAAGGATCTTAAAAACTCCCCAGGCTTGTGAGCATAGAGAAATCACCCTACAGCTTTGGACTTCACTGAATGCAACACAAGCCTCAAAGTAAGCCTTAGAATGTAAATCTGCCTATCAATACAATGCTCATAACCGATCAAATTAAACTGAACTGAACCTTTACCATTTCCTCATCTCTTTCAGAATTTAGAGAAAACAACAATATAGAACGGGATTATACACAGTTGTCATTCCATACAGCTCAGTGAAGGTTTAATGCACATGTGCTTTAAATCATGCCCTATTTAACACTTGTGACTACACAGCTGACCACATTCCCCACAGAAAATGTTTCCACAACCTCTTCTAGTCACCTTGAAGAAACATACAGCAACATTTTTCTTCTACAGGAAAGCACTTTACTCAGGTAGGGTTCCTTCCCGACAGTTCTCTTCTGCCCATGCAGCTAAAAAAGTAACTCTCTACTTTAAACCAGAAGATTTGGAAGATATACAATTAACAAATATATGCACACACTGGAAATCAAAAGCGTTTCAGCTCATTTACTACAAAAAGATAATAAGCTGTGTCCTACCTATTGTGGTAATAACAGTGCCAGCAAAGAAGAAGGAACTTCCCAAGTCCCAGTGACTGATCTGAGTAGATGTGTTTCCTAAAGGTATGATTCCTGCATTTATTGCTGCCACTACTTGCTGCAAGTTGAAAAAGATTTTTGTCAATATTCATGAAACAATGATATCAATATACATTACACAGTAAATTGATTAAATCACTCATTGAATCCAAGCGTTAAACCAGAAAAGGATCAGCATTGCTGTGCTCGAGTTTTATCATTCAGTCAGGCTACAATTTAATCTTCAGCGGACACCTCAAGCACTTCATCATGCAGCAGAACTGTAAATTCCAGACCACGAAGGAGAATGCAATATGAGTAACAGCATCACTTTAGCTAGATGGCAAACACAATTAGTTCTACTGTTGCAACCATTTGGTGAAGAAAAATATGCATTATACAGAGATTTATAATGTGAGTTTCCAAAAACATTGATCTATTGAGTTAGGCAAGGAAATACACTCTATAAAACACAGTCATTTTAAAACACCATGCAAAAATGTCCATGCATTGCTTTAGATCAAAAGAACTCGAATTAAAACACTTCTGTAGAACAGATAAATCAATAATTAAAGATTAACAATTACACTTACAGTTATAGAAGTTTCACTATATTAATAAAAAATTCAGGGTCAAATATCAAACATACATCTCTAAGTTTATACAACTGTTTAGTTCAGAAATGCTGTTCTTGAAAAACTCAGTTCTAGCAGCTACAATGCACAAGCTTGCCACAAGTGACATTTTCAGTCTCAAGAAATATGAGTAATTTCCTATTTCAGCAGTGTCATCTACTGTGAATTCTTATCACAGAAAGTATTCCTGGTTAGTTATGTATCTCTTGCAGATAGATACCAGTGTTTGAGTTTAAAAATACTCTTCCTTGATGTATACTGTTTAGCTTGAAATGAAATATTTTAAGGAATATAGGTTATGATTTAATTCTGAAACTCTAGAACAGGCCTTATTTCATAATCATGATCCTTATTATAATATTGGTGTCTAACAAAAGAACAACAGGGCAATGCTGCAAAACTAAAATGAACTTTTTAACTAACAGTTTCTACTTGGGGAGTTGTCCAACACTGATTATGCACATAAAGATATTCAGCAAAAGGGCAGACTAGAATGGTTTTCCGTGTGGGCAGTCTGTTGCAGAAGAACAGTGTTCTACAGGAGCGATATTTTCTTCAATCCCAAAATACACTGATAATTTGCAAATGAAAATGCTTTTGTTTCTAAACAGTGCCCATGGAAGTCAGTTGATCTGGACAGAATGACAAAATGCCAATGCTAGATGAACCACGTCATCAGTGTTTCATGATGGGATCTCAACTTAAATCCACCATTTCCAGTTTGCCATTTTCCAAGCTCAGATGCACAAAGTAGCCAGTTTGAAGTCCACAGCTGCATCTCCACAGCCACCTAGGCCATTTTCTACATCCAGGGATGTCAGCAGAAAGCCAAGTGGGGGATCTCTACAGAGACTTTACACTGTTTTATCTTCTATACCTTCAACTGTCTCCATCTTAACTTTTTTTTTCTTTTTAATACCAGAAAGGCAGACATCAACGATGTGGAATTTTCAACCCTACTGAGGAAGGAGAAAGGATGCAGAAAGGGGAAAAGAGTTTAATTTTCCTTTGGGTTGTAAGAATAAAGTTTCTTCTACGTTTGTACATCACGTACAACCTGGCAAAAGTAAATACAGAAGCTCTCATACTGACAGGTATTTACCTTAGCGTAGGATGGGACACATCAGACTAAGCAGCATGTGAAAACCATCCCTTATATTGTTTGTATAATTTACATAATTCAGATATTCCTTTGACTTATAAATCCTAGTTTAAAGCTGCAGTATAAAGCCTACTGACTTCATTTCGAGTACTGTTTTATTTCAGTGAACTAACAACTTTCATCATAAGTCCTTGTACCTGCAAATGGTCCTCTCCAGTGAGGACATCATATGTTAAAGCATGCATCGATATAATTTTATGGGACCATTCATGTTTTATTACAGTTTATTGTAGTAGATGAACGCAGTACCCAAAGCAATGCACGTGTTTAGGCAGTCTAGGAAGACCAAGATTTATACAGATGAAGAAGTAAAATGTTTTCAGAGCTTTATATCATTACTACACATTTTGGAAGCCATACTGCCTCAACATCTTTTATTTGAAAGGGGTGCCAAGCTAAACTGCTCAAAGATCCAC
Source organism: Strigops habroptila (assembly GCF_004027225.2). NCBI lineage: Eukaryota > Metazoa > Chordata > Aves > Psittaciformes > Psittacidae > Strigops > Strigops habroptila. The sequence continues at coordinate 40,614,249 of NC_046359.1, forward strand.
CACAGCTCTGCATTTCCTAACTGCAGTACACTGCACCTACAGACTTCCAGGGTGCTTACAGACTGCTGTTGTTATGTCTCTGATTTTAGCCAACGGCTAATTAGGAAAAGAATCAGAGCAAGTAGGCAAGGGATGTTTTCTCTTCATACATCCTCCTAACTTCTGACTAAGCACAGCTTTAGGGACTTTCTGAGTGGGAGGCTGCATCTGGATCATGGTGTTCAGATTGCTTTGGGTGGATCATTTTACCATGAATTTATCTAACTGCTTCTGGAGCTCACTTGTATTTTGGGAGCCAAGTCATTCTGTGGCAGCAAGTTCTGCAATTTACTTGTGGATCATTTAAAAAGCATTTCCCTTTTGAGATTTTTACATGCTTCAAAGTAATTTCATAAGTTCTCATGTTATGAGAAACACTTGAATAGCAATTTCTTATTTGTCTCCTTCAAGAAATTAATGATCTTACAGACTCGTCAGCTGCCTCTTTCTTCTGAATTAAAGACTTTATTAACTAATATATTTACCTATTTAAATAAATCTGTTGAATTTGTATATAAGTAATTTTTTATTGCCAGTGTTTCTCATTGACTTTCCTTGTACCTTTACCGATTTACTTTATCAATTGTTTTAAATACAGTTTTAGTCATTAAGGGCCAGATGATGCCTTCTTCATCAGTGGGTTAGGAACTTTCCAAACACACATTATAATGCTATGTGCTACTACCATGTTTGGGAAGAGATATAGCCTTAAATACTAACGAAGCTGCTGCATTACATTCCTTTAGAGTCTTCTGTAATAGCCTTCCTTACTAACAAGGATGATAGGTAGGTAAGGTTGCTGGTTTACTGAGATCAATGCTACTATCTCATAAAGTCTTTAAATGTTACCTACAGGTTTTTTGGAAGAGGTAATTGCATATTCAGTTCTTTGGATCACAGGACATCTTTTCTTCTTAGTTTGGTCAGTGCCTATGAGCAGATCCTCATCTAAGACTATTCCCAAGAGCAATTTTAAAAGAAAATAATATATAACATAACTTCTAAAATATACATTTCAGGGCTCTGATTTCAGCATAGCATCTTCCTTCTGACTACATTCACTGCACAAACTTATCTGGAATATTGGATATTAACATTTCCTTAGCACAGAAGGAAATCAGGCTCATGCAGCTGATTTCCACTAACTTCACTAAAGGCGAGGATCTCAGTGTTCAAACAGCATAACAGTCATTGTCAGTGCTGTTAGATTCAATTTTCTCTGCCACTTTATTCTTGGTCTTCAGCCTTTTTTCTTGACTGATGCCTTACTACTAGAGCAAACACAACCACTTCATTTGTCACAAGTTTGGATGTCGTTCTTTCCTTCCTTCATAACTTCTTTCTGTCACGAGTCCTTCAGCTTATCCTAACTCATACAATAGCTATCTTGAAACAATTAGAATCATGACAGCTCTATACAATCTCTACTTTTCTCATATGTTGCATCCTGCAAACACTTTGTGTGATCTTAACATGGGAATTTCTTGACTTTTAAAGAATTACTTTACAGTATTAACATTAACTGACTGCCTTAATGGCAATATTTCTAGTTTTTCTTATTTTTATTCCAGATACAAACTAAATTCTCACTTAAAAATCAGTTTCACTTCAGCACTACAGAACCGGTCAGCATTAGAATAGGGATGTGGACAGTTTCAATTCTTAAACTACATAGATTATTCCACTTGCCTTACCACCTTCCAGAGCCTTTGTCTACTAGTTGTTTCATACAAGATGACTGAGGACTGAGCAGAGGAGGGGTCACCCAGCACACGGCACACAATCGAGGTCTCTATGTGCAATGATTTTAAGAATATTATATGGTTACAATAAAAATGTTTTTCTTCTGTAATTGTCTTTATAATGGTGAAAATTTGAGGGTTTTTTGACAGTGAAAAGAACTGAAATAAAATGTTCAAATATTTAAATATTTTTTGAACTTAATTCCCATTTTTTAAGTTACACAGATTTTTTGGCTAGCTCTGTACTGTATCTTAGGATAAGCATGAGTTGTGTCTGCATCTGAGTACAAGTCCTAACTTCTACTACATCCAAACTACCTGGCTTTACACCCATATTCAGGAATAAGCTTTAGTAGAGCATCAAAGAGGCAGGGATGCTTGAGCCCGGAGTGGATAGGCTAGGCATGACGTGCCTTGTTTTCAAAAACAGGACGTGAGCTCCAAAAACACATAAGCATTGTATTTACACTGTAGGTTTTTTGCTTGAAACCAGAACACTGGGGAAAGGACAATGAAAATATAAAATCTCATTTTAATGGAATGTCAGGTTTTCATTTCCCATATAATTTAGAACCACTTTCTGGTAAATCACACACACAGAATCACAGAATTGTTTGGGTTGGAAGGCACCTTCAAAGGTCATCTAGTCCAAGCCACTTGCAATGATCAGAGATCTTCAACAAGATCAGGTGCATTGCACAGTTTTGTGTTATCACATTCCTGCATTCATGCAGATATCTGTCCATAGAGGCCACACCAAGCCACCCTTGCAGATGAAGACACAGAATTTTGTGACTTCTTTCTGGTAAAATGAGATATAAAACAGCCATTCAAATAGCACAGTTATTTTGTGAAAACAGATGACAATCCTCCTAGGTCAGAGGTTTCAACCTTTGGTCATTTAACCCTGCAAGGAGTCAATGGAGATGACTTGGCAAAAGCCAGCCTGTTGGCCATAGAGCTACATCCACTAAGCAAGGGTCTGCAGAGGCACAGGAGAAATATAAGGAGAGGTTACAAACTGAGAGGGCTAGCCTCCGGTAGTCAACTGCTGTCTCACACAGAGATCAGGCAAAAACAAGTATATCTCAAAGCAGCCATCCTAATGCTCATCTCCTTGTTCCACACCAGGCTCTGAATACATGCTTTTGTACCATCTTCCAGTCCCTTTGCTTTTATGAAATGATGTAACACAACACTTCATTAATCTCAGCTTTTCTATCCAAAGATAAAAATAGAAGCATCTTAAATTATGCTTCTGATAAAAAACAGAGCGTGCAGTCTTTCATTACCCAGCTTGTCAGGAGTTAGCTTGTGCTGCCTGGCAATTATTTAACAAGTGATGTCAAAGAGTCAGATATGCCTCAAAGTTCCTGGAAACTCATTTTTCAGCCTGGATATCTTTCTTCACTGTCCATTTAACAAGAGAACCCTTTCTACTTTCCAGTATAACGATACTGTTCATATGGCCTGGCTACTGCATGAGACCTGTGTTTTATTCCAGCTTTGGCCTACAAAGAATGGAAATCTTAGTTCTTTGTTCAGAGGCACACTAGGGTGCTTTTAACACTTGGCAAACAACTCTACAGCCTCCAAAAGCACACGGTTTCAAGCCTTGCTGTGGAAGGAGCTTGCAGTGATGTTTGTATTATAATTCTGTGACTCTGTGTTTCGATTTTTAGTTTGTATAACATATGACTGTAATCTGCACTGGCGACAAGTACCCAACACATTGGAGAATTTAAGAACTCTTTTCACCCTATGTTCACAATTCACTTGAACTAAAAATGTGTAGAAATATATTGAAACACATTTCTATTTCTAACTGCGCATTAAAACCAGAGTATATATATTAGTTTTGTGTGTGTGCATACATGTATGTATACATGCACGTTCAGGGAAGATGGCTTTTCTTTGCTTCTTGAGATTAAAGACTGGCAGAATTATGCAGACAGCTGCTCAGCAAAACTGACTTACTAATGAGTCATATCTGCCACCCTTTTTAAGACAAAAGCTGTCATTCAGATGCACTCAAGCTCGGTAGGTTCTAGGTCCTATAAAACCGTTCATCTGAAGTACACGTATCATTTAAGACCCCTAACACCAGAAGCAGCACAAAAGTTAGAAGCCAACCTGTATGAACAAAGGAGTAACAAGGGCAGTTAGAATTTATTTAGTATTCTCCCCAAACTCTGTATTGCCCTTATGCTTGTGAAGGATATAGACTGTGCTTAACGAAATTCCTGTTGGTTTAACCGTCATGTAGAAAGGAACTACAGAAAAGCAAAAAGGGAGCTGTCCTGTCACTGGAGGGAATGCTCCCAGGCAACAGAAATTCCCCCCCTCCAGGAGCTAAGTGCAGAGCCAGAAGAGGGGTCTGCCTATAAGAGGACAGCAGGAACTGGAACAACCCTAAGCGAAGAGTGCACACAACCCAGAGGCTTCTGCAGCAAATCCGGACTTGACCATAGTTCGTGGGTATCTGGTCTGGGTAAGGTTATGCGAGACCTAGAAACATTTATTATAATATTTATAATAGTATTTATTTATAATAATATTTATATCTATTTATAGTATTAAATATCCCTCTGATCTGGGGATACAGGTAGAACTCGGGGGGGTTTACTGTAGAAGGAGACAATAGCATCTGAACATTTATTTCAGACAAGAGTGAAGCAGAAAGGAACACTAGACTTACAGACTCAGGGAGAGGAAAAGATAAACAAGCTCTTACTGCACCAGTTAGGAACCCTGTATACTTAAAGTTAAGCACACATAAGCTCAAGTGCTTTGACAGGAAGACACTTTACTGAGGACAGACATGTACATTGGGTAACAGCACAAACTACAGTTCCTGTGCTTCATATTTTAACTGCTGTAAAGGTCATTCATTTCATGTCGCTTTGAAAACACCAGTGGGCAGCTCTGCTACCAGCATTTGCAATTTGTCATCAGCTTCACGTCTGAAATGCAGAAGGTACCTAAAAAAAAATGATGGAATGGTATTTTGAATTCCCAGACAAATAAATAAAATATGCTGCAGCATCCATTTCTTTGATGTTGGTCTATCAATCGTTTCAAGGCTTTAAGCATAAACACCTGCTGCTTGCAGGTCAGGAGCCAGACTTGGGATGCTTCCTGCTTCCTTTGGGAGAGGCTGGAAGAAACTGCAACAGGGAGAGACTAAGAATATTTAGAGTTTAAACTGATACATTCCAACTCCCTCAAAAAGTTCCTGCTTGGAGGACACTTAAGCTCAAGCAGCTTATTTGGCTGAAATAAAAAGCATGTTCCTGAGGAGACATAAAATTAGTTTCTTGGGGCTACAGTGCAAGTTGTAAAAAAACTATGAAAAGACACAAAATAAGCTACTGGTGGAAGTGCAACTTAATGTAACTTGTTACCTGGAACTATAAAAATGAAGATACAGAAAACATGTATTTTAAAGTAAAATAGTTTTCCAAGAAATTAATCACATAAGAAATCATGATGACATTCTGGTGATGCCAGTTTGATGAAAGAAACACTGCTCCCATGTCGTTCATAACTGTGTCAGGCTTCTCTCAAGAGAGATAAAGAAAAAACCCACATATTTCCTCAAGGAAAATAAAAAGAAAACACGTTTTGGTCTCATTCACAATCTAAGAGATTAATGGAAAGAAAAGGGAGAATGCAGATGATGCAAATGTAAGGTCAAAACAGGCATGGGACACGACCATGGGCCCCAGCATGGAGAGCTCTTCTCCTCATGCTGACCACAAGCCCACACTGAACCCAAGGAGATCAGCTTGTGGGATCAAGGCCAATTCAGCTAACCCTGGCGATTCATTCATTCTTTCTTTGTTTGTTTGTTTTAAATGCAAACACATTTCTGTGGGCATTCAGTTTTCAGAAGAAGCCGCATTCCCTAAAAGGGGCTGGACTTAAAACTCTACAAGAGTCCCATATTGCTCAGACAGCTTGGTGCAGCACCCTGAAACTTGTTCAGATTTCAAAATGAAGGCTTTCAAAGACAAAATTTACCACAAACAGCACTTGGAACACATTAAAATACTGTTTAGTGTGATATTATTATTTTTTCCACTTCTTAGGGTTTTCAGAATAAATATATTTGAAGGCTATTTCTGCTAAAAGAAGCAGAAATGAGGTATGTTCTGTTGTTAACCTCAAATTCAGTGTCCCTTCACTTGAAAACTCATTATTAAGTTTCAGAATTAGCTCACAAAGATAACTAAAATAATTCACACCAGCTTATTGGGACATTCTAGATATTTAAAATAATAGATCTGAAATGTGTCTCATTTCCAATTTTTATATGCAAAAATAATACATTAAACAACTTGATGCTTGGGGATTAAAAGGGGTTTTTTTTTCCCTTATAGTTTATAAAGGTCAACGTTGAAACAAATAACTGCTGAGCAATACATAATTAGGTGATATTTACGTAAAAAGCTCTTATCTTTGTTTTAATCAGCTTTCTCTTTGACAGGGGGACAAATACTTGTCTCTCATTGTCAAGACATCCCACAATGCACAATACTGGCCACATGTTACCTCACAGGAACAACATGAGTTCTGGGCAGGGGGAAAGCAATTCATTGTTATTTCATACACCTACCCCCTCTATAGAATCCCCTATAGAGGGAATGAAGTGTATGAAGCAACAATAAGGACAACTCTACAAAGTTGTTGGGTATCATATTCAGTCAGTCTCACCCATTCCCAGAGACAAACAATCCCAGATGACATGATGGTACATGCGTGTACTTCATGTGTGCAGGAGGACATGTGTGCAACCTGAACATCAGCACTGCAACCCAAGGTCTCTGACACCTAAACACGCAAATACATAAACACGGCAGGAGATTTTTCTGGGTACTTGGCAATACACTTTGTGCATCTGAGTTTGGAAACCGTCTACAACGTTTTCAACAGTTAAGCAGCAAGCTTGCTATAGGGAAGTCAACATACTAAAAGAGAGCTAGAACTGGATTGAAATAATTAGGTACAAGTTCTCTAATTAGGGAATTTTTTCATTCTTTAATGCTTATTATTATTTGCATGTGTATAGCTGGATTACTAGCAGGTTTCTATTAGCTTCTGCCAACACAAAGCTCAGCGGTGGGGAAAAACCTGTAACATGCAAGATGTAAAATATCCCTAGTGTAAATGAAGATCAGGTTTATATATTTTATCACATATACGTAAAATCCACACACTCTGAACTACATTTATGCTTTTATTCTGTCACCTGGCAGTTACTTTGCATTGCATGGCAGGGGCAAGTTGAGAGCAGGCATGGACAGAGAAAACAAAACACCATCCATGATTAATTGTCAAGAGATCTTCTTTTGAAAGAAGGAATAGTAGCAAAGTATATGGCAATATCCCTTTCTACAGCTTTATAATGTATTAGACATTATATATAACCTTCAGCAAACCCACATTTTCTCATCTATTAATAACTGAGATCCTTTCAAGACCTTCCAACTGAAACTTTAAAAAATTATGTTTAACATCAGACCATGCACAGCTTGTGGGTCTGTTGTATCCTCATTAGACTTACCAAAGTAATGTTTGCACGTTCATAAGCTTCCCTCCTAGGATATTTCTCTAGTCATAGATGTCAATACACTACCACTGATTGCTGTGCACTGCCCACCTCTGCACTGTCGCGTACAGCATGCAGTGATTCACTTAATATTGTTGATACTGGCTTCAGGCTACAAGCAAAAGGAGTTGAAATTGCCTGGGAAAAGGGGCCTCCTGGGTGTACAGATATGCTCTGTGTGACTTTTGCACATTTTAAGTATGGTACTAAATAGAAGTGCTAAAGAAATATCAAAAGAATGATGTACCTGGAAGCAGGTCTCAGGGTAATACACTAATGTTGCCCATTGCAGGTGTATTTTATTGTAGTAAGGCAACAAGTAACTGAAGTGGTTTAGACTGAAATTGATTTGCAACACTGGACCATGGAAGTCAGAGATGGAGAAGCTCATGAAGACCACCTCTTTGTCAACACACGAACAACGCTGCTGGACTGGGCTGAAAACTTGTGAGGAAAACTCAGGTCATTTTTCTGAGGCAGCTGAGGCTGTCATCATCAGAGCACTCATTAACTTTGCACATCTGCTACGCTGCACAGCAGCTCTCCATTGCCCCATGTTTCATGTGGATATCAAACATATAAAGTCTATAAGAGCATAATTTTCACTGAGTACACCTAAGGAGCCACACAATCAGCGTGAAAATACATCACTTCAGGAATTCAAAACCCAGGGAATAAAGCCGTGTGTGCTGAAAAGTTGGCAACAGCATATATATTGTTGTGCCAGGAAGGCTTTTGGCAATTAGTGAGATAAAATAAGGATAGTGAAGGCAGGAAGGGAAAATTCCCTATCCTTTGTGCATTTATAGAAACACACAACTCTGTGTTGCAATCAGCGCTGTGGCAAAGGGGAGATTTTAGCAACGGTGCTGGAAACTGGATGGCCCCTGGGTGTTAGTGAACTGGACTTTCATTCCTCTCGGACAATCTTTTTTAGCTGAATTTGTGCTCTCAAACTAGTCTCCCTAATTTGCACATTGACTAAGCCACCACATATTGTCTTGTCAGTTAGCAGTCTTGGGATAGTCAGAGTAAGGATTAAATGGCATATCAGAAGTTGCGAAGATTGAAAAAGCCTGGCAAGATAAGTACCTTGAGCAATGACTAGCACAAACCAGAGCCAAACCAGTTTCTGGATTCCCAGAACACTAAGTTCAAAAGGAAAAGTTTATAATGGATTTTATTATAGTTTGACTCAAGGTAAATTCTTGATTAAAGAAGACATTACTGTCTGTAAACTCTGTAATTTTCTTCGCACACACTAATCATTCCAGCTTCCCGCTACACTAGTACATATTAATTTTCAGTTTTATAGCTTTCAGTGAGTTCTTAAATATCGTTTACTTTTTCCTCACATGCACTGTTTATTTTTATTCATAGAGACATCCAACAAAAACTGCAGAAACACTGCATTATATTGTAATAGCATTCAGACATAAACCCAGAGAGACAAAACGTATTCCAGCAATTTAGCTTCTGTGACAAAGTAGGGAAGAAATATGACCCTATGGTGAAGACAGCAGCCTAGACTTAGAAAAATGAATTTGAGACTCTGTTTTACCACTGCTTTCTGATTTTACTTTAGGCAAGTCACTTAATTCTCAACCCTTAAACAACTTGACGTAATTCGTTATCACTTACTCTGCATGAAGAAAAGCATCCAAATGAACTCTCTATGCCTCAGCTCTCCTCCTATAAAAAGAGAGTAGCAGCATGGTCCTACCTCCACGTTGTGGTGTTCATCTTCACAGAGAAGCAGATGGGAACAAGGGGAAATTAAGTTTTTCATTCACCCCAACAACAAGCAGAGCAAACCCTTTCCACAGCTCTCTCTCATCCATGTGCTGTGGGAGGCTGCATCACCCCCCCCTCTGCTTCACAAGGCTGTGCCCTTCTGGTCATGCCAACATCGCTAGTGAAGATGGGAGGTAATGCTGATATAGGTACCTGTGCTCTGATGGTTGTACTGAAACTGTCATTTATTTTACACAGAACATCAAATGGGCACTGAATGCTGATGAAGTGGGGGGTTTTATTACCAATCTGTGCTTCTGGGTAGGGAAACATAAATGTTAAAATATCTAAGCACTCCAGAGCAAATTTCAACAGTTTTTGCCTTAAGGACTATCTCATAGCTGATGTGAGATAATACTGCTTTGAAACTTCTATTTTTATCTTCACAAGTACAGAATCTGACCTAAAAATTTCATATGGGGATATTTATACTAGCTACAAGAGACTGTTTTAATCAGAATGTGTTTGAAAGATTATCTCACATTCTGCTGGTAAACCCACTGAAACACAGTTATTACACAGTATAGAAATTAGTATCGACAACACCAACTCAGGAATGCCTAGTCAGGACACAGGGAGGTAGGAACTGCCTGACAGTCATTTAAAGGGTGGCAGCTTTGAAATGCATTTTAGCAACCAGGCAGGGAAGAAATCACAAATTACAAGACATCTCCCTGGTTTGCCTTTAAAATTCAGAAGTAGTGTGCCATAAAAATGATTGGGTACTTTGTGTTTAAAACTGAACAAAACCCAGGCGTCCCTGCTGATGCTCAAGGCAGGTTGGTCTAGAGAGGTAAAATCAGCTTCTAAACTCTCAGCCATATCTGCAGCCAAAAGCCACTTCCAGGAAGCTTTGCTGTCCATGAAGCTGGCATGCTCATGCTAGCCAGGGTCTGGATGCCCACCACCCTCTCCAGCTCCCCCCTGTCCCATCCCAAGCTCTGCAAACCCAGATGGTCCCATGGCTACTGTTCATGAAGGGTCAATCCTCGCCAACTCTTGATTGTTCACTCCAGCCTCATGTTTCATTGTCTTATCCCCAGAACTGACATTTATTTGGCAGCCTCCTGCAGTACAGCTGGATATTCACAAGAACACGGGATTTAAGTTGGAGGGGGGCTCAGAATGTTCTATATCTAGTTCTAGTAAATACTTCCCATGGTTCTGAGGCAGGTGACCTGCAAGGGTAGTCATGTTAGTAGGAACACACCAATGTCAATGAGTTGTGGATGTGCCTTTAAGAAGCGGAGAAAAAATGAGATTTAAGATCAAAATATCAAGTCCGTGGTACTTTCCTGTACTTAAAACAAAATCAATGAGAAGAGACATACAGTTGGAAGGAAAGCTAGCTTGATACAATCACAATAAATTAGAAATCCTTTAAGGCAATGGATGGTGTATTTTCTTCCTCAGAATCAGACATTTCAAATATTGACAGACCTAGCAAGGCACAATCAATATATCAATTCCTTTGTGAACTATTAATTATATATATCGCTGACGAATAATCGTTTAATTAGCATAATGTGAGGCCTCGGTGAAAAGCCTGTCTACCAAGTGTACTGGACCTAAAAATAGCAATAGTCTTTCAACCATGAGGCTTTGCATGAAAATGCTATTGCTCAACTTCAGGTCTTAACACTTGTCACATCGCTCGGCCAATCCAGAGCTTTGCTAATGAAGTTTATCCCCTTTACCACAGCAGTGCTGCCATATATAATTAGTTCCCCTAAGCCACGGCGACAAGGGTTTGGTAGGGGTTACCTGGATCAGTTCATCAAGCTCAGTTGCATTCACACAGGAATGCTGAGATACAAACGTCTGCTTCTGAATCACGATGGTGGTTCTCTGGGAGGTCTCATAAGGCTGCTCCAGGGCTTTAAATACGGTCGCTCCAATTATTAAATACACGACTACCACCAGGAAAATCGTTGAGACTGTCTTCCATTTCATAACATTAATAGCTGAATCGCTTTCCTCCCGTGAAGAGAGCACGGTAGGCTTGGTGGAAAAGGATAGTCTTGGTTTGGAGTTCTGAGTGGCCGATTTGGGATCCAGCAAGTCAGGTGCCGCCACTGGCAAAACAGAAAAGGGAAGTTAATTTTTACAGTGCCACTTGGATATGAGTAACTGAACTTCTTGCCAAGGTCACCTCTAACTGCAATTCTTAAACTGTTGAAACTTTCCCTTAAATTGCATGGCTCCTTACAACAAACCTGCTGTTCTGAGTAGTGTGATCCACTTTACATGCATACGCACATTTGCAACGTTTTCTATAGGCATCTGTCCCCTCATGATATTCAACGATTTCCAAACTGCAGATTTCCCCTACACTCTTGCATTTCATTACATTACTATAAGGCGGTATTTTGCTGTAGATTCTTTACACCCGATGCTCTCTTAAGCACTGCTAAGCAGCTTTCCACCTGTGTTCTACTTTGGCATTACAGAAGTAGCAGAAACATACAAATCCTTCTTTCCCTCTTCTATGTTATCCTGTGTGCAGACAAATGCTGAGAACATGATCACGTCCAAACTCCCCAGACACGACCATAAAAACAATACATTGCTAACAATACATTGCTAATCATACCAGCTTTAAAGCATTAATTGCGTATCGATTACACCTCTTAGAACATACCAGTAAACCATATGTGTACTTACTGGAAAAGTCATGCATATTTTAGAGTGTGTATTTTTATTTACATAAAATAATGTTTCAGTTAAACACGTATACATTTATTTAAACATTTATATATTAAAAAATATTTTATTTACATAAAATAATTTCCTAACCCCACCAGGTTAGGAAAAGAGCAGCTGAGCGCGTTGTCAAGTACCTCAGTAACCCATGTGACTACCAGCAACTATATAGGCACTAAAAACAAATGCACCACATCAAGCGCAGGTAAAGGTCTCCTGTGGGAAGATGGCCCCAGCAGCTGACCACACAAGCTATATTTAAAACGTATTGAAACACAAGTACATTTTGAACGGCCGCCACTATGCTCCCAGCTGCCCGTGGGAAAAGCCCACATCTAAACCGAGGGAAGTCTCCCTCAGGCCGGCGAGGTGGGACACGGCCCCAGCACGGGTGGCGGCGGTGTGTGGCTCCTGAGCGCCCGCGGGCTCAGGCCCCCAGCCCGGGCCGATGGGGGTCCCCGCACACCCCACGGTCACGCCTGCCCCTGCCCTACGGGCACCCAGACGACGGGCACGGTGTCCCCCCCTCCCCGCGCCCCACATCTTAGCAGGGGACCCCCTCCCCGCCCTCCGCCCCTCCGAGCCAACACACACGCTGCCGGAGTACGCGGCGCTCCCGGCCGCGGCCGCTCCCCGCTCCCCCCTCGACCGGGGCCGCCGATCTCGCAGCCCGCCCGCCCGGAGCAGCGCCGACCCGCCCGGTGGCGAACAAAGGAGAGGGCACCGGGCACCGCCGCCCCCTCCCCGCGGCCGCTGCAACGCGTCGGGTGATGCTCCGAGCCGCGGCCGGCGGGGATGCTTCGCGTCGGGGCGCGGTGCAGGGCCGGGAAGGGAAGGGAAAGCAGCCAGGCGAGGTACAAAGGGGCCCGGGCCGCCGCGGCGGTGCGAGGAGCATCCCGGGGTCCCCCCTCCCCGCGCAGGGGCGCATGCAGCATCCGCAGGGCTGGGAGCGGGGAGGCACGCCATTGTGCTCGTACTCACTTCTTATTTACCGACCCGGTGCCCTCTCCTCGCTCCACGGGCAGGCATTTTTTCAGGGCTTGGGTAGATACAGTTAGAGCGAATTAAAAAAAAAAAAAAAAAAAAAAATTAAAAATATAAAAAATAAAGGAAAAAAAAAAAGGAGGAAAAGGCAGGAAGGAGCTGACCGAGGGGAAGAGGCTGATGGATGGGTCTGGAGGAGAGGGAGCGGCAGGGCGGGCTTGCTGGCAGCGCGGATCCCGCCGGCTCCCCCCGGCCCCGGGGCGTGCGAGGTGCCTCAGGGCGCGCATCGCTCATCGCACATCGTGTGCGGAGTGCGTGTGTGTGAGCGTGAGGCAGTGTGAGAGGCAGTGTGCGAGCGGGAGGCAGAGTGTCTGTGCAGGCAGCGTGTCCGTACGAGGCAGTGTGTAAGCGTGAGGCAGTGTGTCCGTGCGTGCTCCGGTGCTCGGAGCGTGCGGAGCAGCCCGAGCCCGAGCGATGCTTTTTGTGGGGCGCCGGGCAGCCGGGTTGTCCCTCCACCTTCCCAGGCCCCTCCGCCCGTCCGCGCCCCCCGCCGGCAGAGGGGGCAGTCCCGCGTCCCGGCCGGGCGGCGGGCAGATGCTGCAGGGGCGCGGGGAAAAAAAGGGAGGCGGGAGGCGGCGGGGACGCAGAGCGGTACCTGCGGAGACCAGGGTCTCGCCTCTGGAAACGAGCGAGGAGAGAGGCGGGAGGGAGGAGAAGGCACCGGCCGCCCCTCCGGCGAGGCAGGACCTGCCGGCGGTCCCCGCTGCAGCCCCACAGGCGGGCGCCTCGCCAGCGTCTTCCCGTGAACTTTTGGACGGCAGGAAATGTCAAGGCAGGAGCGGGGAGACGAGCGGGGAGACTCCGGCCCTGGCTCTCTCCTTGCCGGCCTGGCCTGATTTTTAACCCGTGTGATCTGCAGCCCGGTGCTTTAACACAAGGAGTTAACTAGGTGGGAACTGGGAGTCAGGGATGGTAGCTGCTCTCCTATCGCACGCACCGCCAGCGTCCCGCCTCCTTCCATTTTAGTCTGATAGATACATCAGAAATGCTGCTTCAGCTGTGGTTTCTGCCACTAAAAAGCCTGAAATTGCGCTTGTTATCTCTGCCACGGACGAGCTCCCCTATTTCCCGGTCATCTGTCACTTGTGACACTATCAGTTGTTCGCACCGACGTGATGAACATCTACACTCGCCTAAAAGAAGAGGATCTGCCAAGAGAAACCCAAACCTGCTCCCACAACCACTCTGTAAAAAGTCTCTGCAAACACGTTACAAAATTACTGCCTATATATAACAAATGGGTGCAGGGCACAAGCATTTAAAGCTGAGGATGTATCTGTAAAATGGCCAAAGTTAGTCATACATGGGGTGCTTAATGGGCCATAATCCTGCTTAAATCAGCAGCACCATCAGCAAACACTTTAGAAGCCACTTATTTTAACGCTTCCCCCTATCAGTGTGACATAATACAAATGAGTGTAACACCGACTTCCTTAGGACTCCAATTTCAGCAGCATCAATCATGCCAGTCTTCCCCAGTGCATTCAAGTATCTCCAGGGGTGCAGCATAGGGCAGGAAGCTGCCTCTGCTATTTCAGTTTGAGCTCACTGCTCCCCATCACCACCAAGTAGCAAAGCAGTTGGCGAGTTAGAAGAGCTGTTGGGCCCAATCCAACCAACCCTTTGCAAGTAGACCCTCAGTCATACATTCCACTTCATCAATGGAGTCCCAGCCCTCAAACAACACAAGAGCAGAATGCCCGCTCCTGCCTACTGATACTCCCTTGCACAAGGGATTCCTGAAGGTGAAAGATTTTAACACCTTTTTGCCTTTTATTCCAATAAAAAACCCATAATCTTTCCCCCTTTCTCCTGAAAAGGTTTCTTAACCATTCTCCTATGGGAAAACAGGCATGAAAATTTTCCTCCACATGTGTCTGTATAAAGTATTGTGGAAAATAGTACTACATGCCTTTCTTTAGCAATCTAAATATTTGGAACAAGATTTTTGGTTTTACTTGAGTGGAGTAATTATCATTAAAAGCTGAAAAAGGGTCAGACTTGCTGCCTACAATTTTAAATCAGTGGGAAGCCTCCCAAGAGCTTCAGGAGGGGTTTGGACCAGGCCTTAAATTTAGGTATTCCACCCAACAGGCAGAAAGGATGTTGAGATCCAGTCCAGCACTGGTGCCTTCACTTTAACAGCTGAAGAGCTGTTTCTGCGAAAGTAATTATTTCCATTAATTATCTAGTAAATATCTCCAATGTCTACTTCCAGTTCGCTGATATTTTCCACCTACTGTCATACTAGATGCAATCCTCAGCTGGAGCTAACCGCTTACATAAAGTGGACTTGAGCTGTGCTTTCTCACTTCTATCAGAGAGATACACAGTCCATATGCAGCAGGCACCTTTAATGACAGACATCTTCAAATCCAGCAGGAAAGCCAGTGCTGTACAACAAAACCAATCATGTGTAGCAGCTCCTATTTTCTGGAGACCTTCTATAGACCCAGCATTTGTTCTGTGGAGTCATGCCCTCCAATATGTTCATTGCAATGTACACCACACATATTGCTTGAATATTGTGTGTAACCATTTTGCCCTCAAATTTGGAACTGACGTTCGACCAGTTTGATGCGTGAGGCCTGAGCTTTACTAAACAAACACACTCAAATGCAGTGTGTCACTGACAAAACATACCACCAACCAACACGGATGAGATTAAGCAGTAAAAGAGGCTGCAACACAGCAAGCAACACAGCAAGCTGCAACACCTTGCAAGCAAATGGGCTTGCTGCTGGGCCAAAGAGATTTATCTGAACAAATCAAAAAGGAAAGAAAAAAGGCTTGTAAGATTAAGTACATGCAGGTTTGTGTATTTCATGCTAATATGAGAAAGACCTACAAAGTACAGGACTGTCAAATGCTGTCTAAAAATGTATTGGCGTGAGTTTGGGATGGCCACATTACTTACAGACGGTGGGTGCTGGAAGCTGCTCAACTCTTTGAAATGTTAAAAGTAGTCTCAGCCTAGAGAGCCAGGCATGCAGCATGCAGAGGAAGTCAGAGTTGCATGATAAACATAGCAATCATACATTGATACAAATAACAGCTGTAGATGATCTAAACATAGCTTTGATAGGACAGGAGCACACTTGTAAGGAAATAGTTATTCCAGAAAATAGCACCCTTGGAAGACCAACTTGAGAAGAGTCCACAAAAAGTGCCCTGGATGCTATCGCTTCCTTTTCCTTTTTGGAACTGCAGGAGCAGTTCCTTGGAAGGCCACAAAGAGCACTTGCTCTGTGCTGGAGCAAAGGGCTTCTGCTAAACCCCCACTTCTGGGTGCGGTAAATGCTCTTCTCCTTTAACTGGCTGCACAGTAGGAGGTGCCACAGGTTCCAGGCTTCTTCACTCTTATTTAGCTGTCAAGGATTTCTGCATTCCCAAGGGACTGTTATGGAAGGCTTCCAGCGAGGGCATTTCCCTCACTGACTTCAACCAACTGTTCATGTGGGCACCTATTTAATTTGCCACAGGGGATCTGCACCTTTGCTCAAACAATGCATCACTACAGGCTTCAGGTCTTGCTGTGGACACAGCACCTTCCCCTCTAAAGGAAACAATACTTCCTCATGATGTGAGAGTGGGAAATCTCTGCCTCTCTTCACAATGGGCCAAACCATATACCCAGTTACAGTCAAGGATGATCCTTTGCTACTGCTAAGTTCTATTACAACAGAGCTCAGCAGAAATACTACCAGACTTATTTAGTAAGTTACTTTTAAGGCTTATTCTACTTATTCAATGGGACTTACAAATAACTTGTCTGTTGACTTCTTTGGAGACATTAAAAGATCTCTGTCAGTTCTTTATAGATAATTATGATATTAAGGCCATGCCATGTTATTGTATTCTGCCATTAAACCATTAGTCATATCCTGCTATGGGAATTTACATTAAACGAGAAATGGCATAAAGTCTGCTTCTCCTTTGAGAAGAAAGACCATGTGCTTTGCAGGCAGTAAGGACACAGGGCTGCTCCCCGTGACCATGCTGAGACTGCGCCTGCCCAGCCCACCACCAGCATCAGAAGGACAAAGAGAAGGCAAGAGGCAGGAGATGCAGATAAGTGATACTCAGCCCTCATCTGCCTCTGAAAATAGTAAATCCTTCGAGCAGTCCAATTTAAAATGGTGATCACTTCTAGTGCACGTTTTTAAATGAGTTTAAGCATATGCGCTGCAGCTAGAATATGTATTAATGAGTTTTACCTCACTAGCAAGCTCTTACATCTACCATGAGTGTCTGTCTTCCAGTGTGACGTATTATTTGTTCAGCAGAAAAGCCATTGTTTCTCACCTCATCAATTACCAGAAAAAATGTTTACACGTGCCCATCTATTTTCATACAGCTCAGCTGCCAGTTTTAATTAGGTTCTAATTCTTTCCATCACTAGTAATTCTTACCTATTTATCTATGTGCAGTGAAGTGGGAAGTTGGTTTAGAACCCATAAAGTATTTGGTTTTGTAATTAATATTGTGAATGTGTATTTTTCTTTACTGGCTTGCCCACTCCCAGTGGGTTTCCTCCCTGCCTGTGTCATGTTACCAGACCTAATGGGATTTATCTGTTACATGTTCTGCCACTGTTTTTTCGTATCTGCTTTCACAAATGTGTTATGCTTGGCCAGCTTCGGAGGCAACAATTATAACCAACTTTTCAATGCCTTTCTCATGAATGTTGAATGTGAATTGCCATATGTCACCTTTACTATGGACTATTCATGCACAGGAAAAACGTACTACTACTTTGAGTTTCTGATCTCCTTGAGGGAAAGCTAGTGGTGCTGTGGGATGATTACAAAATGGTTTTCTGTCATCATCAAAATGTTCTACAAAACTGTTGGTTTGTAATTTGCTTTTAATTTCTGCTAGTTGTGGTCTCTTCAAAACAGGAGACTGGCAACGGGAATATCTAGATTTTATATCTGGCTGCCCACACCCATTAGCACCAATCATGCAACTGTCCTCATAGATTTTCATGGTGCTACTGGATGACTTATGAGATGGAAACCTGATCTCAGTATTGTCTTCGCAGACTGGAAAAAAGCATTTGGAAAGAAAAAGATTATGCATGACACTGCACACACTAGGGCTGACAAGAGAATGGCCAAAGTTCATGCTGATGCTAAAGGTAGTTTTCCTTGAGTAAGTAAGCAGGTACTTACTTTTAAACTATGTCTTGAGGAGCTGAGGATTTGATTTTTATATTTGGAAAGTGCTACACCCACATTTGAGGGAGCTCTGGAAACAGTAAAACAGACGTATGGCACAACAACCTGAAAATAAACTACAGAGGACACTGGAAATCACCTAAAATAGCATTAGTGCTATTCCTGGAGCATAATCCACAAATAAAATTTGGAAGAAACTAAACAAACCAGACAAAGACAAGAGAAAATAGCCCAGGCAATACTAAATCAGTATCATGCAGGGATAATGAAAGAACTTGCTAGCAGAAATACAGAATACAAATGAGGACATGAAAATGGAGAACATTAAGTATCATCTCTGGTTTAAAAACACCAGACTTACTCTACATGGCAGTAGCCATAAGAGAAAGTGCAATGAAATCTATGAGTTCTTTTCAAATGCGCACGAAAGACTCCATTTCTCTATTTTCTGGCAGTCTTTGCATGTTCAGCTACACGGAGATACATCTGGAAAAGATGCTGCAGATTTTTTACAGAAAGACAACATTTGGTAGTCTTTTATTATTATTATTGTTGTTATTATTATTATTATTATTTGATAGCTTGTTGTAAGGCTTTCTGCTGTGATAAAGAAACCACTAGCACTATGCAGGCAGAAAGCTGGGTGACCAGAGCCCAGTTTTCATAAGGTGGTTGGACAGCAAGAAGCATAAACTGCTACGATTCAGGTGCATGGTGCATTGGCATCGCTTAGCACTTCCATCTTTGAACACTCTTCCCTCTGTTTTCTTTGCAGTGTAGACCTTGAAGTTCTGGGCTTGGTGGTTTAACCTTGGGCTGGCATCTATGGATGATGTTGGCAGGAGAACAGGCTACAGGTTCATACTCCTCTTTTCAGCTTTAAAGTATCTGCTAATCTATCTTCACATTTTTGCTAGAAATAAAGTCTTTCAGTTGTGTCGTGCCACTGATGTTAAACATGCAAGGAAATAGAGCCACTGTTTGGTACCGTTCCCTGGTATATTTTCAGTCGTTAGAGGGAACATTAAAATCTCGTCTCTGGCTCCAAGGACAATGGAGCTGCAAAATACAGGGGAAGATTGGCCCACATTTTCCTCTTTCTATAGCAAATAAACGTACACCTCAGATGTAAATACCCCAGGCACCAAATAGAACCAGACACACTTAGGACAGCGACTGATTAGAAAGTTACTTTATATGACCCCTTTACATAAGGCAGCTAAAATCATTATAGGGAAATTTCCATGGCATTTTAGCAGCCTGGACATGAAGGTTTTCCTATTTCTAAAATCCTCAACAACTTCATGTTCTTATAATCACTTGACAAAAAAGATCACTTGCCCTAGCGCATAAATGTGCAAAATGAGATTATAAATGTATTATGCCAGTATGAAAGGTATTCTTCAATAAAAATTATTATTTTTCTAAATTACTTATATTGGCAACACATATCACATAATCCTTGTAACAATTTATATCAACTTTCTGTTTTGTTTTTTTTTTTAAATGGGAGTATACCGATTTAAGAAGCAGTATTGCCAAGAAAAGTTAATAGAAAAGCCATAAAGAAACCAATTCCTGAAATTATTGCTTTCTGAGCTTTTCATGTTCTCTCTTACAGCAACTTCAGATATTAAGGGGATTACTTCAGGCTTTATCCAGGAAGAGTATCTCAATGGAAGAAATACAACAAAAGCAGTGAGTAAGGAAGCCTCAGGCTAAACATTTATACCAGGTTCTTGGGGGGCTCATTGGCAATTTCTTTCTTTATTTTAGAGGGAAGATCTGATGATTTTTCTCACTCATAAAAAATGGCCTCCAATATTTGGGAAAGTCAGCTATAATCACAATACTAGTAAAGCAGACTTGTGGAGAAAATATCCCTTATTCCTAACTTACAGGGTCACAGGGAGTAGGTTCTGCATGCTGCTAGCAAATCTACAGAAATACGCTTAATCCAGATGTGATGGATTTGGGATATTGCCACAGCAGAACCCCACACAAGGAGCCATTTGGGAATTAGGAGCAAACACACTAAGTACATCCATGGCATGTATGTGTTGCCTCCAGTTCTGGAGTTACCTCTATGTCAGCTACTTTGGATTTTCCTGTACTATAGTGCAGGGGACAGACATGGTATCAAACTTGGACAGAGGCACCTATATGCAAAATTGTGATTCCCAAATCACTATTTCTTTATATTTCTGCATGGCTCAGTTTTCACCACTGGTGGTTTTTAGCAAGCTTTCTGCTTCTGGACACAAATACACTTCCTGCCATGCTGCTCAACACTAATGGCATTCTTATACCCAACTGATCCAGAAAATAAGCCTTCCTTACTTATCTCCTCAGGAGAGTTTATTTGGCTTGTCTGGAAGTCCAGCAGAACAAACTTCATGCAAAATGTAGGGATGATTACCACTTGCTTTTAAAACATAAATAAAAATCTCCACCAGATTTTATGCAATAGTGCAATGATTGGAAGACTCTCTCAGGATGAAGAGAAAAAGGACTCTATTTCTTCTGCATAAAGGAGTTTAAATGCACATCTTTCACCTTCCTGGAGAGAGCCTATCACTGGGACTCTCCCAGTTCAAGCAAGCCACCCATAGAGATCACTGACAGGCTCAAGTGCGCTGTCCTTGACTGAGTCTGGTCTCTAGCAAATACTACTGAGCTGTATTTTTTGCTTTCACATGTTGTGTAAAATAAGGTTTACACTTCAGTGTTATAAATAGTAATATACTTACAGGGGTGCTTAGAAAGTTTAACCTCCCTTGACATCAGCAGAAAGAGTTTTACTGAAAACAGGTAAATGATCTGTTTATGCCCAGAGCCAGTACTGAGCTTGTTTTTCCTCCCTATTGCATAAAAGGTTTCTTCAGAGTCAGTTGCTGACTTCCAGCTGAGCCCACGCTATCACAGAAGGGCATTCCAAAGGCATCTTTATAGTGCAAAGACTAACCTGTGGCAGGCAGGATGCAGGAGAACTGGATCCCAGCACCAGAGGGCAGTGGCAATTACTTTGGAAGTTATTTTGGTTTAAGTGCCTGCTAGCTACATGGGAAAGACAAATCACCTTGAAGCCCAACTAGAACGAGACATATCTACAACATGTTTTGTTGTTTCATTTCTCATACATCTCTCAACATATATTTCTTTTATTATTATGTTTTAATCTTAACATTTTAGTATAATAATTTCGCTTTTGACTGAAAGCTAGTTAGAGCAAAGATGGACTTTGGTACGACTGAGAAACCTTAAGCAGCCATCTCCTCAGTGTGTGGCAAATCCTTCAGTGTATGTCAGTGGATTCTTACAGTCCCAAGCAGCCCAAGTGTCTCATCTATCTTGTAAAATTTAGGCTGCTTGCTGGAAAAAACAGACTCCAGGTAGGAGATTAGTCCCCCACTACCAATGTTAATCAGAACCTACTCAGCAGACATCAGGGTAATATACAGATGGAATGAGATTTGAGGGACCTCCGTAAATTTATGACAATCCCATAACCCAGGAGGTATTAAAGAGCTCTAATGTAATCACAGTTTTTCCTGTAGAATTCAGGATTCATGAGGTGGGTAAAGGACAGAGGGAGAAAGAAAAAAAACATTCCTATTTTTGTGATTATGTATTCACTTGGAGGAGGAAGAAATGAATTCCTGCTCCAAGGACTGTTTATGCATTTTAACCAATGACAGCTTTAATGAAAATTCCAAGTACAGAAACAAATTACATCTGATCACTCTACAGATATTTATCACTAATAGTCATCATCAATCTTAGTCAGAAAACAGCACACCGACAACACCTCCCTTCAAATTCTTTCCCAAGTTTACTTGTTTGGCATGCAGGAAGACAAACCATCAAGGATGCTGCAACACGCAGCAAATTCCTGCTAACTCAGTTCAAACAGAGTAATTAACAGAATTAATCAATTTGAACTGAATGAGATCAAAGAAATCTCCCATCAGTTGACTGTTTAGAATAACTGAAGGAAGATTAATTTCTATCCTAGTGTTCTCTTGATCCCAATAGGTTGTTGATGACAGAAGAGTAGAAAGAAAGCTTTTTATCATCAATCACTCTCATTATTACTCAAACACCCGCTGTGTACAAGGATACACACATTCCTCTATATTTAGACAAGCAAGCAACCTGTCAATAACTGCTGAGCTATTAGCCATTCAAAATGACCACTTGGGAAGAGCATATGCATGGTAGCTGCTGTGTAGAATATTCAACAGAAAGCTATATATGGAAAAAAACAACTTGTATTTAAAGTATCAGACCCTTGCTTCTCTTAAAGTAAATAACATTAAAGATATACATATTAGTGATGAACTAACAGCAATGCATCCTTCAATATACCACTTGCACGTTTCACATAGGTATACATCTGTATTGTCCACACATACTGTATTTATACACTAGCTGTAAGTTCTAATTATTGCTATAATACTAAAAATATATTGATATATCAGAAGGAGTTTATAATAATGAAATATAAG
Source organism: Strigops habroptila (assembly GCF_004027225.2). NCBI lineage: Eukaryota > Metazoa > Chordata > Aves > Psittaciformes > Psittacidae > Strigops > Strigops habroptila. The sequence continues at coordinate 40,636,870 of NC_046359.1, forward strand.
TAGTTTAATTAACTTGTATATACGCTGCTATAATGCAACAAAGCTAGAGCTACCACTTAGCTGAACAGACTACTGGCATTGAAATGGGTGACTTTCTGACCTGCAGTGTGGGACTCCCTATCTTACTGTAAGCATTCTCTGGACCCCTTACTACAGACATACTGACATATAAGATGCTGCAGTAGTAAAGTCTGGAACTGTATTTTCCTTAGACTCATATTAATGCTACTGAATGTGTAATGTCAAGCTGGAGGCTGGAGGGTCACCAGTTTATGAAAGAAATTACATGGTCTAGCTGCCTGCAGTAAGAGAGTGCAAGGGTAGGTGACATGGTCTTTCTTCCACTTCAGATTCACATCTTGTCAGTTACCACGTATTGATGTGATCTCGCTGACTTAGTTTACACCACTGTAAATAAAGTCAGCCCAGCTTTGGTCATTATCTCTTGTGATTTCACCTTGACTGTTACAGGCTTTGGGCTTAGTCAACACAGTGTTTTAAGTGTCGCTATGCTCTGCAGTGATGCATCTAGCTTTAGTTAACCACAGCAGATGTAGACCAAAGTTAGAGCCTGAGTTATAACATATGGTTAGAGCCTGAGGTTCCTGTATAACATATGGGGAAAGTCAGTCACCCACGAGAGGAACTCGCAGCAGTCTTCCAGGAGTTGCTATCAACCAGCCTCAGGGCAACACTACGGGAAAAGAAGTGTACTAAACCCTGTCAAGCACTGGGATTTAAGTCTCTCAAGGGAGGATCCATCTGCACTTCAGATTCCAGATGTTGTTTTGGTGAGCTTCTTAAAGTACTTGATAAGGATGGAATAAAAAGGAAGAAGGGATGGAGGAAAGGGAGAGAGCAAAGAGCCAAAAGGCACTACTCAGTTGAATTCAGTAGCTGAAGCATCCACACAGGAGACAGGAGAGGAGATCTAGTCTCACACCTTCCACCTCCCTATGAATGCTTTAACCAGCAAGCCATTGGGTAGAGTATTCTTAATCCCCAAGTATTTAGCTGCTTATGATTTCGGCAATAAAACATCTACTACTGGCACCCGTGTCCTAACAGGCCAAAAACTGAACACTTTTATTCCATTTTTACGCATACCTTATTCAGGCAAATTCCCATCAACTTCAAAGAAAGCCTGAAAACTTACAGGCACTCAGTTCCCACATTATCTATGGCTATGTCTATATTTATGTTCCCATGCATGCCTTGGCACATCCCAGGGTCCTGCTCCACAGAGCATTCACACCAACGCCCAGCTACAACACGTCGTGGCTCATGCTCAGGTTCTGGGCTTGAGCTTTCCTTGGCATGGGAACTGGGTCTGAGAGGTGCAGGGACAAGGGATCAGCACATGCCTGGGTCTTGCCCCAGTACAGCAGTGGCATTCAGGCTGCATCTGCTTCTGAGTCCAAGGCATGGGAAGGGCTCACACATACTATGACCAGAAGTAGTCTACCTGCTTAAGAAGGTTCGATGTGTGTTCAGCAGAGCACAATTCTCAGAAAATACTGAGTGCAGGAAAGCACAAAAAAAGTATATGCAGCTTTGTTCAAATAAAGTGGAACTACAGTAGAAACCCACTTACACATCATGATCAAAATCAGCATATGACCCAAGCCAAAATACAGTCACCTGTTAATTTAGAATGGAGGGCATGCCAATTGTTTAAAGTGACTTATTTCTTTAGTCCTTACCATAAATTTTCTGCCTAGTACTAGACTTCGAAGTGTAGCTAGGTAAGCTGTGTGTATGGGCCTCATTACAATAGTATATATATGCTAAACACTAAGAAGTGTTCTTTATTTCATTAATTTTTTGAGGTGGAAAAGTGCTGCCATGTCCATTTTTATCAAAGGGACCTAGAAAACAGTGACTTGACAACATTATATAGGGAGATCTCTGTGGATAAGGAGTTTTTAACAGGCTGTGGTTTAGCTCTTTGTGTACTCAATTGTAAACGCGCACTGAGAGACCTGGGCCATTTTCCTCTTTTGTAATGGACATTTGTTTCTCAAATTTCCAAAACATATAATGGATACCATGATCCTGGGTAGAAAGGTTCTTTACTCATGAATCTATGCTTAACAACTTCTGATCTTTCTTCTACCTTTTCCTTATTGTTCTCTTACAACTTAGTGACTATTTTAATCTTATTTTCTTTGTGAAATTTGCCTTGTAATTTTTTCTTTGCTGTCTATATCTTAATTTAGTTTGGGTTTCTTAAAATCTGTTTTTCTTTCTACCTCCAAGTGCTTCTGGCCTTCTAGTTTATACATTCTCCCTGTGAGATGAAGTACCACATGCATTTCCAGCTCCTGTCTCCCTCACTAATAAGTTAAATTTCATGTTTTCAAGAGACTGCTTTGCAATTATATTTAGTTAGTTCACAGCTATTATTGAACTGAGTTTGCCTCTGCACAACCTGGACTTTTTCGTTTGTATTCAAATTGACTTTAGATTTCATATTGACCTGGGTATCAATATTCAATTTATAAGCAACAATTCCATTCATGTTCAAGGGGACATTTCAATCATCTGAAATAGTGTACCATCTGAGCAATTTCCACCGAACAATCTTCTTTGTTGTGCAGAATACTTTATTTCCTTTTAGGTACAGCTTCCCACACATAGTTTTGTTTCTTGCCAAAATAGTAGCTCTATCACAGATCAGGCATTGTTTAGCTCCCCATTTTTTCCTTCAAGTGAAAACTTTCACATTACTTCCTGTAAATTCACTCCACATGAAAACTGAACTGTTGAAGCTATTTTTCACTTTGTTAATCCATTTTTTCTTTAAATAAGACTTGTTTGTCAGCCCAATCTACAGTGCCATCACCTCTTTTCTTTTACAACTTGCATTCTTACCCAAAAGTGTTCTGCAGCCTGGCGAACTAACACAGTTGCTTCTAAACATAAGGCAGATTCTCATAAGATATTTTTCTCTCAGTTTTTGGCTATCTCCTGCAATCTGATCTCAAAATTAAGATCCCACAAACAGGGAAAAACACATTATTTCTTTTGTTTGATTTTTTTGGTTTTTTTTACAAATATTAAATATTTTTCTCTTTCAAGCACTTCACAGGCAATTAATCCTCTCAGAATTTCATTCTTTCGGAGAGTATGACTTGACTTTTTTAGTGCAACCTGATAATTAGACTGCTCTACTTTAATTGTAGGTTATGAAATAATATCCACTGCCTCTGGCCTAAGGTTACTGGAAAAAAAGAGTAGCTAGCTTTTGCCCACCTTTCTCTTTAGAAACTTTTCTTTTTGAAGAGGAAAACTTCTCCTTTAATCCTTCTGTCTGACGCATTTCTTGAGAAGCCCAGATGCAACAGCTGTAGTCCTCAGCTGGTTCTATTCCAGGTCCTTCAAGCCTCCCATTTTATTCTACTTTTCTGACGCAGAATGCATGCTTCTTTTTCTGTATCTTTTTCAGATACCATAGGGTGCTCTTGGTGGTAATTAATGCAAGTGCCCAGGCTGAATCTTGTAACTGTGATAAATCTTTCTAATTGTAACGGGTAAACTGACAAACATATATTGGGTGTATGCAGTGCTGGAGGTTGTGAAGGAGGGAAGCTGATGCTTTTCCTCTTCCTCTTGCAGTTGATCTGTTCTGTTTCAAAGGAACACATTGCACAGGGAATATTACACTTCTGCCTAAGGTTATTCAGGGTCCAATTATGCTTAAACCCCTGCTTCAACCTGAGTCTAAAATAAGCTTTGTGGCCATAGGAAGGAGATTCTTATGAACAGTACATCTCCTATAAGTGAATGGGGAGAGTTAGCACTTTCTGAAAGGAACCCAAAGTGGCCAGCCCCTGCAGAAAGCCACCAAATATCACACATTTGGGGTACTGATTCTTTCAGACCCATCTACAAACTGCCTGTGGGCACCTACAACTACCCATGCGGTCCAGTGTGTTCTGGTTCCTGATCCTGGTGTTATCACTGTATGAATACAAAGAAGTGCCAGACAGTAAGCTGGGCCCTTCCAGTCTGTTTTAACTGAATTGGTTAGAAGTCCTTAAATTTGGTGGTTAAAACCACCATCTTCTTTTTGCTAGTATTAACAACACAATAGGAGGTGGCGTTTGGCCAGCTAGTACTATCTGAGTGCTGCATGACAACCTAATGGCCCCCGTCAGACATCAGTGGGAAAAGGGCACTTAGTTGTAGTCATTGGTCCTCCACAAAAATTAACCCAAAGAGAAGCAGAAAAGACTTCTAGATGGATTGTATTAGAGGAAACTGGGAGAGCTCAGATCACTTATTCTGGCAAAATGAAGGCTGAGAAGACATCTGATTGCAATGTGTAGCTCAGTGAAAAAGACCTTTTTTTGCTAATGGACCATGTTGGCACAAACCCGAAACCTTACTGTGAATAAATTTTGGCTGGAAATTACAAAAAGCATGAGAAGAGCCAGCTTCTCTCACGAGGGAGGATGAGAACAAAAACCTAACATTGTAAAATAGAGGCTGGTCAATTTATGAAAAAGAGTTATCTGACAAGCTGCCTGCAAAAACAGGAGGTTTGTCTCAGGGGCTCAGTGTAGTGGAGAGATGGTCAACCCTGCTGAACCCATAAGCCACATTCTCCAGACTTCACAGAGCCACACGGGACTTCAGAGAGCTGTGGGGAGAGTGGATAGCTCAGCAAGTCTCAGATCTTTTACTGTTCCCTTGTGGATTTGGGCTGGATGGCCTCTGCATCCCAGACAAAGTCATGCCCATTGGCTCATGTCCCCCAGCAGCCTCCAAACCAGTGCAGCCACTCCTATACGAGCACTGTAACCTCAGCATGGGAGTTCGTTTGGCATGCAGCTAAAAAAACCCAAGACTTTAATCCCAAAATGTCTCAATCGCACACACTGAGATGTAACTCTCTTCCACCCTACAGCTCTCAGGTACCAGGCTGTCCCTTTTCCACACTAAGGAGAAGAAAAATCATCTGGAAGAATGTCTTTAAGAATAGATTTTGGTTTTGTGAGAATTTGTTCTCTGATCTGTATTTTTAGCAACAGTAGCACTAAGAACCACAGTGAAAACTGAGTATTTTTATGCTAAATTAGCACCATCAGGGTGAAACATTGTACTGGTAACTTGAGAAGACTTAAGAGGCAATAGCAGTGTCCTGGACTGCATGTTCTTCCAAAGCCAAAACACTCACAGCAAGTAAGTGTCAAAGCCAAGGATATATGCCATTTATTAACAGAAGATGAAGCTATTGCTGAGTTAAGAAGTAGCCTCAAGTTACTAGTATAATTAAAAATTGTGATTAAATAGTAAGATGAATGAAAAAATTTAAATTGTGAGCAGTCAAAGTGCCAAGTAAATAATTTAAAGAGAGATTTAAAAAGCAGTGGGAACACCTCTTGTCAGCTTTTTTTATTTCTTCATATTACTAACCCTTTTTTACCCTTTCTAAAATAATCTTCACGTTCTTCTCTGTTATTTGCATAGGTTAGCAAGGTTACTTTCCCCTACAGTATACTTCTGCTTATAACACGTTTGGAAATTGCAGAAGAGGCTTTGCTTGTTCCCATGTGAAATAGAAAAAAATATGCTAGTGAATAGGAACACAACCCTTTCTGCGGCAGTCACAGGGAACAAAATATGTATTTGTGGATAGAGCTAGGAAAGCAAATCAGAGCAGTGGGCATGGGCTGACTGTGGGTTGTTTGGTTATCTAAATGTTTTCCTTTCAGGATATTTCCATCTCCATTTTCTGTGCTGTTAAGAGTTATTCTTCTTACTTTGGGTAAATAAAAACCTTTCCTTGTTTCATCTAAAGTGTGTCATTGCCTGATATGACTTACTTGTTGCTGAGGAGGATCTAAGAAGCCAAGTAATTGCTGAAGCTAAACTAAGAAGGCAGCATGTGCACTGACTGCACAGGTAGTCAGAAACTGGATCTTCTCACACATATTTCTCTTCACATTCCCTCTTCCACATACTGTGAGAATGAATGCTTTAGTTGGTTGCTTGCTTGCTTGCTTGCTTTGGGGTTTTTTTATTAAGAACTAAGTAAAAGACCCTCACACATCCTGCAAAAACAACTAAACTGTATGTCAGGACCCTCACCTGGAATATGGAAGAGTCAAGAGACAGTATTAATCTGCTTGATCCAGCACCTTAACTAGCCTGGCAACTACCTATCAAATAGTTGCACTATTGTGTCCACGGTGGAGCTGAAATGCAGGTTCCCATGGGAAGTTTCAGTTAAACTGGTGCTTTCCCGTGAGGAAAGGGGTTTTTCCTGAAGAACTAGCTTCTGTCATCAAAGACATTTTATTAGACCCAAAAGAATTTCTCACCATCTCCACTTCACGGTAGCCTTGTCCCTGTTATGTCAGATGTGCATTCCTGCTGCCTAGTTGTGTCTGCCACCAACCTGGATGAAGCCATTAGTCTTCCATGAGTGTTGTACATCCCTATTACTATAGATGCTACCTACAGTGATGCAAATAGACACCTGTAGCTAGACTACAGTGTATAATTGCATCTATGCACAAAAGCTGTGCATGGCTAAGGCACTATGCAGTGTTGAATAAACTCAGTAAAAACAAAGTTCTAACCCCATAATTTTTCCCAAAGATTATGGGAAAAAGAGCTCTGATGCACACTTTAATGCTAGTTGCAAATAAAAAGTGCACAGTATCCAATGGATCAGTGAATACATTTTGAAAAGCCTTTTCAAAAGGACAGGGGGGAGTTCAGTAGAGAAGACAGTAGCCTCCCCTCCGTTCTTAACTCTGGGAACTGCCAACCTGTGCCAGAAACAACCCTCTGCTTGAGACTTGATGATTTTCTGTCTAGAGGTCTCTCATAGAGACTGCCTTACAGCACACTCTCAAGTCAGATAGCTGGAGGCATCCACAGTTCTGCTATCACTGTCCTGTTACAGTCCTGTCTCCCCATAGCTTTAAATATACTTGAATTTTTGTGAAGAAGTTGTTCTCTGCCCACTGCTAAACCCAGAATTTCTGCAGTGTTTGTTATGGGTTACTAGAAATCCCAAATATTTCTGCAAAGCCAAAAAACATGTTTCCTGGATATCACTGCATTTTTCTTTCCTGTATTTGCATTTCAGTTGAGAGACATTTTATGACCACCAGTTTTCAATTTGATCTTTTTAGTCGCCCTACTCCATGGCTCTGCACTTGTGTTAAGCATGTTGGCATTGTGAAGATGTTCTGTTGCTTGCACAAGTGCTCAATTCTCTATGGAAGCAACAGGATCTGTAACTTACGGAAAACATCTACACAGAACATCATTCCTCATCTGTGTGCCTTGTTTTTACCACACAATAACAGTCTGGGTGAGCTCTTCTCCGTGGTGGTATCCACTTCTGCTGGTTATTCTCTCTATTGAATAGAAACTTAAAGTAGATTCTTGAATAGAAGTATCCCAGCCTCCTTACAGTCAGTATTAAGACAGGATTAATGGAATTAAGTGTATAAATGAAATGTATATTTTGCAAGGTCAGTAACATATGGTTTCTTCTCTCTGAGGATTTTACTTATGCTAAAACAGTTTCTTCTCCTTATATTCATAAAGGATAGGCTTTTCAGATGCATTTTTTATATATTGTATATCTTTTATGAATACCAGAAGTATACCATTGCTACCAATTCCTTGTTCATTAATCTTTTCTTAGCCATGGTTAAAATCTATAGATTATATATCAGCTTCTTTTGGATATTTTAATATGAGGCTGTATGTATGTAGCAAGAGAACCGAGACTCTTACAGTAGCTTTAAGTAGCTGAAGATTCCCAGAACGCTTGCTGCACAGGCAAATGGCTACAGAGTTCACATGCAGCACCCAGGCAATGATGAATCAAAACTGGCCAGTTAAATATCTGCAATGAAATATTGATTGTTAGAGGTAAGAATTCTGTCCCACCTTGAAGAGGACAAGTACTGTTACTTTCAGTGGCTTTTATTGCACAGGCTGAGAGCTGGTCAGTAAGTCACAGAACCACTATAAAGCCACTGCAGCCACATTAGGTGGTACTTGCCACAGTCTCAGAAGGGACTCAACTCCAAGCAGCAGATACAAAGAACAAGGGAAGCAGTAGCGTGCAACATCTCTTCAGCGTCTTGCCTCTCTGTGTTTGCTGATGCTATGAAGAGGGATGATCATGGCCCAGAAGACAGATAGTGAATTATAGCTCATATTCTGAAATAGAGATTACAGCAGGGCAGAGCTTCATCACCAGAGCTCTTCAGTGAGGCCCTTCTTGCCATTTTCTTGCAACTGTTCAGTTTATAGGCGAGTTCATAGTTCATTGTATTCTAGTGGTCATCAAATCCAAGGCAGCAGTGACTCATACATTAATAGGATTTTACTGTCAGTCTCCTACAAATTATTCTTTACATGGGTTTTCCAAATTAAAGCAAAAGTACAACGATGCCTATCACTTTCCATCATGTTACTTCTGCATGTACATCAGCAACAAGGGCGATATATCTTTCCACTTCAGTCCCAGACCAGATTATTTCTGCAACTGTGTTTTTTATACTCTTCTTGACCAACAGTTTTCAAAGTTCCTTAAAATAATTACAGTAACATTTCAAAGTAGTCAATATCTCATCTGAAGCACTACAACATTCTACAAAAGGCCTCAAGAAAACTTTAGAAACCTTTTCCTAGATGAACTGGTAGTGGATATCATCTCAGTATCTGATTTGGTCCTTTGCAATAGCCGAGGTTACACTGGAGGTAGCACACCTTCACAAAAAGCATAAAATACAAGTTCATTGTGATTTTCAAGATGTTGCGCTCAGCCCCAATGTTTGATTTCTGCCTGCCTAGACTTCTTTGGAAGGAAATGCTTGTTAATGTGAAAGATCAGACTATGTACACCAGGCTCAGCCAGCAACAGGCACACTACAGATGGACCCTGCTGATCTATCTATCTCCTTTTCTACAGGAGAGTTGGACAGAAGCGGTTTGTGCAGCACCGGTACTGTAATAGTCAAATACAGTCTCTTTTTCAGATATGTAATCAGGTGTTTAAGGCTCTGATTTCTCCATGTTAGAGGGCTGAAGCCCCCCATGTTAGTGGGGCTGAAGGCAGATCTCTTCTGGTATATGTATCAGTTAGCAGACCTCTTCTGGTATATGTGTGAGTTAGCATGTACAGTCAGCAGCTACCACGGCATCATTGACTTACACTGTTAGAGTACTCCAAAAAGGGGGCGAAGATTCAACTCTCAGAGCTATTGAGGCTGCACAACTTCAAGCCATGTGTTTATAGATGGGGATATGAGCTGAGGTCCTGTCTTCCACATGACAAAGATCACCTGCACAACCTCTGGTATGGCCTCTGCATCCCTCCCACCATGTGGTAACATCTCTGAAGCTATCCTCATCAACCCAGGAATGGGGGCAGAATGAGACTTTGAAGGCATCCTGCAGCAGCTCTGTAAGAGTCTTTTGAAGGTAAAGTTACAAATCTGAGAAGACAGAGCATGGTGTCAGCACTTTCTTTAGCATTCTACTAACTTTCCTCTGTGTACATAAGTAAGTGCACACAATACACTAAGTTGTTTTGTGAGCAAATATAAAGCAAATGGTAGGTGGGAAAATTAGAAGATCTGTTTGAGGGAATAAAGGCAGTATTAGCAAGATAAAGTCATTATGCAGGCATGTCTCCCACTGAGGAGCTTTTGTTGTGTTCATATGTTTTTGTGAAGAGTGGGAAAAAATAAGACATTTATATGCAGCAGAGAAAATCCAAACAAATGCCCTCACCTCAACCAAGCAAGGACCCAGCACACATCTACAGGCAACTTAATGGGAATTTTGCCTTATTTGTCAGTGCTACAGTCCCAGGTGCCCTTAATGATAATGTTTTTTATTTTATAAATTATACCCAGAAGTTGTTTATCTCTGGCCATATAATGTGGTTTCTATTTAAATTTAAGTTACATGGTTTTACCTGTTTGCAGAGGATTTGACCTTTTGCTTGTCTTTCTCTATTACCTACCAACACATTTTTAGACAGTGATACCTTTCTGGTTTGGAACATGATGAAAATGAAAACAGAGCAACATAAGAGCAGGCATTTCTCAGTGGCATAAAGGATAATAAAACTGGAGATTCTGAGATTACTGCACAACTCGATGAGTTTTCAAATGAGCAGTTTAGCAACCACCATTCCATCATTCAAGTGACTGTTGAGAAAGATTTTTTCCTGGTATTAACAGATACTCAGTTTATAATATGATCATATATTATTCCAAATCTTAGAAGGAGCCAAAATCATTTTTCTCCTAAATAACCTCTGCTTAACATTTTTAGTGCAAAGATATGAAACAAAAATAATTTTTTTCAGCTTTGGTGCAAGGCTTGGTCCCAGTTAAATACAGAAATAAGCAACATATTTTGGCTTAGAACATGGGATTGGCAGGGTTTCTTCTATTTGTCAATCAATTCTGAAAGGACTGCTATGCCTGTATAGAATCCAACTGATTTTATATACTGAGAATTACATACTTATCAGGAGTAGGAAAAAGTGAGCCTATGAGCTCCATTAAGTTGCTTTCCCGCTGATCTATCTGTGTCCAATATATTGTTCCAGTACAACAACTCCTAAAATTACTAAATAATCTTGTGGAAAAAAAAGTTATTCTTCTCTGGGCTTCTCTTCCCACCACATATCATCAGTAAAAAGCATTATATTATAATCTTAACCCTGATCCCAAAGTAAATAAAATAGTTTTCTAATTCAGTTTATGCATTTTGAATCACTTGATTTCACCATCAAGCTTTTAAATGTGGCTGGTTTAAGTTGTAAAGAGTCCAAGACTAAGACAAAAATTAATCGAGATCCAAAGAGATAGTAGGATATATTTGGAGCATTTGAATTGTTTCATATGCAGACTCAGAATTCACAAGAAGTGGCAGGTTTTTTGTGCATGCAATCTACAACAGGCATTCTTCATTTAACAGAGGTCATTTAAACTAATATGGGATATATGGATATCCCTGAAGATCCTCTGAAGTAAGACATTCTAGATAATGGTAGTAGCCTTTAATTTGACCCAAAGATCAAACCTGGAGCTTTTGATGACTATCACTTTACTGATACTTAGTTTCCAGGAATCATAATTCTTTTGGCTATTAATCCCAATAACAAATATCTGTCCTAATGAAAACAATTTTTCATTCTTTATTATAGTTATTTTTTAACATTTTTCAGATAGATTTTTTCTATCTGAAAAAGTAAAGTTCATGGATCTACAAATGTATTAAATCTTTATTTAAAATCCAAACCATGTCTTTAAAATATCCCCATTTTCACCCAAAACAGGCAGAGACATGAACCAACCTCTCATGAAAGAACCTTTCCTGTTCACTTAGTGTTACCAGCCCCGTGGCCTCACACTTGTACAAATCCCTGAGAAGACAATGCATTTCTAGAACGCAGTTTCTTGGCAGCTGGAATCAGAATTTCAAGGTAGACTTTTGTTGTCGTTGCTTGCTTGTAAATGCGCTTCATAAGCCAGAATCAAAGATCTGCCTCAAAGTTAAAACTAGAAAGCTGCCTAAAAGTGCTACTTTGTGGCCCCTGGCCACATGCAAAGTTATCTGCTACAAGAGGACTATTCATCCAGAAAAAGAATGAAGCTCTGAAATTTTAGTTTCAATTTAAGAAAAAAGACACTCCATCTAGCTTTATGATATGCCCTAAATAGGCGGGGAAATGCCTTTCTGTTAGCTTAGGCATTAGTTGAAGCATTTTAGATACTACAAACCAAAGAAACTGTTAATTTAAAAAAAAAAAAACCAGAATGATTCTCTACTTTTTTTAAGTAGAACTTTGCAAAATGTGCTGCTTCAAGCTCACTAGTTGGCAATTGAATGTTTTTGCTGTTTCATGTGGGTTCATGTATCATGAATTTTGTTTCTTATTTCATATTTTTCTTCAATAAATGCACCAGTGAAAATGAATTTCTGCTTAAAACATTACGAACCAACACAGGAATTTTGCTTTTATGCCTAAGAACAACTTGTCATTATAGATCTGAGAATGCAGATTTTTGCAGTATGTGCATACAGCATATTTTAAAGAGCGACTCTAAAATCTTTCTCAGTGTGTCATAACACAGAACACATTAGTCTTTTTAAAAATATAAAATAAAACATATTGATCAGTTATTTAAGTGTCCCTGCAATGCAATGGATTTATTTCAAGAATTAAAAGACATTGTCATAGTCTTCCTTTTGAAGGGCTGATTTTGATGAAGTTTGAGAAAGATAAAACCTTACTGTTAATGCTGCTCTGTTAATCATTGGCATTTCAGCAAAAGAATTAAAGTAACAATCCAGAACTCAGCCTGTCACGATTGTCTCTTATTTTACTGAAGTGGGATTGTTCAGTCTAATCAGAGAAAGGACTTTAATTCTTTAAAGCATACAGGGATGGAAAGCTGCAGAGCTGTACTCAGGTTAGTATGATCTAGTCTGACAGAGGCGAGAGTTAAAAAGCTCTGTGTAGAAAGCTCTATCACCAGGCATCCTTTTTCTGGCAATGGGATCTCTTTTGCCTGTATTACTACTCAGTTCTTCTCTCTTCTTCCCCAGTCCATATAGAATGAGCACTAAATGCCACAGCCTCGTCACTGCTGGCTTTTGGCCACTCACCTTCCCTCGGTCCCACCACTGGAACCCCTTGCTTTGACACTATAATCTTGCACAGCTGCAAAACAGCATTACATCTATCACAGCTACAGCAATTTACAGAGAACACGGCATCTACTTACTCCATCAAGTGCTGTTCATACTATTTCAAAGAATAAACAGTGATGAAAGCAAGCTGATCTCCAGCTTCTTCCAAAGCACTATAGGAACAGAAGCTGAACACTGAAGATAGATAGGCTGACATTCTGCAACAGTCGCCACTGATTCTGATTTAGTAGAGTGCTATTGCAACAATGCTTCAATTGTTGCAAAATGCTATTGCAACAAGGAGGCCAAAACTCAAAGTCATGGCTATTTTAACTCAGTGCCTATCCAGAAAAATCACACTGGGCTCTTTTGCTCGAACATTTGGGATTGTTTGTATCAACAGGAACCTGAACCTGACAAGCTTGAATAGTCAAAGTATGCAGACAGAACAGTTGAGAAAAGGGTTTTTAGATCTGGCCTAAAATCCTGAGGATGTGAAACTGAGGCAGGAAAAAACAACCAACCAACCAAACCAAACCCAGGAAAGTTGTACCAGACTGCTGTAGAATCCTGGACTATGGTATATTACATTTCACTGTGAATCTGCATTTTATCTTTACAGGGAACACTGTTTGAATGAAACCATCCCTCTCCCAGCCCACTCTGACCTCCCTTTAGAAAGATGTACTCTCTTTGAGTAACTCAAATATCATGCATGGACAAATCTATGCATTTGCTGTAATGTTTCATGTAGTAAGTGTTATCTTAAAAGATGAAATTGCTAAAAAGTGGTCATGACTACTTTAAGTCATGTATTTTTTTTTCTCTCCACCAGTCAAAAATAAAGAAGGATGTAATAAATAAAACACTGGAAAGAGGCCAAAAAGCTATTTGTCTTCATGCTATTTTGTGGTTTACTGCATCATACTGAAGATCTCTGCATTATACAGCATTGAATGTTATATGAATCTGCCTGCCAGCATAGAGTGGTTCCTTCCTTTTCCAGAAGTGAAGAAAGTAAATGCTCTCTTTTAATTACAGATTAATTAAGATGGGAAGTGGTTATGCATATGAGAAAATTAAACCACCATATATTTTATCTATGTCAATCCATCACATTAAAAGTAAGTATGAAAGGTCTACTTAATCTCAACATGATGATTCTCAACTTCTCAAACATGCTTTGTCAGCACTGCTTATCATTTTGACTTCATAAAATTTACAGGTATTAGGAATTAATCACCATCTATTTTTTTTGCTCATATCTCTTTCAAACCCTGTCTCATTATCTTCTCCCAGACATTTTTCAGCTTTCCCCTGTTCCTGCACTTGGTATACATCCAAATTTAAAATCTAGATCACAGTAGATCTCTCACCAAGGGCCTGGAGAAACACAAAGCATACATACTAAGCATGTATAAATTTAAAACATTTCTGCAAACTAAGTCCTTACAGCTGTAGTGGGCTGACAAATGCCTGCCTATATTTATTGATGCAGCTCCTTAACTAATCTAGAAAACTAGAAAGTTTGAAGACTAATGGAATAACAGAACAGAGGCTACAAGAATAAAATACCATCTATTTGGCTGGATCATGATCTAGGATGTACCAAAAATATTTGCAAGGTTAATAGTTAGTCAATCAATCAATGCCAGTTCTGGGATAGCCTTCTACTTTTCTCCTCTGCTTTCAAACATACCTATTTCTAAGGCATTTAGAAATATGGGAAATATTTTCTCCTCCATTCTCTTTACAACCTTTCATCTCAGCTTCTCCAGTACCCTCAGAGGAAGAAGCTGATGTGCTGGTTGTGGTATTAGGCTGTTTATGATTTTTCCTTACTTCTGCTCTTAATTCACCTTTCTCATTTTAGATCATGGCTTTTGTGGCAACACCTGTCTTGCAAATACTGAAACAGCACCAATAACCATAAAGATATTCAGATCAATAACTCTAAAGATGTACAGATTAAATGGCTATTATTAGACACAATCCTCAAGGCAAATCACATCTGATCTTGTTGGCTTGTTTCTGTTACGGTTTTTTTGTTTCAGAGAGAACAGAGTTGCTGTTTCCTTCCCTTTTCTTCTGAAAAGTACTTTTCACATATAAATATAGTGTTGGTGCAATTTCACCCAATAGACACCAACTAATTGAAGTTAAAAGTGAATAATAAAACAAATAAAAAGGGCTACGCGTTTTTGAAAGCATCATTTCAGCATAATCAAGCATTTAAAAGAAAGATAAATTTTAGCTCACTTTCAGAAATGTTGAAACACTGATCCAAAGGAGACGCATAACTCTGCAAACAACAGAACTGCATCACAGACTGAAGTTCTGTTACATGGCACTAGAGGTTCATTATGAAGGTGACAAATTGTTTATTCCCAACCCAACAAAATTACTCATGATTGTGTTTACTCTTATATTCAATGAAGACTGCAGACAACCAAGCAGAAGGCGAAAATTCCTGCTCGCAAACAAAAACCATACATGCATCACACTGGAAGGAAGCAGACATTTTCTGAAGTTATTTTGAGGGGTAAAAAAAGACAAAAAAAATCCAACAACCAAGAACAAAAAATGGACAAAAGCAAAGGAAATATTCTAAACCTAGAAAAGCTCCTTTCGTGGTGGCTTGAAAGACTCATCTCTAATTCAGAAACCTACAGTGCAAGTCCCTAGTCTGATAGAGATCTGCAAATAGATTTTCCTCTTTCATGCAGTCTAAGCGCCACAGCATTAATCTTTTTTTTCTCAGATTTTGGCTAAGATTTTCCTCAGGTCCTGAGAAAACTTTCCTGCCAGAACTTACATAACTGCTGATAATTTCTAAATAAAATTACAAGGATCTCCAATACCTGACTGCAGTAGAGACTACTCACATTAAGATATTTAAGAGAAAACACATTTTAAGTGGGCTTTTTTGGGTAAAGATCACTCTGTTCAACAGTTTCTCAATCTCCAAGCTCCAAATTTGTCATCACACTGTTATATGTAAATAAATTATGTGCAGTATTTAAGTGATATTTGTGATCACAGCAAAATTAAGGATATCTCCAACTTCCCAAATAAGCGTTCTCAGTAGCAGCATACTGGATACCTGATGCAATTATGTCATTCGGATATAGCAAATCTTCAATGCATACATACATGCTTTATGTCTAAACAGACCTTACTACAAAATCAAGATTTCAAAAGAAAGGCCATCAACTAAAACAAAACACCTTTATCTAGAATGGATATGTACATCATTGTGGCATTTTCTCTGATTTAATTATTAACCAAATAATCCAATTCTACAATCTAATCCGCCATCTCAAGTTACGGAACCTACAAAAACCGTAAAGTTTGACTTAATTAAGAATTTGTCTATAGTAGTGGTACTTACAGTAAAAATTATGTCTTGCTTGTGGGTTCCTCATTTGGTGATGTAATAGTCAGAAGTCACCATGCTTTTGTTCTAAGATCAAGCATTTCCTTTATTGCTGTTTCTAAGGAGTCTTCCAAACAAGTAATTTCGTCATAACATATTCTCTTCTGCAGTACATGTGTGTTCTCTCTCTGTATTTCCTGTCCAAAATACTCAATGTACACACAAAAATAAACCGGTAAGTTATTTATGATACATGGCATTTATATCATGTTTTACATTTTCATAGTACCTTACAAAGGGCAGCTGACTGAACAGGTTAAGAAGCACTTAGAAACTTGAACCAAAATTGCCTCGAGTCCCTTAAAAGATTGAATAATTGCATGTCAGATGTCCCAGAAGGTTTTAAAAGACCACAGCTTCTTTACTATAAATTAATAGACAAAAATCAGTGTTCCCACTAATTCTTCCTTTCTTAAACATCATTTATATGAAACATACACATGCAGCATGTAGTCTAATTGCTGCTGAAAGATCCCCAGTATGTTTTAGAGTCAGGTGTGCCTTGAAGTATAAAATTTTCCCCATTTTTTAAAGAAGAAAGATTTACATTGCTACTATTTCTTTTTTAATTTGTGAGTTTCCCAAGTAGCAGTCACAAACCAGGCTTTTAAGCATCTTCTTTCAACTGCATCAAGAGTTATTGATCAGGACAAAAGAGAAGGGAATAAAATACTCTGTAGAGTTTGATCTTATTTTCTGTTACTTCCACTCTTCCTACCCATGGGCTGCAGTATCATGATTATCCCAATTCTAAATGTTGACAAAGGATCCTGATTTATTTAGTTCCCTACCTTCAGCTGCACTCAGATTTGCCAATTTCAGCTGCCAGTAATTTGAGGCATACTCTTTGCAATTTTATTGACTCCTTAAAAAAATAATATGACATAGCTATTCCACAAAATCATGTAGGAATTTGACACAGAAAAACTGGTCTGTTAGTCGTAATTGTTAGAACAGTCACCTAACAAAGCAGACAAATAATACTATTTGTATGGCAGTCATATAACCTTAAATTTCTGACATATCATTTTAAATATTTGAAGATACGGCAATGGGTTAAGAGAATGAATGTAACTATCTCTCTCTTAAACATTCTGTAACCCACTTGTAAATATAGGCATCCACAAACAAATCAAAATTAGGCTGGACAGAGCCTTGGGCGACATGGTCTGGTTTGAGGTGTCCCTGCCCATGGCAGGGGATTGGAACTGGATGATCTTAAGGTCCTTTCCAACCCAAACCATTCTGTGATTCTATGATTATCATCAGTAAAAGAAAGTCTGGCTTGACCCTTGAAACTTTAACTTGTAGCCAAACACTTGTGCATGCTTGCTTCCCAATCCACTACTTACAACCCCAATTCTTTTATGGCCAATAAATGAACTTCTCTAAACAAAGAGAAAATGATCTGAAACACCTGTTTCTGAAGGTTGTGTTACAGAGAACTCCTTCCCACTCCTATTCAGTTACATTAGGTATTCACATACCTAACTTTCACAGCTTTCCACCAGGAGCTCTAAAACAATATTTTGCTTAAAGCCCTGATGCCTGAATTCAGGCAAATATTTTAGAGCACCACGTGATTTTCTTCGAGTTCTTGAGTTGGTGTTTGCATTGAAGAGCTGGAAATACAAGTTGTAGTTGACAAACACCACATAAAATAAGATCGTAGTAGTACTTTTTATTAACTTTACAACTTCATACTTACCAACAGCCTGACAGCTATGATGAAGATGTAGATGCAAATTAGAGGAAAATCTGCCTTGCAGCAAGACTTAGTAACGTACTATTTGCTAATAAGTCACTAGTGCACGGAGTTCTTTAAATTAGAGATTATTTTATATTTTTGTCCATTTTAAGCACAGGATCCCAGCTACTCTGTAAGCAACTGCTCACAGTAACAGTTCTGACGGACAATGCTGCTCTGCTCCCATTTAATTTGAAGTGACGCAGCTCTTTGGTCCAGTTTTCTGCCTCTCTGGGAAAACAAACATGTAAATGCTGCCACCTAAGAAGCAAGAAAAATCAATCCCAAAGAAAACCAAACCCCGGGAGTTTCAGGTCAAAAACAAGTAAGAAGTTCTAGGAATCAAAAGAAGCATCAAAGATGGTCAAGCAGCCTGACACTGTGTGCTGAAAACATATGTCAGCAAGAGAGATTTTCCACACTGCTTTGATTGCTTGAGTTTTCTTCTACAGGCAAAACAATTTCCTGGTGTGCATTTCTACAGAAATGCTCTCAGATGATCAATTCTCTTTATTTAGGCCATTTTTGATCATTTGGTTATTACACAAGCACACAAATTGCCTGTTCTCATTTCTGTAAGTTGTGTAACTCATTTCTGTGAGCAATTGCAACAACTCTCTGTAAATCTAGTGTGCCTGCACTTGAGTACTGGCAATATTTTGGAATGTATGAAATTAGTTCACTTAATAGGAGTCCATTAATGAAAATCTTTGAGTGTAAATCGAGACTGGGGAAAGAGTCTGACTCTATGAATCAGAGATTATTTAACAGGTTTTCTTGGAATTCTTAGGGGAATGAAAACGCTGCTGAGTTGTCCCCTGAGAATTAAATGTTCCATCCCTGGCTGTGTTCAAGGCCAGATTGGACAGAGCCTTGGGTGACATGGTCTAGTGTGAGGCGTCCCTGTCTATGGCAGGGGCTGGAACTAGGTAAACTTAAAGTTCTTTCCAACCCAAACCATTCTATGATTCTATGAGATATCTTGTGCAGCATACCCTGGAGACATCCATCATCATCTTAATCTTTTCTCTTCAACCCTGTGCTCAAAAACATTTTGTTAGGATCTCTTTAGTCTCTGCTGTAGAATATAGTTACATCAGATGGCCCAGAAGATCTTCATCTCAGGGCAATTTTAGATTTTAAAAAAGATAATAATTAGTTCCGTAAGTTTACCTGCTTTATGAAATTGTTTGGCCATATTTGTTGCTTAATTCCATATTTTGTTCGTTTATCTGTAATTTTTTTACTGTGTTGAGTGCAGTTTGCAGTTCTGAATATATTCTCAAAAAAGCATGAATTATTCATTTCAACAGAGTTGAAGAATATTCTTAAACCCTGAAAATTACCTATTTCTCCATTTCCATCAAAAATTTCAGGAATCAATTCCAAGTTTCTCTTTTAAATGGAATTTTAGGACATGCAAATAGTCAGTTTTGACTGATGTACCGCAAACGCATCTCTCATTCACATGCAATGCATATGCATAGCAATCTATGCTTTTGAGCACAGTAGCATTATATACCCAACCTTGGAATAAACCCCAGAAGCACTTTCCCTAATGTATAAGAGAAAGTTTTACTTGGCTAGATATACTATCCGATAGCAGACAACACAAGAAAACATGCAAAGTTTCTCACGCCTTTTTGGTCTTCTACCATCAAATAGAAACCCGTTGACATTTTGTAACAAATAAAACAAATTACTCAAATTGCCCTTCTCTGAAGGAGGTAATAAAAGACTTTCCTGTTTACAAAGTTCAACAGAGTTCAGATGCTTGTCTCACACCTAAGGCATGGAAAGATACTAAAGAGACAAGCAGGAAACACTTGCTTATCACAAGACAATTAATAACAGCCGGTTACTATAAATGATAGGCTAAAGACATCCCCTTACTTCCTTATCTGGAGTAACTGGCTTCAATTCCCAGTATCTGAAAATGGGCCAACTCCAAACATGGCCCAGGTTCAAAGCCACTGCCCAGGGGTGAAGGTGCCCCAGGGGCAGGGGATGGTTGCCCATGCAGGCTGTGAGCTCCTGCGGGCTCAGCACACCGGCACACGGCGAAGTTCTCACTCAAAGTTTCATCCCATTAACACACTTAGTCCATCCAGAGGGGACAAAACAAAACAAAACATAACCAAAAAAACCAAACCAAAACAAGAAAATCAGTTCTCAACATCTTTCTAAAACCTCTCTCACTCGGACCTGAAGGTATCATGTCCTTTTCCTGCTTCCACACAAAATCAAACAGATGAGTTTCAGGAATAGTTGGAGTTGATTTTAACTAAACTGTCTGACATTGCCCTGAAACAGTGAGGACTGCTCACAGACTGCCTTACAATGGATGAGCTTTTAGTAAGCTGTTGTTTGCTGCTTCTAATCTTCCAGCTATCAGTTCTCACATCAGGCACAATGCCTGACAATAGTCCTATTGGTAGGTTGTAAACCTGTTAATCCATGAAATGTAGAGACAAACGCAGCATTTCAGCAAGCAAGCCCCAAGTGAGCTTGGGTAAATAAAGTAATGCACTCTTTCACTGCATCTGTGGCTGTCTTTATTTAAACACTGAGTGTTTTCCATTTAAAGACATGAACTTGTGTAGATGTAACTTTCCTAAAAGTGTAAAGTTTTACACATCCATACCAGGCATGGCATTTATAGAGATAAAGAGAAAGTGCACAACTGAAAGGTTGTTATGTCATTAGTAAAATATGCAAAGTAAGTATTCAGGGCCTGGGGCTACACTGCCTAGTGTGAGGTGTCCCTGCCCATAGCAGGGAATTGGAACTAGAAGATCTTAAGGTCCTTTCCAACCAAAACCATTCTGTGATTCATGACTCCATGAAAATCTCAATTCCTTTTGAAATCAACGGCAAAACAGCACTTCGGAAAATGCCCACATACAACCCTTCAGAGTTAGAAATATAAACTATTTTTCTAAATAAACATTCGTCTCCTTTTGAAGACATATGAATTTCATCTAGCCAATCCTCTGTATTCTTTACAGGTTCCATAATGCACTTCTATTCAAGCTCATGTCATTTTACTGAGGTACTATTGACTCTAGTCTATTCTACAAATACTTGGGCAAAATAAGGCACCTTAACTGTGCCAGAACTGAAAGAATTAGGGATAAAACTCCTGCTCTATACCTCAGTCCCTGAATTACATCAATTACAGAAAAGTCATGCAATGCCTACAAAACGGTGACACTGCTGGAAGGTAAAGGTTTGAATGTAAGCACATTCAACACCATCATACAGTGGCACCATTGATTTCAGGTGTAATTCAACTATTTCAGATGATGATTTTGTTTCCATCTAAGAAATGGGAAACATAGGAATTGAACTATGGATTTGAGATGTAAAATTACATTTTTAAAGACACAGACATCTATGTTGACACAAAAAGTATTGTTACACAATAGGAACATCACACCACACTGACACACAACCACAGTGAAAGTAAAAGGTGATGAACTCAAAACTGAGAGAAAAATCCTGGTGTTGACAAGAATTTACAAGATCAAATTTAATGTAGGCATTTACATGACTATTTTTTACGTAAAATTACATACAGAATCATGTACTTCTTATAAAAGCATCAAAGAAATAAAATAATTCGTAGAAATTAATAAAAATTCTCTTTGCTAATATCTAAGATGAAGACTCATATAAAAAGTGTGAGAAGGCAATAACAGAGTCAGAAAGGCTAAGAAGCAAAATGAAGGTCATAGAATCATAGATGGTTTGGGTTGGAAAGGGCCTTAAGATCATCTAGTTCCTACCCTCCTGACACAGGCAGGGACGCCTCACACTAGACCATGTCATCCAAGGCTCTGTCCAGCCTGGCCTTGAACACTGCCAGGGATGGAGCATTCACAACTTCCTTGGGCACCCTGTTCCAGCGCCTCAGCACCCTCACAGGGAAGAACTGCTTCCTTATATCTATCCTGAACTTCCCCTGTTTCAGTTTGAACCCATCACCCCTTGTCCTATCACTACAGTCCCTGATGAAGAGTCCCTCTCCAGCATCCTTGTAGCCCCCTTCAGACACTGGAAGCTGCTCTGAGGTCTCCACGCAGCTTCTCTTCTCCAGGCTGAACAGCCCCAACGTTCTCAGCCTGCCTCCATACGGGAGGTGCTCCAGGCCCCTGATCATCCTACTAACACTTTGAATGAAAACCAAAGGAAAGTACAGACTCTTTACTTCACAAAGGAAAAAGCAAACAGATGACTCAGAAGTTTGAAGCCTAAGGTAGACTATGCAATTGACACAGTTTCAGTTTTAACTCAGTCTCGCCTTGCTAAGCTGGAGTTCCCTCCAAGAATAAGACTTCCCATGTCTTCTTGGAAAATCTACATAACTGTGAGGGAAGTATATTGGCAGTCACAAAGTTGGTGTTAAAACAACATTTATGCTGTGGCCATAGAAAGGTCTGGGAAGGAAAAATTAACCGTTACGGCCATTTTACAGGGAACGGTGTGGCACACAGACGTATTTGCCTTTTAGGGGGAAGGATAGGAGTATGACAACAACTCGTGTTTCAAAGAAAAGCACTCTCATCTTCAACGATATTGCATCCGTCTTTGAAATGGCTTCTAATCCAACAGTTAGGGGAAGGAATGAGTGTTCACAAAATCAGCTGGCAATTTGGAGGAGAGAATGGAGCATGAAAAGGGGGAAATCTGGGACACCAACAATCCCATTCTGCCTTGTTTTAGTTTGGTGCAGCAGCTTTCAGCTATTTACTGCATTCATTTCTTCTTCTAAGATCATCCTCCTCCAAAAAACACAGAAACTGCCTTTCCTTAAGAAGCTGATTTCCTCATACATGCTTGTAAACTGCCAATTCCAGCCCTGCCAAGGATGGATTTAAAGAGCTGGATTCTGTTCCTCCTGGATGAATAGAATCAGATGGATGCTGTTGGCAGCTATATCTGCAGTAACTTGCTGTGCCCAACAGGTCTGTAGAGACAGGATTAATTTGAAGACTGGGAGACTGTATCACTAGAAAGAGACAGCATAACTCAATATCCCTAGCATGAAAATGGAGTTATTTATGTCACTTTTTCACAAAACAACTAGAACTTTTCTTCAATTACACAAGAGCACACTTGAGTTTTAGAAAACATGGGTGCTTTTGTATACTTAAGGCAGATGGATAGCTGCTGTGTCTTAGAAAAACAGAGCTGCATGTTAGAAAAACAATACCCCCAAAATAAATACTCAAACTTTTATATATGAAGTAGGTGACACCAGACACTCAAACATCTTGCACACATCACTCGCATTTGGTTAAGATGTTTTGCTTGATGAAGGGAATGTGACATTAGGAAATGATAATGAGCCTTTCTAATGGGTCTGACTGCCATGTGGGTAGCATCTCTGGAGCAAGACTGCTCCAGAGTTGCTCACATCCCCACCACCCACTCAGCATTTCTGCCATAAGGTTCAAATCTACACTGGTATTATAGAGAGATGAGAAATCTTACCCAAGAAACATCAACACATAAATGGATTAAACCAAGAGTTATTCTGATAGTTACACTTCACTTTCAGCACTGCTGGGCAGTGTATTCCAGATGCTATGGGTGCTGTGAACATCTCCGACTGCCTTCATCTGAAAGAAGGCAAAAGCTCCATAGCCCTTCGGAAAGGCCAAGACTAGTAGCTCTCTCAGTAACAGGGTTAAGAAAATCCAAGTCTGCAAGCTGCCTATTATTAAATATAACAATTATATTAATGCACTGCCATTACAGATGTACCTCAGCCTTTCTAATGATTTCATAACCATGAGGAACAAAATTATTTCTGTTTCCTGTGGAGTACATATGTTATATTTAATGGTCTGAAAGATAAATAAGAAGTGAGCTACTAAATCCATACTAGCATTCAGCATCCATGAAAATCAAAATGTTCTCCACTGCACTTAAACAGAAGGCATTAAATACTTTCAGATCATAACCCAAACCATGATATCATCTTTGCCCAGAAGGCAAAAGGTGTAAACAGAAATATTTCCAGTCTGTACAAAGTATCGAAAATCACCACTGGAAAAGGACAAGGTGCTTCAAAGCTGCTGTAAATTGTAGCATGGATTTCCTCCATTGCAGGAGACAGTGAGACGCTGCTGACTGGTGTGCTTGAGGAAGAGAATGTATTCTTCTCTAATTCACCAGGTGAGGGAAGAGTCGTACAAAAATTAGATCCTGTTCCTGCTTCCTCCTGTCATGTGAGTTCCACACTCAAGAAAAGATCTTATAAGGATATAGAGGTGTTCTCCTACTCCTGTGCCACATAAACGTATGTTTCAAGGACAGTCAGATTGGGTAGGAAGCAAGAAAGACAGGCAAGGGTGAATACAAGAGACGAGTCCATGTCTACTACGTGGACTGCAGCAACTTGGAAAAGCAAGCTCGAGGCAGGGCAGGAGAAGAGCAGGAGCTTTCATGCCTCTTGTCTAACCCAGAGCCTTCATAAGCCATCTTTGTAAGCTAAGATGGCTGCAATTGTCCCAGGAAGGGGTTGGGGAATATGTTGAGAGGGCAGTGTAAGTACCCAAACTCAACTCAAATCATCTTGCCACCACCTATTATCAGGACAGGAGCAGTTAATCCCATTTCAGCCATAGCCTCAACCACTAACTTTTGCAACAGAAATAAATATTATTTCCCATGTTGCTGGAAAGTTTTGCAGCAGCTCTGTCACAACACAAGTAGCAAGAAAAAACTAATCTCCGACTTCTTTTACCCTATACTTTCCACTGATGTGGAAATTACATGTATCTGACCTTCCTTCTCACCAGCCTGTCATTTTCTGTGTTGTTTCTGCATTTCACCCAAACGTTGCCAGAACAAAAACCCAAATCATCACACATACTCCTAAATCCACTTGAAGGCACTAAATGTAACAATGTGGTATCTATTACATTAAAAATCCAAGCACCTAAAAGCATGAAAATGAATAATTAAGAACATCAGTCTGCTGCCCACAATACAGCCACATTATGCCTGTTTCATCATAACACCACTTACTGTCACACCTTGCTTGTTTTTAGAATGTATGATTTTATTTTCTTGATGTCAGTAGCTAAATGTGTTCACTGGAAAGAGTGGGATCTGGATGGAAGGTACATAGAAACAGCAAAAGAAAATATATAAAAAAAGAAACATTACTCAACTTTTAGAAATAGGCTGTATTGGATATTGCTCCTCGGCTTTTACTGATGCCTACTGGGGAATGAAAGCCATGAGGCACTTTAACTTGGACCCATAAGGTCTAAAAGAACCAGAAAAAGTAAGCCCAAAATACAAAGAACGTCAAATGCAGGATGGTCATTTAGCCCAGAGATAGAACTGCTATCAAAGAGCTGCTCCAGCAAAGATGTTCTAAACTTGCAAACAAACGACCATCCCCAGCACTAAATCACAGCATTTTCCACCAAGTTCCTACTGCACCTAAGCAGGCGTCTCGTGTTTTTAGGAAGCAGGAATGAATCATCTGTTACTACTTTACTCCAGGTCATCCAAAACAGAAAACTTAATCTGCCCTCTTTAATGTAAGGAAAGTTATACTTTGACCAGACTAACCTAAAGATTTTGCATAAAATCAATGCAAAAGAGTTTGAAAAAGCATCCACACAAATATTCACAATGCCACAGTATCAGTCATTCTTCCATTCTCTTTCTTTAAACTGACAAGAGACATTTCATAGAGCTGAACATGGAAAACACGTTTCAAAACTGTTTTTGCAAGCCTGAATTTTACATTCTTACATGCAGGAATTGAGACCTAATCTGAAACCACACTCTTTTCCAAGTCCATGAGAACTGTGTCATTCACTTCACCCTTGTTAGAATGTCACCCATGTAGCCTGTTAACCCAGAGACTGAAATATCAGGGCTGAATTTTGCAGGTTTGCCTTTGCAAGCCTTTTGGATTTGTTTTGGTCTAAGCAGAACCCTTTTCAGAACTGAGAGTCTGCTCATGTTATTGGAATCAACATCCAGAAGGGAGACAAACACAGCTTTGAAAGGAATCAGCTAGTATCTGGATAAATACATGAGGCAGCTGAAACCTGAAGATGGATTTCACAAGCTAAAAGAGAACAGATCAAATTGAATTATTCATCCAACTCCAAACATTGATTAAATCCACAGCTTACGGCTGAGGGCTCAAGACAACACAGATTTACAACTGAATAAAATTTAGTACCAGAAATAGTTCCATCAGTAGTGTTTGCAGAGCAGGCTGCAGTTTCCCCTTCCCTCATTTTTGAGATACACTCAGTTAATATCTGATGATCTTGCTTATGGAAGACAGGGGGAGAAGAGGATTTACAGTTTTCAGACCTGCAGTTCAAAGGGATGCCTTTTTGCTTTTACAAAATGAGAATTTTCCGTAAAATTGTATTTTATTTTATTTTTTTTGTAACAAGAGGTCTATGAACTCAAGAAGTATTTGGAGCTATGTTTTTAAGACAATGTTAACTAACAATCAATGAAGTTGTGGTAGGAGCAGGTATATAGTTGCTATTTGCAACTGTGAAGTATTAGGTCCTGGCCATTGTAAGAAGCAAGATGGATCAGTCAATAGTCTAATGTGATTCAGAAAGTCATATGTCCCTATCTCCTCTAAAACCCACAGAAACATAAATGTTACAGAAGTAGACCTGATAAAATCAGGCTACTCTCTTGGTCTCTTTCTAATGCAGAAGGCAGACTGCTACTGGTGCACCAAGCATAAACTCAATCATATCAAATGGTTCTTGAAAAATACAGCTTGTTGTTTATGGTCTGGCAACTGAGCGTTTTGTTAAGAGAAGCCAGGTACTGAGGAAATGTCATGGCTTTGCAGGCTCCCTTTTTTCTGATGACAATTCTGAAGTCTATTCTGTCAAACTGGAGGAGGTAAGAGGCAGCAGAATGCCCTGCAAAATGCTATGATTTCTGTACCAAAGCGTACGCATATATGCAATTCATGCTGAAATGACATTTGGAGTGTCACACGCTTCCCTGTGTTGTTGGGGGCACAAAACCAAACCAATGGAAGCATTTTCTTTTCCTTTTTTCAACAAAGAAAATAGAAATGTCAGACTTGCTTGTGCATAGAGCGTTCCAAAGGATAAGATTCTCTAGTTTGGTTCTCCTCCTATTTACATTCGTTTTTCTATTAGCAGAATGATATTTGCTTGAATGGAATCACTCTTGATTTACTCAAGTGTGAGAAGAAAACAATCTGATTCCTCTGTCTGTTCCAAATCAGCATTGTTGTCATATTCCCAATTCTTTCAACACTTTTATGATTTTCAAAAAACATCCTGGGCTTCCAAAAATTGGTCTTCTTCAATCTGTTTTACCTTGGTCAAATGCCAAGCTTCATGTAATTTGTGTTGCTAATATTGCTTCATTTCCAAAGAAGACTTTGTCCATTTTTTTCAGCTCATACCCTTCCTTAATATAATGGCTACAGTTGTACTTTAGAGAGAGCACTTGAATGCTTGAGAAAAATATCTTATTAAATCTACGATAAAGTAGGGACTTAGCAATTATATGCTGGAAAGGGAAAAAAATCACCAGCAATTGCACATTACAAAGGTTGTAAAGTGCCTTGATGAGCTGACTGTGGCTCTCTGATTGATGAACAGCAATAAATATGCAGAAAAGAGTGTGGGTGCCTTGAGCATGTCTCTGCCTTCAGTGAAGTCAGAGAAAAGGGAAAGCAAAGTGCTTTACAGAAACCTGCTCTCTTGCCTGGACTGATAAGCATACAAAATAAATACAATGCATTAAACATAAGTACAGGCAAGGCAGAGAGTATATGCCCTCATATATATTATGTTTCAGCATATTCATCCAAACTAATCTCCTGTTCTATTTCTATGGAGCTATTTAGCACAAGACAAACAGGGCTCATTATTGACTTGTATTCTGATTTAAACCAAACCAGCGACAAGAGCTGCATGAAAACCCAGGACTGCAATCCAGTCCCTCAATCACTTGTGGAGAAGTGCAGAGTTTCAGGTGAAAGGGTATCCAGCCACTTTGCAGAAATGAGCACGGAGATTACTACAAGTAGCAGAAAACACGTAGTCACGGTGGTAGAAGACACCGACAATGACATACACTCCTTCTTCAGCTGCAGAGGTAAGTACTCCACCTCTTTCCTAGTCTCTGTGGGACAATCAGATGTCAAACCCACACAAAAGTGGGTTTTCAGCTGCCACAAAGGTGGAAAAAACTTAATGATAAGAATTCAGCAGGAAAGCAACGCTGTGAGCATCTGCAGAACACAAGAATCACAGTAAAACTCTTCTCTCTCTGTAGTATCTGTATATGACGGTGCTCACAGTGCAAAAAAGAGCATCCCAAATAACAGCAAGTAACTCCCAAAGAGCATCCCCTAGTAACAGCATTAGTATCTGCACTTTCTAGTAGAGTACCCCAGTCTGTGCAAGTGGTGTTCTTAAGGGCAACATGGCAAATATGAAAACAAACTTTGCCCAGTATAAGAAGGATATGTGCAAACCAATAGCATAGAACAACAAGTTTTTAAGGTTTAGGGAATGACACAGGATTTTGGAGGGGGGGGGCTTTTGTTTGTTTGCTTGTTTTGGGAAAGAGTAAAATCAGATGATGGACAATTGATATTTGAACTCTTTTGTGTTAAGCTTTCTTTCAGTGTACCCACTGATTTCTTACCTACACTCTGCTGTGTTTCATAGAAATCCCATGCCAGTATTATTCATCTGTAGTGGGCTACATTTTACCCACTGCTATAGCAACAAGTCCCTCAGTTCTCTCTCCTCCAATAATTCCTAGAAGGAATGGTAATATTCAGCAACACATGGTTGTTTTCTAGTTACAACTTATGGGGCACGACTAATTACGTGTTGCATCAATGGCAGAATTCCTCTGACTGGGAAACAAGGTACTGCTACTGAGTTCCCTGGAAAAGAAATCCACATTTGTGTTCTTAAGCAAGTCTAGTGTCTGTAGCTAAGGACTCATCTATGCTGCTTTGCAATGATGTGTGATACAAATAATTTTTACTAATGCAAGTGTACAGGTATGAAGACACAAAGTTATTTGGCACAGAAGTGGGATTAAAATGAGCATCATTCCTCAAAATTACTAATATTTGTGAACTTCTGAGTAAATTTGCAGAGAGCTATAGATCATATTTTAGATGTACTGCAGTTAGGATGGTGGATGTGTGGAATATACAAATCCAGCAGTCACAGGGAGATTCAAGCACAAATCTCTTTCAGTCATATTTTGGAAATGGAACATGATGACAGCCTAAAACCCCAAATCCAACAAGTTTAAGGAAAGCCACCAGAAAACTGAGGAAATACTATTCATATGGGTATATCATCAAGACAAACAAGATTGGAGCTGTTCCATACAAAGAACAACTTTGTATTTCAAGGCAGCTAATTTCAGAACTATCTGCTGTATGTATATATGCATAAGAGGCTCTGATTAAATTTCTTTGGTATGAATGATATAATTGATGATAACAGAAAAATGACAGAAACAGTAAGAGGATTTCTTACATTGGTCTTGCAAGGATGCGTGAGGACTCCAAAGGATCAGAGCATCATCAATATCCTGATTTTTTATTTACTGAAGAAATTCATAGAGCATTGCGCATGCACAAATGAAAGTAGCAGTATCTATTAAACTGTGTGGATTTGAAGAAATAGGTGGTTGTGGTCTGCATTTCCACTGTTACTCTAGAGGTCATGTACCATACTTGCAACTAACCCGGCCATGCAAAATACAAACCTAAAAATAAACCTTCACATGCACCTTGATTTCACTTTTTCATTTGACCCTTGAGCACTTGCACTACAAAAATAGGAAGCTATTTAAAGTCTATATTTTTACAGATCAGGGCTCAGTTGGAATCTCCCTGAAAATCGTGTTGAACAGGTACCCTGCTGATTTAAATTGCAGTGTGGAAACCTTTGTCAAAGAACACAAAATAATGCTGAGGGATTACTTTAACATTTTTGGTGTGCTGGAAAGCTCACTGAATTTGGGGTTTTTTTGGTTGGTTTACTGAAAAGTGTAGCAGGCTTGCTTTGAATTATATACTCAATTTCTTATAAAAAACATTTTTCATCAAATAAGAGAAATCTGTTGACAAATAACAGATGACCAAAGCTTGACCGAAGTCAGATAAATTATGTTCATGAACATATACCTCTATAAAGCATATATTACTCATTGGTATTATTACTTCTCTCAGGAAATAGTCCCTTAAATTCACATACGCTAAACAACTTCTTAAAACAAACTAGGGCAAAATTAACTATAGATACATGGTCTAAGTCAGTTACTGGTCTATGACGCTGGTGAGCATCCTCTGATGTTCTTCTATGTTGCTATGTAGGACTTTGGAGAAAGAAATTAAAGTGATCATTATTGTCCCTAGAAATTTCAGACAGAATAATCACATCAAATCATAGCAACTTATTTATGGGTTTTTTTATTTGTTCTGTTGGACCATTTCTCCAGGACAACGATTATATTCAATATCCTTAGTATATTAGCATCCTGCAGTAATGTATTTAAGTTGGGCATGTTTATTATATTTATTAACCAAAGGACCAAAATAACAGAATGAGATGTAATAGAACACATACATCTTGTGTGCAGTTAGCAAGCAATATATTTAATTGTTTCTTCTTCATGTTTGTTGATTTAAGTGACAGTCAACAACAGATTCTAAATTCAATACCATTTACTTCGTACAGACCAAATTCTGTTCCAGGGGTCTGAGCGACCCTGAGCTTTAAGTACTACTGTAGCCCTAGAAGTTTCTGCAACAACAGTGAGGAATTCCCACTGGAATGCATCTGTACATCAGCCCTGGGGAAGAGAGAAGTGTCATGCACCGCCCTGTGCCCACCAGCAAGAGTATGGTGACATAATGTCCTGCCTACCTGTTGTATGTGGCACTGACACATGAAGAAATCTGGCCTATGTACTCCTTTTGTCTTCCCAACACCTGAAGTGTGAGAGAAGCTCTCATGCAAGAGCGAAAAGCCAGAGTGAAGCTATGCTATCTGGAATGAGCTGGGGCCTAGACAAAAGCAAGTGAGAGCTACAACTTGCCCAGAGCACCAATGGCAGAAGGCCAAGGGCTCAGCACCAGCTGAGGCAACAATTGCCTGAGGTCACCATCACTGTCCCCCACTCCTGAGGTGAAGGCATCAGGTCACGGATGTGAAAGAGCGGCGGATGGTATAGCCTATTCCCATATGCAGAGGAGAAAGGGTGCAGCTCCCGAAAACTTCCACATCTGCCCAGACTAAAAGTCCAGCCAGCTCAGTACCTATCTTTGAGAATAGACGCGAGTATGTACATGGAACAGAGCACAAGAACAGAGTAAGCAAAAGTCATTTCTCTTAGCAGCCCCTCACAGATGTACCACAATACGATTACCTCAGTCACTGTTTTACCCTGACTTACTCCATCAACAGTTCTACTTTGCCCAGAGATGGGTGTAAGCCACAAATTTCACATGCAGCTCTGAATTCTTCTGAATTTTCAGATGAAGAGATATGCCAGGAGTTTTAGATTTCTTTTCCTGTAGCTGGGAAATCACTCTTACAAAACAATAGTTCTCTCCTGTCCAAATACAGGAAGCGGGCACATGTTTTATTCTCCTAAACTGTGCACAATTGTACAATTAAGCTATTCCTATGCCATTTATTTGTAGTAATTTCACTTTGATCAAATCCACATACTGAAGTATTCAGCTGACAGAACAATTGACTTTCTTTTTTAAATAGTGGATGAAGAGCTATGAAAGTAGAGAAAATGTGCCTCTGACACAATGCTGGAATTGAGATACATGATAAAATATCTAAAATGCTAAAGGATCTCAAGGTCTAAGGATCTTTTTTTGTCTCCTGACTTACCATAGGACTTTCTTTAATGTTACCTAGATCTGGGGTTGGAGATAACACAAAAAGTCATTTAGACCAGGCACTGCAGTCTTCAAATAAAATATAGATGAAAATTATACAAACTCTGGAGGTCATCCTACTGTCATTAAAACAAATTGCAGAACTGTTGCAAAGCAGAGGGAGCAGGAGCCAGCTATCCAGTAAGTTATTAAATACAGAGCCCTGTTTAAAACTACAGAATTTATTTGATTTTCTTTGTCATACACTACCTGGTTTACCTTCATAAGAGAAGCATTATTTCTACATTTTGAAAATGGGGTAACTAGGGGTGAGTTGGCCATTGTCTAGCACAAGTGGAGTAACTGTGCTCAGGGGCTGCCTCATTCTTCCTGGCTCGGAGTAAATGTCAGTATCAGGATTTAAAACCAGAATTTCTTGGCTCCTCTTCTCAGGATAACATCCAAAACACTATCTCACTTTCTATGTTGCATGAAAACAGAATTTAAATAACACCAGGATCTTCCACCTTGTACTACGTATATCCCTTCATTTTAAAAATATTTCATGTAACTCTATCCAAGCTCAACAAAAAGCATCTATGATCTGAATCAGAACGCACCACGTGTAGTACCCCCTGAGCTCACTAGCTTTACTAGACCTGCACTACGCTGCCTGATAAAACAGTTTCCCTATCAGCTAACTTCTGGAGCAATTCCTGCTTCTGCACATCGATTGTTGTTAGCATGCAACAATATCCAAGTCCTAGAAGGCTTTCCAACCTTTGGATCATCTCTTTACACCCTATGGGCAGGCGACAATTACAAGTAACGCGACTCAATCCCTTAGGTCAAAACTGCTGAGATCCAAGAATTTCATATTTTTCTAATCATCTTTAACCCACAGCACTGGAACATGACTCAATTATAGAGCAGGCATAATGCCTTAGCAAACATCCTAGATTAACATTTCAATTACTTTTACTGCCTTAATAACAAAGAAAAATTAATAAAATAACTGCATGATTAAGCAGTTACTCTCTAATACTTCCAGTGTTGTTATGATTTGTTCAAACCTATTACAGGTGCTTACATATCCCAGTTCTCAAAGAAGGAAACCCATTTGTGTTCAAAGATAACATACCGTAACAGGAAGAACTCCTAGTGATGCACAGCTCCTGGTGATGCACAGGTCCTAGTATAACCAGAAGGTGGCTAGAACAGAGGCAGTGTGCTCCTTAAAGACATTAAGCAAATGGGATTTTCATGTAAGGCTCGATCTGCCCCTCCTGACCCTCTGCAAGAATGGGCAGATGGTGTTAGATGTCTTCTAGGTTTTCGATACAAACGTCTTCAGGTAAACACATCCGTGCTAAGCATATTTCTTTTAACAGACTAATATAAAAATATGATCATTTATTTTATAAAGATTCTCAGAGGGTTTTTCATTTTGCTTCTCTCTGTTATCAAACAGAAACTCAACTTTAGCATGAATCTACCACGACTAATTAAGAGAATGACACCAGCTTCCTTAAATTACTTGTTTCTCACCCTGTTTACAGCAGGGAATTTCATTAAGATGTGTCTTTCAAGTTGGGGTACTCCATGTCTTGCTCAAAGCCTCTGACTAATAATTTTATCCGCTTCAAGATCCCTTGATTGCTTCCTGTGTAGGTAAGCCCAAATGAGAGCCCGACTCCAAATATAGACAGTTGTGTTTAGCACTGTGTTTGTTACCACATTAATTTCCTGCATTCCTGTTCCAACATGAATGTCATTTCCCAGTGCAGAGAAGCCTCAGTTGCAGGCAGTTAACAGAGATCAGCCTAAGGCCACTAATACTCTGGAATAGAAATGTTATTCTTTCCTTGGAGACCCATGCCACCTCTGAAATTAAGGCTAATTTGTCAGCATACAAACGAGGATGCTAAGTGTACTACTTGCAGCAGGCATTCCTGAAATTTTCTCAGGGATGGGAAAGATTATTTTTTCTGATGTATCAGTACTGGAATTACATATTTCCAGAAGCAAGGGAATGACTTTGGGGAGTGATCAATTCTTCTCCTTTACTTCCCACTGCCACCAAGCAGTTCCAGACACTTTCCCTTGTTCGTGGCAGGCTGATCACTCTCCTTGTCCTCCTGTTGTGGAGCAAGGAAAGAATGTTTTATCGCTGCTGGGTTGCACAGGCAGTAGGGAAGGAAACACGAAAGAAGGAAAAAGGTGTGTGGGTAGGTTTGTTTTCAGTTTCCTATTTATGCAATAGTCCATAAAGATTCATGCCACAGCAGCATCTTATAGCAGATATTGCCTCACATACATAGAGTAAAATAATTTTTTAATCTGGAAACTTCACAATCAGCAAGAATTTTAGCTGGCAGTACACAGCAGCTTCCTCATCCAAGGAAGGATTCGTATCTCCAAGAAGGACATATTCCTTCTGCTGTCAGTGAGCCATTTTCTACTTTGTGCCAAAGAGTCTGCAGAAGGTTTGTCAGTCAAGACAAAACACACAGATTCAAAAACATGGTGTACACTTGGCCACGGCATTCCCCACAGTCAGCTACAGAACTGAGGGAAAAACAGAGCATCTGTGGAGGATATGGGAGAAAAGGTGATCTCCGGTTCACCAGTGTGTGTGAACAGGTAGGAAAGATATATCACTTCCACCATCACATCTCAGCCCACACCAGTGCTCACACACATCCATACAAACCAGTGCTGAAAACCAGAACACAACATGTTGCACTGCATCCTTTACACATTAATTCGGGACACGTCAAGAATGATACCTACCCATCCTCCTTGTACAGCATCACCTGTAGTACCACCCCTCTCTCACACTGCCATTGTCACAGTTCTGGCCTTTCCTAAGCTCTCCTGCTTTTCTCAGTCCCTCGGCAGATATCACTATATCACTGCAACTGCCCTAGAGCAGCCATTCTTACCTTCACATGCTGCACCAGGGTCTTCACCAGCAGCAGTTGACATAGCTCATGTGACCCATGATCATAAGCCATGTAAATCATATGTAGTGCTGGTTTGGTTGGGAAGAAGCTTTGCTTGGAATCAGAAGAGTGAAGAGACAAAGATGGATGGATTAATCTCTCGGATATGTCTGGAGGTACATGTTGCTGCAACAGATTTACAAGTAAACCAACTTCTTTTTTTTTCAGTGTAGAGGGTTATTTTTGGCCAAGAATGTTATTCTTTGAGCGTCTGAGCTCCTCTGGAGGCTTCTTCTTCCTGTGAAGCATGGACTGGTTCACTGAGCAGCCTCCAAGTCCTCTGTGGGAAGCTATCAGTTCCAAGAAGAATGAGTCAAGTGTTTGCCCACATGAAATTCATTCCCTGTTATTTTAGGAAGAGGCAGAGAGGCTCATAACTCATTCTCATCACTGCTGGGAAGCAATCACCAGGTCTCTTGCACAACACAGTGAACAGGGCTTTCACAGTGATTTAGGCAACGTAATTTTACAGCCACGGTAACACATGACATTGGCAATGCCACAGAACGTGCCCTTGTAACACAAATACTTCAACAGATATCCCTGCCCTATACCTCAAGAGGAATCATCCACCTGCATCTGGCTTGAGATTTGTTGAAAATATTATAAAACAGATTCTGCTAATTATTTTTTAAACATGTTAGTGAAATAATTGCATTACTAACAATGACAGTTATAATTTGAATTGCTGTCAATACCATGAATCAAAACCCATATATGTCCATCAGTATCTATGCTAGTCACTCTTCCTCTGTGAAGGCCTTGGATTCCCTGGGTCATGGGTTTAATTTTGGAAGGGCAAAGCTCTATCTGCAAACCCCTATTTCATCTTCCCTTTCTCTAAAGAAGACTGAATCTATATTAACCCTTCCTTTAGCTGTGCAGATGTATCTCCTGCAATGAACACAGAAAGAAAAGCGATGCTCAGCAGGGTCTCAGGTGTTAAAGATGGTACCAAATCCTCCACTTTAAGCCCAACTTGACAAAGGGCCTACGGATAATCTCCTTTATCAGACTGAAAGTTTGTGTCTTGAGTGCCACTGCAGAGACTAAATCAGTGCTCCATAGGACTGGTGGATGGGTTCATCCAGGCTGAGGCGCTTTATAATTGTAATGCCTAATTAGCTTCGTGATGTCAGGACTTGCAGAATCCACCAGCCCTCCTGACAAAGTCTGTACAATGAGTGACGGTACTGATGGGGTACCCCCAAACATGGCTACAGAACAGATTTCTTGCACCAGCTCGCACATCTTGCCTTCTCTTAGGGGTTGCATTCAGTCATGCAGCTTCTCAGAACGGATCAAGGAACAACGCTCTACAAGATGTGTGATGAAAGAGTAAATAGCACAGAATACAATGCCATATAGAACTGAGTGGCAAGTGGTCACTGTAGCTGAGATTGAGGTTAAATTTATTTCTAAAGCTACTCTGTCAACAAGCTATTTAAGGCTTGCCTCTATATTTTTATCCTTCCTGCTGGTTTGAGTTTCTGGATCATTACTGCAAATTAATGATAAAGATATTAGTACGATACACTTCCTTCCAGTGGCTGGAAACTTGTATTTTAGAAACATGTTCCTCTACCAGTTTATTACAGCCAGAAATTAAAGGTTCCAAGAATCAAATTAGGCTATTTATGTATTAGATGAGAAAGGATAGATTTTACTTTTAAAATTTCAGCAACAATAAGAGTAACTTCTAACTGTGCCATTAAGATGTACTCTGGAGATAAATGAGCATATGCCAGTACATTTAGAAGTACACATCAGTTTAGCTTGGTTGTGAGTGAGAATGCAGATTTTTACACTACATGTGAAAAAGAAGATGACGGAAATAATCTCAGCAGCAGCTTAATTCTGCAGTCTTTATGGTGTACCGGACCTCGCAAGATGCACCATCTCCACTCATGTTCACAGCGTAGTATAAGCATTGGCAGTTGGTATGTTCTCTAAAGAGGCAAAACTTGCCCTTTAGAGAGCCCTTTAACAGAATGTTTTCCTCCCTAAGTGATAGTTGTATGTGGGAACCACACATAATAATACTTCTCAATTCCTATACTATAGTAGCCTTCACCTAACACTTTGAATCTCACATTGATTCAAATGGGATCCTTTGCTAATGCAACCACTTTACAGTGAAAGAGGTATGTTGGTTAAACTCATGAGACTGAAGCTTCCTGGAAAGAAAATTTAGAACAGCAAAGCCACGGAAAACTGCAGAGATAACTCCAAACACATTATGGTACACCCAGCGTATAACAATATCCACGGAAAGACACCCAGAGGGAAAGAAAGCAGAGGATCAAAGGATAACACGTATTTGTACCAAAATCCCACAAATACATGAAGATGGCTGAAGGCTGGGAGTATTCACTTATTTTTGGTATTTATACTTCTGAAAAACAGGCTCTAAAGCTTCTAAGGAGGTTTTGCAGCACAACTACATTTGAAGTCTTTGTTTGTTTGTTTTTACTCCAGTATCGTCTGCCATGGTTGGACAAGCCCTGCACACCAAGATGGTGACTAAAAAATATAGTAAGACAGCTAGAGAAGCTCTTCAAACCTCTTTCCTTTCAGTGATCCAGCAAGAGGGAGACTGTCATAGATTGGTTTTGGTTTTAACATGGAATGGCATCTCACTTTTGTCTCCCGTACCAATTCTTTTGGATGTACCATATGCAAGTAGGGAAAAATTCCCTGCTGTTGATCTGCTTGTACTTTTAAGATAGATGCGCAGTGGAGAGGGAAGTAGGGGAAGGAAGGGAGAAAGGGAGGAAAAGAGGTAAGGGAGAAGAGAGGGAGAAAGGGAGGGAGGAGGGGAGGGAGAGGAAGAAAGGACAAGCTGGTTAATGTTTTTCTTTCAGCTTGTTTTTCATGAGTCACTCCACTAAGTATTTGCATTAGCAGGTCTCCTGCTGCTGCTGCTAGATCATTCAACTGTTTGTTTAGTTGCTGTGCTTCCTGAAAAGTCCAACAACACTGAATTTTTATACATCTTCCCTGTATTTTACTAACAAATTAAATCTTTACGAACCAAATAACTTCTCATCACTGTGGTCCCTGTAGAAGTAGCAGCCCCTCAAACTCAGTGCTATTACTCACTGAAGTAAAGGCTGCAGAAATAGATATTTATTGTTGCTTCTTCACATGTTGTCTTTTGACCAAGTTGTACAAGCAAAAGTGAAAATAAGAACATAACTGCAATGACACAATAATCAAGTCTAAAGTTCAAAGCTCTTCATTCCCACTTGTGAGTTAAAATAAAGAAGTTGCTTAATCCTGGACAACATTTGCAAACCCAAACACTGCGAATAACTTGGATCAAACCACTTTGAAAGAGTTCTATTTCTCTCTTCAGGTATGAGACTAATACTGCTCAGAAACATATCAAATCAGAAGCTGCATATGCATTAAGATTGACATTGCCTTATTCCTGCAGAATAAGGTCTTCAAAAACATTTTGCTACTGAGTTAAACAAGACTAAGCAAAACTCTATCACGGTCAGTATGAAAAGAAACTGGTAAATCTAAAGAAAGCAAGGGAAAAAAGAACAGCAGACAATGTTTTCTGTCGTTATGGGAAAAACCATCAATTTTCTGTTTGACCTCCTTTATCTCCTGCTTATTCTTCAACACTCTGAATTTATCAGTTTGCTTTCAACAAACCTTTTTTTTTCTTTCAAGAGTGCCAGCATAAGATACGTTGGTTAAATACAAGCTAGAAACCTGCCCACTAGATTAAAAGGCAATAAAAGCATCAGAACTTACCTGTTCACAGAGAAGGATGGCTGAGACAAGAGATCCACTTTATATGAGAGACTGGGTCCCAAGAGGCGCATTTGTAAAGGAAGCTCTTCAAAATAGCTTTACATCTTCTGAATAAGGTGTTTGTTTAGTTTTTCCTTCTCTTCAATCAAAACAATGACTGATAGGAGAAAAGTGGTTGTGTAAAGGATGATAAAAGCCTTGTCTTGGTTCTAAAAAGAATCAGCACATTAAGAGCAACTTTTCTTGACTGCAGGTTTGAGATCTGCGCAACTTTCTCTGAAGCACAGTTCATCCCCAAATAGTGACTGTGTATAATTGGTATCTTCTTACTTGTTACATCTGCTCCCTGTGTGAACTCAGACATGCGTGTGCTGACTTCAGTAACAAAACCACTTTTTTTTTAAAGTTACTTGTTATTCTTGCTACACCAACATAACTGAGGGAGTATGAGCTATAGCTCTTGTCTATCATCAACAGAACTATGAGAAAATTAAAGGACTAGTCAGTTATCTGTATGCAAATGAACTGCCTAGGTTTTTTAAAAGGAAATTTAAAGCACAGATTGCCCTTTAGAACATTTGTCACCTGTAGTGATCTGCTAGAAGACATGAAGCTAGAAGATTAAAATGTTTAGTTGCCTGATTTAATCTTAAAGAGTTTTAAGGAAAGAAAGTTTGTCTTCCACTTGCTGCCTGGGGATATTTTATTTTGAAGTGGTTGGAAATGTTAAACACAATTTTCTAAAGCTGGAAGTTTAATCTCCCTCCTGTCTAAGTGTTGCTTGATTCTAGATATATTCTTGCCCTATATGTCCACTTAGGTTCAAGACAGACTTGAGAAGAGATGTCACTAGGATGACTCTGGAACAGCTGTGTCACTCTCTACTTAAAACTTACAGCAAGAGAGTGCTACTTGTGTTCTGCAACTT
The DNA here is from genome assembly GCF_004027225.2 of Strigops habroptila. Taxonomy (NCBI): domain Eukaryota; kingdom Metazoa; phylum Chordata; class Aves; order Psittaciformes; family Psittacidae; genus Strigops; species Strigops habroptila. The sequence goes on from NC_046359.1 coordinate 40,676,371, forward strand.
ACACTGTTTTCCAGAGCATGGTATTGATGTTTACATCTGTTTTAACTATACACAAGGAGCACCAATGATCAGTGTGTTTTACTCAGAATGCCCTTCCTCATCTCTTGCTCTACAGCAGGTGAAACTCACTAACTAAAACAAAGATGTTCCTTTGTCATGGCTAAGACACAATAAATAAGAGTATACAATAACTAGCATTGAATTAAAGTATTCCTTTATAAGTGAAGCAGTTGTGCAGTTGCTTCACTTTTTTGCCTGTTACTGTGGCCTGTGTTCCTCTCTGTGACACAGCTTCTTAACAGCTTTACTTGGAGACATGGAAGTCTGGATAAACATATTTTTAAAGAACTACAGAGAATATCAGGGTACTGCTTACATGAAGTCTAATTTATCCTCTGGTCACTTACTATGGATAACAGATGAGAGTGATGGAATGTGTGTGCCCTAGGCTGTACACTGGTTCTTTTGAGTTTAATGTGAATTTAATGTACCAAGGAAAGGGAGAACATACCCTTCAGGGTGAATGCCCGTTCTCAAACAAGCTAATGAGCTCCTACAACAATGCCTGTTTCTAAGATAATGCTAAAAATCGGATATTGATAACTCAGAACTTTTAGGACTGATATGTATGCTTCAATCGATCACCTCAATCAATAGCGTGACTGCACAGAAACATGTTTTTCTGCCAGCTCTTTACCTATCCACTACCACTCTGAACATTAAATGTGTGGGGAGCATTACTGCTTCCAAGATCTTATTTTCTCTAACACATTCGAAAAGGCCAGCCAGGATTGTCCTTCTGGTCACTTCAGCGCTTCCTCTCCCTCAGGAGATGGGGAGGGGAAGGCCGGCGGGCTGGTGGACATGGCCGCCGTGCAGCGTGGCCATGAAGGGTGGCCGGGGCCGGGGGAACGGCGGCCTGGCCCGACCCGGCCCGGCCGCGGGGCTCCTCCCCGGGCAGCCGCGGTTGCCAACCGGATCCCCGCGAGCCGGAGGCTGCTGCTATGCGGGTCCCGAGCCTCCCGCCGCCCTCCGCCGGCGCGGTAACGCGGTTGCCTCAAGGGTGGGTGCGCGGGGGGATCGCCGGGGCCGGGAGGCTGCCCCGGGGCTGTGGGGAGGGCAGCGGGCAGCTCAGGGTGCTCTTGGTGGAGCCCAGTGATGGGAGCCGCGGTCATGGGCACAAGCTGAAGCACGGGAGGGTCTTTCCGAATATCGGGAATTGCCTTTTTCCTTTGAAAGTGACAGAGCACTGGCACAGGTTGCTCAGTGGAGTCTCAATGCCGTCTGGTCGTGGCCCTGGGCAACCAGCCCTTGGTGGCTCTGCTTGAGCAGGGGGGCTGGACCAGCTGCCCTCAGAGGTCCCTTCCCACCTCAACCATTCTGGGATTCTGTGAAATCCCTTGAAACACTGCCAGGGATGGAAGCTGTGGCTGTCCCATCCCTGGCAGTGTTCAAGGCCAGGTTGGACACAGGGGCTTGGAGCAACCTGCGCTAGTGGAAGGTGTCCCTGCCTGAGGCAGGGGGTTGGAACTGAATGATCTTAAGATCCTTTCCAACCCAACCCATTCTATTATTCTGTGAAATCAGAGCCTCACTCAGAAGTACCAGATTTGAGGATCCTCCTCTGCTTAAGACTTACAGGATTGTACTTAAATCTAATTAAGAACTTCATAGTCTGCTGTTGCTGCTTATGGCTTTATGGTGGAGAAGGTCTCTTAGGGCAAAGTTTGATTGCAGCCAGCAGGCCTCCAGTAGAGAGCTGCCTGTGCCTTAAGAGAGTGAGCAGCAGGGAATTACATTTAATACCTCCTCCTTCCAGTTCTGACGTTCTTGCAGCAAGTAACAGCAGGGCTCCCCTACTATGCTGTATGCTCTCGCTCTGTTAACTGATTTCCTCTTCTAACAGGAATGCTCTTGCTTGCACAGTGAAAACCAAAAATTAAAAATCCTGTGGCTGTAAAGTCCGGTAGTTGAATATTGCTGCAGTTTCAAACAATGTTGTTTTGCCCTACTGAATGCTCTGCTTGTGTTCTGAGCTAACCTGTGTCTGGCATCATTTGAGAAGATAAGAAAAAGCAACAACCCCCTCCCCCCAAAATCAGAAAACTGTCCCACTTCACCAAAGGTCACTAATTTACTCAGAAGAAGAGCTGGGTCTCCTTGATAAAGACAGCCAGCATTTTGCTGCAGTCACATAGTCTATTGCAAATGTTCATGCATCTGAAGATACTCAGTCCTGTCTGAGAGGTTCATTGTAATTAGGTACATCTTTTTTGCTGAACTGCTAGCAGAAAATGGCTTTTTTTCATAAAATGGAAAGTTTAATTGCAATAGTCCAGTTTTGCTACACACTTTGGAGGGTTCATTTTAAGAAGTCTTTAGCTGCCAACAAAGTCTTTTTCAGCCAAGCTCTCATGGTATTTGAAGAAACTAATGGAGCACATAGTTTCTGAACACAGAGGTGTGGCCTTTCTGTTGGTCTCACAAACACACACATACCTGCCCTCATTTCGTCATACTTCCTGCTTGAAAACACCCATGAGCTTCCAGAGGATTGAATTGTGACCTTGTTGAAATCAATGTCAGCATCATTATGGACTTCAGTGGGGACTGGGGCTGGAAGCAAACTTACAACAGTGATTGAAAATCAAAAGTAAAATGTGCTTGTTTAGTACAGTCATTATATATTTGTTGAGTATTTTACTGGGCCAGTTTTATAAAGGATAAAAATGGAAAACAGATTTTCTGTTTGGTTGGGGTTTTTTTGCTATCTTTCTTTTTTTAATGAATTACAAAGCAATGAAAAATGCAAAAAGGTGTCCTGGTGATTTTTTTACTAGCATGCAAAAAATACCAAGAAATTGCAACAAATTAAAAAAGTTCCCATCTAAATAAGTGAAATAGTTACATAGCTGAGGTTATAGAAACATGTGTGTTTGTGTATGAAGAGCTGTAGGTTTCCCAAACCTGTGGAGACCTATGATCTTTTCTAAGAAACACCACAGAATATAAAGTTGCAGGTAGGTAAATAAAGACTTAAAGATCTGGCTGGTGCCTGGCAGCCTGATCCCTTAAGATAATGAGGAAGTCTTAGCTGTTTTAATTATTCACAATTGGTTGGGCCCATGCTGCATGTGAAGTGAATTCTTACTTAAAGCTTTTATGCCTGTCACTCAGGAAAGAGTTATCATTATTTTCATCCTGCTTTATCCAACACCATACAAACCTATGACACTCACTTTACAATTTATAATTCTCCTCAAAACTTGTTGGTCTAAACCTTGGCTGTCTTTATCATTAATATCTGGTGGCATATTTTCCCCTGTCCTTCAATACCACAATCACTTTGTGACAGTATAACTTTAGAGAATTTGGCTGTAAATCATGGGTTTAATATTATCTCAGCAGATTTAGGTAGCAGTGGCTGTCTTTAATTATTTAAAACTTGGACGTTGCTAATTTGGCCTCACTAGTTGAAGTGTCACAGTGTACAGTTAACAGAAGGAGGATTTGGAAAACTTGTAAATGTTGAGTTAATATTACTTAGTGATTTAGAGGCATTGAAATGCTTTCAAGGCACCTGCTGAAGTTACTGCTAATACTACGAAGTACTGATAAATACCAAGATCTTGTTTCTCATCCTTTTAATTGTGTTTAGAGATGACACAAACTGATGTATCAACTAGTCTGTAATGATTTCTAATAGATTTATTGGGAAGAGGAATAAATTTCTTCCTTTATTCAGAGGGTAACTTCTGGGAGTTAGAAGATGTAGGATGAGGACAAGAACAGATTGGCTTTTATACATACAGTTGCTGAAGGTTTTTTTCAGGTACTTGAAAGGCAGGATCCCGGTGGCAGGATGCTGAACTAGATGGGCTGCAGTTCTGGTACAAAAGAGCAATCATTTTATTGACTATGTCACTAAAAAGTTAGAGTGCTCAGCTTCTTGAACTGACAGTGTTCATATCCTCAATGATTTATCCTGGCCCTGTACTTATCCGCTGAATTGAGCTTTATACATCCTCCTGTGGGGTTTTTTTGGCATTTAGGAACAGACATGTCTCTGTTCTTGCTATCCTTATGTTAGAGGCTGTATGACTACATGGAACAGAGCTGGTTTATTGGCTTGTGGCCACCGGGAGCTTTTTGCCTACTCTGGAGAAAATTCCAGCTTGCTAGCATCCCGAGCTTCACTCTCCCTTCTCACTGCCCTGGCCACAGTTGTGGCTGGTCTCAACTCTGCTTTGTGACACCTAACACTGCTTATTCCTCACCAGTGGCAAAGGTGCTGTAGTAAGCTTCCTGGCAGCCCCCCAAGTGCATAGCATGCCCTTGAAGTGACATAAAGAAAAGGAAAAGTTCCCCAATTCTTTTTTTCTCCCCTTCAACCATCAGTCTGTTATTTCTGTCTGCTGCAGCTGCTGCAGGAAGAGGCTGTATTACCTTTGTGAACTGTTGAAACTTGTAGCTAACTGCTGTGAGCCAGCAGGCTTCAAATGCGAACTGTAGTTCCTTGTGAAGATCTCCTGTTCAAGATGGTCACCTCTGACCTACCACAAGGCACATCAGTGATGATTTGCAGTCCTGTGAGTTGAAAAATGGGAAACAGAAATAACAGAATAATAATTAAATAGCATGACATTTTAATGGAATTAAATTATTTTCTTGTCAGATTCCTATCAAAATAAATGACAGACTTATTCATGTAGTTAATTCCTGTAATATTGTAGTTCCAACAACTGTACTGATACCAATGCATTATACCTGACAGAAAAGGGGGAAATTCAGTAATTCCTCATTGTATGGAACAGAAGTTGCCTTCAAAATTTCTTGCTTCATCAGGCATTAGCGTACCAGTATCATGTCATGTAGAAAACATCATAGCAGAGGAAACACAGTTGAGTAGAGGAAAAAATATCCAAAACTCAAGGGAGAAGAGACAGTAATTACCAGCTCTTTGGGTTAATTTTTTTCCTGTGCTCTTTTTCATCCTTTTGATTTAATTTCTTCTTTAAGATACGTTGTTATTTTTAAATTAATATAGTTCACACACGTCCTGCCATTCTGTGGCATCTAAATGAAAGGATAAAATGCACAGAATATGTTGTATGAAGATCTGTTACTTAAGAATGCATTTGCTCTGCCCTTTTTTCTTTCTTTTCTTTTCCCTCACTAGGCATTAGTTGCAGTTTAGCCCTTATAGCTGAGGGGAGACCAAACAGTAATTAAAACATACAAGACTGGTAGAGTTTGGGTTTCTTCTGGGTGTAGGTCAGTGGCCCTGATGCAGCCTGTGGCTTTATCATGCTTAAAACAAGAGAGGAGTTACCAGCCAAGTTACACTGTGAGAAGAAACTGAGTCTGAAAAGGGTTTATAACTTACATTATATATAATATCATATACAATTTGTAAGTAAAGAAGGCTGTAAAATGCAAAACACTTTACCAGTGCTGCCCTGCATCTGACTAGAAGTTATCTAGCCAAATACATCTCCAGTACTCACCATAAGTAGATGCCTGGGAAAGTAGAAGAATAGGACAAGAACACAGCACTTCCCCCTCACACTCTCCATCCTCAATTTTTCCTTTCTCAGCCCTTTGGGGAAAGATGGGCTTCAATCTTTAGCTAACCAGTGTGGTGGACACATAAACCTCAGAGTTTTCTAACATCTCATGTTTCAGTGCTTATTTGTACTTAGGTTATTTCTCGTGACTTGGCGGTTGTGGTGTGGTAGTGTTTAAATGTGACAGATCAAGACTTATTTTGTGAGGCACATGTCTGCGTAGAGCAAAGGACAGCTATTGTCCTGAGAAACTTTTAACCTCTGGTTTAACTAGACAAGACAGATTGGAAGGGTAAAAGGTATGCGTCATGGTCTTTGATGCTCTAAGTTACGCACTAGCTATAAAGATATTCCTGAAGTTGTTTCCAGTCTGGTAGATAGAACACTGCTGCACAGTCAGGGCAGCAGAACCTTTCATGGCAATTTGAAGCTCTAGGAAATTTCCACTGCCACAACACTCAACCCTTTCACAGGCAATAGAGAGAAAGCATTTGCTTGCCCTGGGGGAGAGCGGAGCTTGCTGGTGGAGTAAGCTGTACATCCTTGGCCAGATGCTGCCACAATCCTCCCAGGCAGTAGAGAAAGGGATACTTCCGAGGTATAGACCATGTCCAAGGTGATTCTAGGGCACTGGGAGAAGGGAGAGACTGTATTGCACCCATCCTGCTAAAGTCAGTCTTCTCCCTGCTGAGAACAAGAGAAATAGGATTTTAGAAGGGGCAGGGGGATAGAAGTAATTTTAGGACTTGAGTTTTCAGAGGAGTCTAAAATAACTGAAGTAATTTGCCAGCAAACAGGTTCATATCCATCAGCAGAGACAGCATAAATTTATTTATATCTTGCTTTTACCTGCCCGGGATGGGGCCATTTTTCTTGTTGATAAATGCAGTCTAAAGTGCTTCACTTACAGCATGTGCTTATTTTAGAAACCCAAAAAAAGGGCTCCTGCCTTTACTGAAATAACTACTTGACTGTGTTGCCCACCGAAATCCATGAGCTACCACAGCATGGCTGTGTACTTGAGAGGTGATTCAGTTACTTTCTCAGGCAATCAAGTAATTTGTTCTTCATCAACTAGGGTTTATATATTAATGAATATACTCCTTGCTGTTAAGAAGTTCTCCTATTTGGATACTGTGTAAAGGATAACAAATTGCAGATGAGCTCTTGCCTGTGCAAAGCCCAATAAGAGTGATTCTTTATCCTGCAGGGCAAGAGTATAGGCTAATCAGTACAGGAGCAACCCACAGCTGTTTATTTGGGGTATAAGTGTGGATACAATTATAGTGCTCTTTCTATTTATGTAAGTATCTTGAAAGTGTTACCTGGAAATTAGGAATCTGTCCTGGATGAGAACAAATAATTGATCTGTATGCAGCTACCCAAAAATGACATGCAGAAGTGAGTGAAAAGTCTGAGCTCTTATAAAAAGAAAGACAACCTCCAAAAATATATTGTTGGTTAAACCATGTTCTGTTAATGAAAAGAGATAGAGAATAAAGAGCAGAGTTATCATTTTCCCACATGCTTTCATGGTTTTCTTATTATTTGTTTTCTGTTCTTATTTTTCTGCCTGTAGATCCCCAAACTATAACATCTCCCTTTTACATCAAAGGGATTCAATGAAGGACTGCCTTGATCTTTCTTCCTTTCATCTGTCTCCTTGCTTCTCCATGTTTTCTCTGTAGCTATGAGTGGATACCACCCAGTGACAGCAAAAGCATTTGAAAAGGAGTGTCTTTGCTCCATTGAGGGGCCTTGCAGCTGACAAGCACGCTGCTAAAATTGGATCCTGCTGATCAGTGGGAGGACAGCCTGGGTACGGGTTTACACATATCTTCTTAGGAGGTCTCTAAGGTATTGCTTTTACAACTGTAACAGTTGCTTAATTTGCCTCCAGCTCTGAATAGTTCATCATGCAGTTTAGATACCAGATAATTAAATACCATAAAGTACAAATATCAGAGTGTTCACCCAGTACAAGTACGGTAGGCTTTAGCAGAGGCAGTCAAGTGGCAGAACTCCCATTCCACACAAAGGAAAATAAATGATGACTTATTAGAACCCCTGTGCTTGTGCCTTGAAATTCATTCTTTTAAATGCATTGAATCTGGAGGCTTTGTCTCCAGATGCCCAAATCCCCAGGCTTTCACATTTGTTAGCTATTCATACCAGAGTGAGTTGGAGAAGGGTCTCCCAGGGCTTCCAAGACTCAGGGGCCTGAGCATAAGCTCAGTTCTCAAAGGTTTCCAACTGCTCAACTGGAAAGCCAAACGTGATGTGTAGCTTTTGGGTCCACGAGAGAGAGAGGATGGCCCTGGTACTTCCACAAAGCCTGGAAACGTTGGGTGTTGGAGTGGCCTCAGTCCCCAATAGAGGGGAGGCCATATGTGGGACTGCTTTGGAGTCCTGGGTCTCCCACAGCCCGTCAGGTGAGCTGAAAGGATTCCTTGCAGGTTTCATTCCTGAAGTTCAGTGAAACCTTGTTCTTTGTTTGAGAACTATTTAACTGACAAAAAATGTTGCACAAATAATTGTCAAGTTGGGTTTGTTTTAACATTCTGGATTAAGTTTGAGAATTCTGCTTCCATATCTGATGCTTGATGAGGGATGCAGGCTTCTATACTACACGTATTAAAAGATGGACCCAGAGTGATTCCAGCCCACTAGGAAATTCATATGGATTTGGGGATGCTGACAAATAATGCATATCTAATAATCAGTTCTGAATGTTAAATGCCGTATACGTATCTCAGAGACTGTAGTTCTGTGTTGCTGTGAATGAAGGTCCACTGCTTTCAACCCAAACCTACTCCGTAGAAAACCCCTGAGAAGATGATCAGATCTGTTTCTGTTTCAGAACCATGCTAAACTTTCCATGTTCCCATAAATGGGAATGGCCTAACATATGGCTAATTTTTAACTCACTATAGTATGCAGTGAGAAGTCCTTAAGTATGAATATGCGAAACAGAATATTCTATCATAGTGAATAACAGGAGACTAGACTGATGTTGAAACCTTCTCACTAATTGCACTTGTCACTGGTTTTTGTACTGCGAGCCAAATCTTGCAGCACACAAAGCCCTGAAAATGTGGGAGCTGATGCTCAGTGTGGGAGCTGATGCTCAGCAGCTTGCTGGAGGCAAGTACAAAGCTACAGAATCAAACCCTTGTTTTTGGAGAGCGATCTTCTCACCGCAGCAACACTTAGCTGTATGTTTTAATCTCTCTCATTGTACATAATTCAAAATATCCAGAAAGAGTCTGTCTTGTGTCTTCTGTGAATGCAATTTACAATGTCATGTTGTAGCTGTGCATTATTATTAGGTAAAATGTAAAAAAAGCATCTCTCTTTCCTGTAACTTCCATTCAGCACTTTTACTGTCACCTTTTTAGGTGTGCTGTGGTTAATAGAAAACCCAATAGCATTTTAGTATCTATCTGCTGTAAGAAAGATCTGATTTTTCTTCCATATAATTTACAGCCTGGATCTCCTGTTAGAATAACTGCAGTGATGTAAAAGAGCAGAATATAACACTAAGTGATCAAATTGTTTTGTTATAATCATATAAGTGAAATTAAGGCAGTTTGGCACAAATAAAATAACTGCCACAGCAAGACAGATTCATCTATTATAGAAATGTGGAAAATACAAGAAACTGAAGAGACTTGTTGACAACAAAGCACATCATTAAATAGAAATAAGCTTTTACTACATCTGGGACTCATTCCCTCGCTTAATGACTGCAAAGATCAGAGCTGAACTTATAGTTGGATAGGTAACTAGTGATTATGCGGTACAGATTCCCTACTGTGTCTTACAGAGGTTCAACAGAGGTGGGCATAAATTACGACAGCTTTAGGAAATTCCTCCTTTCTGAAATGATCCCAAAACACGGCAGCTTCTGTTACTGTACCTGAGTGTAAGCAGAGATGAGGCAGAAGCTCTGCTCTCTCTCTCCGTTTGCTATGGCTCCAAAGAAAAGCTTCACAAAAATTAACACCATTCCTTCAAAGGTTATATACTAGTTTTCATTCTAAGAAAAGGCAAAAATAATAGCATCTGCATAGCTGCTGAATTATTTTAGCAATAGTACTAAAGTATGGCTTTACAAAGCCAACGTGATTTAAGCTTGTGGTAAGGAACATTGCTGAATTACTGCCTTTAAGATATTGTAACCTTCAGATTCAGAAACTCCATCAGGCAGTTCACTTGTTTCAATATCAGACACTTCGCTCTGGAAAAGGGTGCTCATCATTCAAGGCCTGACCTTGAAGTTAACTGGAGCATATTGCTAGTGGCATCACCTTGGATATGCTCTGGCTCTCTGTGTGGTACTGGACCACAATAAATCATCTTAACTCGAACACAATAGGTTTTCTGCTGTCATCTCACTGGTTTTCAAAATGCCTCTTGCCAAAATAATTCTCTTTTTGAATGGCTTTCTATGGTGAAACACACTGTTTCTAGAACCTTTTAGGGCTCCGTAAGTCAAAAATGGCTGCAGCTATGGACACTATGCAGTGCTTCCTCTCATGAGAAAGGAAATTCCACGTATTAGATATTTAGATGAAGGTGAACATTGGAAACTCACTGGTTACCCTAATGAGTGACTATTTGTACAGAGCCTGGTTGATTGAGACTTCAGTAAGTCACCATGAGAGTTTGAACAACACCAGCATTAGCACATAAGTGAACTGCTGTAAATACACATATAAAGCACTAGTTACTTAAATATCTGCCATTATTGTGACTGTTTTCAATCATAACAACTCTTTAGTGCCTGCGTCACGTGTTACACATAGCATGCACATATTAAATTAAATGTATTTGGGTCAAAAAAGTACAATTTTTGATACATGCTTGTTCCATTTTTATCTGCCCTCACCCAGAGCAGTTTCCCACTCATGTTTTTCCACTTCAAATCATAGTGGAGTAGTTGTTGAGCTAAAATGGTAGGATTGGACACAAGATAAGGAATTACTCTCTGTTCTAAAGTTGCACATGATTAAGAGCTCATTTCAGTATAATATCCTATCTGTGATGCCTTCCACAGATGACTGACAGAAAAAGAATAAGCCAAAAGTAAGGATTTAGTTAGAGTTAATTTTTACTTCAAAAGAAACTAAAGAATCAAAATTATTATTAGTAATATACAGTGAGATGTAGCTAAGTTAATTTGCTTTTAAGTCTTTAGCCAATATATATGAAGCTATGACTAAGTTCCACTGATTTTCAAAACGAGTAAAAATGCTTAAGGAATGTATTTAAATAAATAAATAATTAAATAATTAAATGTTTTGATCTGTTACCTTGGATTTGGGAGCAGTGACTTCCTTTGTCCATATCCTGTTGTTACTATAGAAGCATGTTTTCAAAAGACAAAAAAGATGACCTTTTGATGATTTTATTGACTTAAGGACCCATGACAATTAGAAATATGGGCACAGAGGAAAAGCTCCCATTTATTTCATAGTGTGTTTGCTTTAAGCCTGTGGTCTAAGGTGGCAGAACCTGATCCAAAAAAGCACTGCTTGTGCTTTTGTTTTCTCAGAACACAGTTATAATACTCTCTGCTATCTGGGTCCTTTTTTACCTTTAAGAACACTGGGAACGGGTGATTTCACCAAAACCTACACTACCTGTGGTGAGGCCTGAATTTTAGGCCTGGCTGAAAGTGCACTCTCTGAAAAACAGTCTCTCTGTCAGGTGTCACGAAAGCAAGATCCAAACCCTGTAATCAATCTCTGAAGTCTCCCCCCTTAGGTTTTGGTTATAGCTGTATAAGCACAAGGTTTGCAAAGCTGCAGCAATGCCTTTGAAGCCAAAAATTATCTGGAAATCTGTGTATGAAAACAGAAGTAAATGTTTCATTGTTTGAGAGTCAGATACTCCTGGTGCTTCCCCCAAATTACATTGTTGCTTTGAAACCAAGGAAAGAATTGCATTGATTTTTCTAGTTCTGATGGCGCTTGGCGTGTCCTTTGACATTCAGGATCATCTCTAAGGAGATGTTTCCTTTGTAACTCACAAATCTAATCAGGCATTTCAGTTCACAATTAAGGAACTTCTGCTGGTAGATAACTCTTTGGAGTATAAAGCTGCTGAGCTTTAGGCTCCTGTATGCCAGTTGGCTTATCTGCTGAAGAAGCAATGGCATTTAGGTGTGGGTTTAAAGTGATAAAGTTTATCTGTTGGAGGTTATGTATGTATTTACATTGCACTGATGACTGGCTTGCTTCACATTAACCAAGAATAGATTTAAGGTGAACCAAAATAAGTTTTTCAATTGGAGAAAGTCTATTTAAATAATAGTTCAAATTATTGCTGGAACTTTTGCATACGGACAAATCATTTCAGTAAGTTAAAAGCAAGTTAAAAATGACAACTGATGCTTAGTTTTACATGATCAAACTTGCAAATTAATCTGCAATATTGCAAATACCAGCTTCTCCCTGATTTTAGTGGGAGTTAGGAACATGATTGTGTTGAACACCATACCACTGAACAGGTAGGGACTGAAATCTGGATTTCCGTGAATCTGTGTCTCTCTGACTGCTGTGAACCTAAGTGGCTTTTGAAATGGAGACCTGGCAGCTATTAAGGCATACAGTAAAATTTACCCTGTAATCCATCTGAGATGGATTCAGCTGTCAGCACTGGGATACATCTTCATAAAATGGGTGGAATTACATGTATTTGGAATTTGTGTTCTTGAAACTTGCGCTTAATTTAGAATGAGAGGGGGCTTGTTTGCTTACTTTGCTGTGCTGGGCCTGGCTTTTCTAGGTATGGCTTTTTGATGTTAGTCTATCCTATTTCGTAGAGTTTCAGCTCCTATTTCAGCTCCTCCTCCTTTTGCCTTGAAGATTTATGTTTAGCAGAGATGATCTTTCAGATTGCAAAATACGTGACGTTTGCACAATGCCATGGCTCATTTTTGTGGCCTGCAGAAAACTGCCCCATAGATGCTGTTGTAACAGGGATTTTTTTCTCAGAGTATCTGGTCAAAATTGTCCCACTAATTGGTAGGAATTACAACAAACAGAAGTAATATGGTTGGGAAAGTAAACTCAAAAGTACCAGCCTTTTCGTGCCTGTATCAGTTGTAGTGTAGCATTCTGGCCAGGAGGTAGATGACTTTTCTGTCATCCCCATTGCACCTGCAGAAGGGTAATCATAGTTTTTAATGCTTCCATAATATGTAACTAATACATTTTACTTCCTTACCAAAGGTTCCAGATAGCCGTGGTGCCTACATACTCCATGATGGGACCTTTCAGAGGACACACGATTCTCAAAAGTAGCCGTAAGTATTCAAATTATTACCTTAGAGATACCTGTGTGCTCCAGTTTTGGAATAATTGCTTGAATATTACGAGATTATTAAAAATACATATTTTATGATTTTAACAATATAAAGTAGATAAGTGCTTCTAATATCTGCTACTACAAAAATCACCTTCTTAATTCAGGCAAGCAGTTTTCCTTATCAGGATCTTTGCAAAGCATCTATAAAAAGAATACCGGAAAGCTGTTTTGCCTGAGGCTTCCCTTCTTGGAAATGCAGTTCCACTCTACCTTCTCCCAATCCATATAGTTTCAGTCCTTAATTAAATGCTGGCAAAGACAGCACCATCACTCTCCATTTTTGTCCCGTTTGTCCTTTGTCCCTCCCTTGACAAAACCCAGCTGCAGTCGGGGGCATTTCAGTCTCTGCACACAGAGAGTGCTGCATTTCAGGGCCCACAGGGTGTTATCCTACCATCCTTCTCTTCCCACCTTTCCAAAGGAACCGCAAAGGGCTGAGAGAAGGACACCTAATGTGTTCCCACCTCAGCAATCTGTCATACTGGCTTCCTGTATAAAGTGATATATATGTATTTTCTGAAGGGAGCAGAAGCAGAGACACCACTGTTAGATGATCAAAGGAGAAGCCAAAGCTCAATGCCTGCTAGTGCTTCATGAAGTAGCTGAAAATAGGCTGAAATACTTACCCAGAAGGGGAGCAGCTTGAGGTAACTATGCAACTGAACCAAAGGAGGAGGATCTGCCCAATGTTTTTTCAGACATTGACTGGGCCACTCTGCTGAGAGATTGTCTCATTGGTTATTATATTAATCTGCATTGAAGCAAGCCCTGTGGCCATAGCCATGGGCAAATGTTCTACCTTGTTAAGCATGAGACAAACACAGAGCAAAGAGGTGGTCTCTCTCTTCTTCAAATTTTGGCTCTAAATATAAGATGAGGAAGTACACAGATACAGGTGGAGGACCATAACTGTGAACTACTGCTTATGGTATGAGATAGCTCTTTCCTTGCAATGCTAGATAGATACTTCTATCCGTTTACAAAAGGGAAAGCCAAGGATGTTGTAGACGTGGTTCCCACTCGCTGGTAATGTGAAGGGTAGGTAAGAATTTGATATTTCCAAGCTTGTGAGGCTTAAGTATCACTAAAGAATTTATATTTGTTGATTAAATGTAGATGTAGCATTGTCCCCATGTTGTGAAATTTCCACTTGTAGGAATTAGCAGTTAGCAATGGTATAAACTATTTGTGGTATAGCAGCTCTGCAGTTATACTAGTCTTTTAAAGGCTGAAATAATTGACATGTTCTTGAGAACAAGCTTTTGCCCCTCTAAAAGCCAAAAAGTAGTGGCTTTGAGTGAGCAATCTGATGAGGAGCAAAGTAGCTTCTTGTGGTTTTCAAAAGCATATTGTTGTTTTCCAGCTCCATGGAAAAGACATGTTTTATCACTGTCATTGTGTATCAGTCAAAGTTTAATACTGCTATGACTGGATTTATGATATGACATTATACCTCTGGACATGATATATTCTCCAAACATGATTTGCAGAAGTAATCTCTTGCAATTCAATCAATGGAAACGAGGTAAATTAGTCATTGTACAACTACACATTCAGGACTATAATAAATTACTAGGAAAGTTATTACAAAATACGAAATGTAAGAGTCAGAGTTGAGAGAGTTGTCGCTGTTCTTTCTTGCTCGTTCTTAGTTCTGTGTTTCCTGGAGATCTTTGCTCATATATGGAATCATGGAAAGGTTTGGGTTGGAAAGGACCTTAAGATCATCCAGTTCCAACCCCCTGCCATGGGCAGGGGCACCTCACACTAGACCATGTCGCCCAAGGCTCTGTCCACCCTGGCCTTGAATACTGCCAGGGGTGGAGCATAGATATAAATGTCTTGAAAGTACAGTATTACTCAAAGTTTAGAAAGACTTTCAAAAGCAAGAAAAAAGGCTGGTTTAATCTGACCTAACATATGTTTGCCCCATCAAGGGAGCCTCATAATAGGGTACCAAAAATTCCTGGAAGATTTCTTCTTCTATTTACCTTTTCTCTCAATTTGAAGTTATTCAAAGATGTAAAAGAAAACAAAAGAATAAATCTGCTAAAAAATGTTAACTCTCCAGAGAGGTCAAATAAGATCACCCTCTCTAGGGGTGGGGGAAGCCCACCCCTAAATCTCCTCACTTTATTGTTTTTACCCTTAAAACTTCGTCTTGGAATATGGATGTGTTTTTTCATGTCCTCTTTTCAGAGAGACAAAATACACAGAAAGACAAAATGAGTTGCCAAGGTTCAACAGAAAGTCTTTGGCAAAGAATATAATCTGTGGGGTTTTTTCCTTACATAGGAATAACCACAATGCAGTTTATTGCACAATGTTAGTGATTTTCTGGACACAGGATAGAGTTAGATTTTAAGATCAAAAATTAGATTAAACTACTAGTGCCATATATATCTTCAGCATTTCAAATTTGGGCTGGTAGTTCATTTGGAGAAGAATGTTCTTTTTATAAATGGATTTTCCATC